>NW_020699234.1:0-1458 GCF_002925995.2 Terrapene triunguis
TCGTCCTGGGGCTGATCCTGGCTGAGGCCTATTACAGCCGCCCGAGGTGAGCACCTAGGTGAGGTGACGCCCCCCCCTTCTGTGCCTCTTGCTCCCCCCAGGGCCTGGGTGCAGGGCAACACGGGCCCCTCTAACCTGCCATCTCTCTGCGCTCCCAGGAGCCTGGATCTGGCTGTACAGAGAAGAGAATCTCCCAGGGGAACGAGCCGCTTCCCCTTGGGGGGCTGAGATGCCGGCACAAACCCCCCTGCCCCCAAACACCCCTGCTTCGAGAATCCTGCCTCCCAGACTGCTCCCAACTCGACTGCTGCACCCCAGGACTGAACCCCCTTCTCCCTAGACCTCCCCCACCCTGCATTTCTATTGTATAAATCCCCAGAACTTCCTGTTCCTCTGCCCTGCCCCCCAAATCTCCCCACCCTGGGGGGAGACTGTGGTAATGGTCGCGGAGCCTCCAAATGTCCCCTCGTGGGGGGTTCAGCCAACGAAGGTGAGTGAGAAGTTCAGGCAGCGTCATGAGAACCCGGACGAATGAACGTTGGGGGAAAGTTGGCGAGACAGAAAGACGGGATTAGTCCAACCCGAGCGGCCGCCAGACAAAACCCACGGGCCGGGCTGGGGCCCGCCTGGGACATGGAAGAAGTGGGGGAGCAGAAATCCATGACCCAAAATTGAGGTGTTGGAAACGAGGCCTCATTGGTGGATAAAATATTGCGGGGATGGGCTGTGCCGCCCACCACCCCTTTTAGAGGCGCTCAACTCACAGCTACGAACCCTGCTCCGTGGAGACGGCCTGAGGAGAGCGGCTGGAGAGAGGGACCCCGACGCCATCGCCCCTCCCCCGGCTGAACCCCCGACCCGGGAGGAAACGGGGTCGGACTTTAACAGCAGCCGTGGCAACGCCGGCTCCAGCCCAGCTCCGCTGGCTCCTCGGCCCTCCCAGGACAGTTGCTAGCGTCTCCGGGGCCAGTGGGGAGACGCCCAAACCTGAGGGATTTTCCGGCTAGAGACTCGCTCCAGCAAACGGGGTCGGGGCTGGAACAAACCCCTCGTTTCACACGGCGCCTGCCACGGCTCCCCTGGTTCCTGCTCTGCTGGGTCTGTAACAGCCGGTCCCAGGGGTCAATGGGGGGTTTGCCGTGGGGCTGAGCAGGCTGCGGGCTCTGGACCCCACCCCGGCCCGTGTTTAACCCTGTTCAGCGTGGGGCAGGAGCTGGGGCGTGTTCGCACCTTGGGCCCTTTATTGCGTCTCCATGAACACAACAGGGCGCAGAGTGATTTAACCACCAGCGCTTCTGGGCCCCCCCATGGCGGGTGTGTGGGGGAGCCAGATGGGGGGAGCTGGGAGTTTGGGGGAAGTAGGATGGGGGTGTCGGGAGGGGGGTTGAGGGGGCCGGGATGGGGGAAAGGAGTTTGAGGGCAGACAGGCTCCCCCCAGAAGGTCAGAGCTGGGGGGGG
>NW_020699234.1:1468-15260 GCF_002925995.2 Terrapene triunguis
CACGCTGCCTGGTCTTTAATGGCCCACACATCCTCTCAGCCTCCCTGACGGGGAACAGGCCGGGCGGGAGATGGGGGCTTTGCGGGAGATGGGCTGATGGAGGGGTGAGTGTGGGGAGGGGCAGGCCGGGGGGCTCTTTCCCATGTAGCTGCCCCCACACAGCAAAGCGGGGGGCGAGGATTGCTGAGATGGGGCAGCTGTGTGAGGGGATAGGGGATGGGGGCAGAAAGGGGGAGGGGACGTGGGGCATGAGGGGACACAACGGGGGTGAAGGGACACGGGATGGGGGACAGAACTGGGGGAATGGGAACCTGAATGGGGGGAGGGGGGACGTGAGGGAACTCAGGCTCGGGGGACAGAATGGGGGAGGGGACACCGGCCAGGGGGCAGAACGGGGGGCTGAGGGGCCCAATGTGTGAACGTCGGGGGTGGGGGGTGAAGGGCAAACGAGCTGGGGAGCCAGAGCTGGGGCATCTGCCGGGGCGGGGTTGTCTTGAGCTCTGTCCCCATGTTCTTGTCCCCTCCCCTTTCCAGGAGGCTGGTCGCCCCCCCCCCGCCATTCTGGGTGTCCCTTTCGCAGCATCCTGGGGTCGGAGAGGGAAGCTCGGCTCAGCCGTCCGCCCCGTGAGCTCTGCCCTGGGCCCTGACCTGCGCAGACCCACGGCCCTGGGGATGGGCTGGGGAAGGGACACGGGGCCTTTCACCTCTAGGGGACTGGCTCTGATCTGTGTCCTTTTCTCTAAGCACCAGACCCCACCCCCAACCAGTCCCCCACCCCCCCAATAACTAGACCCCACTCCCCTCCCAGAGCCGGGGTATATTACAAGGTAGCCAGCGAGGCATCAGGTTTATGCCGAGTTTCACTAAATGTGTTCGTCTCTAAAGTGCCACAAGGACTCCTCGTTGGTTTTTTTGGTACCAGAAACAGGAAGCGAGCTCCAGCTCTGGGCAGACTTCCCCTTTTCACAGATTTACCGGTTCCTCCTTTAACAACTCAGGGTCTAAATTTACCCCTACGTCCACCCCTTCACAGGTGCCGGAAACCACAACCCCTCCCAGCCCCACACCCTTCTGTCCTGTCTCTGTGCCACATCACTTGGCTAAGAACTGCGTCAGCAGCGACTCTACCCGAGAAGGAGGTTGGCCAGGCCCCTCCACCCTCATGCTCCAGGGCGGGTGTTGGGCCCAGCCGGGTCAGGAAGGAATCTTTTCCCAGCTCCATGGGAGAGGGTCACTCTGGCGGGGGGGGGCACTGTGTGGGGGTGGGGAGCCCTCCTCTGCTTTGAGCTGCTGCTCCAGGGAGGCTAGACGGGCCTGTTGGAAAAGGTCAGGGCAGCCTGGGCACCTCTTGACACCTCCTGAGATTTCCCCTTTCCCACCTGGTCCTTGGACTGGGCAGCTCCCATGTGGGGCTGGAAGGTGATGTGGTAACCAGGCACCTGCAGGAGGGGATGTGGTTTGCTGGGTGTTGCAGGGAGCTGGCTTTGCTCTGACCACAGTAGATTTGGGCTGGAGATTGCTGAGAAACCATCTGATGGGGAAGAAAGGGGCCGAGCGCATCAGGGGTTTCCTGGGGCTGCAGCCCCCGGCGCAGTTCCTCATTCTGCTCACACTCGGGCCTCAGGCTGGGTGGAGCTGGGCTCTAGGGCGTTGGTGGCAGCGCTGAGAGGCCCCCCACTGCCCCGTCATGGCGTCTGCTCTCACCGTCCTCCTCCTCGGTGAGTATCAGAGTCAGAGACAGCCAGGGGGGGGGGCCGGGGGGGGGGGGGGGGAAGGATCTCAGACCAGAGTGTGTGTCCACGGGTGGGGTGTGTGTGTGTGTGTCTGAGACCGGGGCGTGTGCCCATGGGGGGGGATCTGAGACCAGGGCGTGTGCCCATGGTGGGGGGTGGGGATCTGAGACCAGGGTGTAGGATCCAGTCGCTCTGGGATCTGGTCACTAACGAGCCGTCTCCTCTCCAGGCTGCTGGCTGGCCGGGCACAGCGGGGTGTGGGGAGGTGAGTATCAGTCTGTGGGGAGGACGGTAACATCAAGGATGGGGGAGGGGATGCATGGGGTGGGGAAAAGAGGAACTGAGCCCTGAACCTTCCCCAAAACTCAACCCAGACTCCCCCCGTGAGCTCAGACCTGTCCCCGTTCTTCTGTGCCCCCAACGCACCCACGGAGTAACTAGGAGCCAAATCTGATGAAGCAGGCGGGAACCGTCCCCTGGTTCAATGTCCTGCCCCCACAGGCTCAGAGGATCGGGGGTGGGGGGTGGCCCGTGGATTTATTTCAACTCATACAAATGCTAACAGGGCCCGTCCGTGGGCTCTAGATCCCCTCAGGGAACCGAAACGTTCCCGGTCAGTGCAGCTGTGGGGGAGAACCCCCCAGATCCACCCCCACCCCCAGATCTTCCCCCAGACCCAGATCCACCCTCCAGCACCCTCCCCTGCACTCACAGCCCCCCCTCCATTCCCAAGGCCTGGGGAGGGGGTGGAGTGGGGGCGAAAAGGGGCGAGGCGGGGGTGGAGCAGGGGCGGGGGCCATGGGGAGGGGGTGGAGTTGGGGCAGAGCAGGGGAGGGAAGAGGCGGAGCAGGGGCTGGAGCATCACATAGCTTTCCTGGTGCCCTACACAGCTGCGTACTTTGCATATGGGTAGGGATGGCCTTGACTACATAGTTCACCTCGTTTACCTGTCTGGTGACCTTGAAGGGGCCGTCCCAGGCCGCTTGCAGCTTGTTCTTCCTCACGGGGATGAGAAGCATCACCTGGTCCCCGGTAGCATAGGCACGGGCACGTGCTGAGCGGTCGTACCAGACCTTCTGCTTCCTCTGGGCCCTTGCTAGGTTTCCCCTGGCCAAGCCCATGAGCTCCACGAGCTTTTCCCGGAAAGTCAGTACATACTCCACCATTGATTCCCCATTGGGAGAGGCCTTCCCCTCCCACTCGGCCCTCATCAAGTCCAGGGGCCTCCTCACTCTCCTCCCGTACAGCAACTCAAACCCTGTGGATTCCTGGTCCACTTCTCTGTATGCGAACAGCAGGTGGAGCAAATACTTGTCCCAGTCCTGCGGGTGCTGGTCCATAAAGGTTTTCAGCATCATCTTTAGGGTCCTGTTGAACCTCTCCACCAGCCCGTTGGACTGAGGGAGGTACGCCAAGGCCCAGGTGTGTCGGACCCCACACTTCTCCCACAAACACTGGAGCAGGGTTGACATGAAGTTGGACCCCTGGTCTGTAAGGACTTCCTTGGGGAACCCCACTCTGCTGAAAATGGTCAGCAGCGCGTCTGCCACGGTGTCTGCCTCGATAGAGGACAAGGCCACCGCCACGGGGTAGCGCGTAGCAAAATCTACCACCACCAGGATGTATTTCTTCCCTGACCGGGTCACCCTGCTGCGGGACCCCACTATGTCCACGGCCACCTTCTGGAAAGGCCCTTCTATGACGGGCAAAGGTCTCAGCGGGGCTTTACACTTATCCCGGACCTTCCCCACCCTCTGGCAGGAGTCACAGGACCTGCAATACTGTTGGACAGCGTCAAAGACCCCGGGCCAGTAAAAGTTCTGCAGCAGCCTCTGCCTGGTGCGCCAGATGCCCTGATGCCCCGAAAGGGGGATATCGTGGGCCAAGTACAACACTTTGTGGCGGTACCTCTGGGGAACAACCAACTACCTCCTAGGGTGACCAGATGTCCCGATTTTATAGGGACAGTCCCGATTTTTGGGTCTTTTTCTTATATAGACTCGTATTACCCCCAACCCCCTGTCCCGATTTTTCACACTTGCTGTCTGGTCACCCTACTACCTCCTGGCTTCCCAAGGTTCAGTTTGCCCTGAACCAGTCCATTCCCGGTACAGGAATCCCTTCTCCCACAGGAATCGCTCCCGGCGGTCCTCCCCCTGGGACCCTGCACCGCCGTGGCCAGCCAGGGCCCTCAGCTTCTCCAAGGAGGGATACTCCTGCAGCTCCGTCTGGAATTCAGCTGCTGGGTTGGAGGATACAGCCCTGGCTGGTGGTGCCTCAGGTTCCCCACTTTGGGACGGAGGCTCCGGCCCAGCCCTGTCGAGCCCCCCCCTCGGTGCTTCGGCCCCCCCCACTCAGGAGGTCTTGTGTCCCTCGCTGGCTCCGGCTCCGGGTAAGGACGCTCTGAGTGCTATCCGGCCAGTTCTCCAAGTCATTACCCACTAGCACCTCGGTAGGCAGGTGATCATGCACCCCGACCTCTTTGGGTCATGTTGTACTTAAAGTACCACACAGGGTCTTTTCAGGGGGGATAAGGCAAAGCGCCACAAAGTACCAAAGTGCCACAGTGGTAATACATGTATCCATCAACACTGTATGATATGCATATGATCTATATTACACTCATGCACTCACATACACACACAAGCACACTCCGTCTTGTTGTTGTTACCAATTAGTTGCTCCCCTTAACTTCACTGGCCAGGTGAGTTAGATGGGGGAGGGGTGGAGCCGGGCTTCTGCCGATCCGGCTCGATGCTCCCATGTTGACAAGACGAGACCCGAGATCCCCTGCAAGACACCTCACATTTATAGCAGCTTCCCTCTCATGCAAATCTACACCAGATGCAAAATCTGTGTCTGTGTCCCTTTGGTCCTTTGTGCTGCTTCTCTCTGGGTGTTGTCTTAATGCTGCCACATTTAAGTTCAAAGAGGGTGTTTTCAAAAGAAGGTGCTGGCTTCTAACTCCCAAGGCCCTCAGTATGTCTGATCTTTAGTGAGCCCACTGGACAAGTTTTATTGTCCTTGGGTGTGGTTTCCATCCCCTCTCCAACTGTTGCAGCTGTCTGGAGGTGCTGCCTTCCACGCCTTCCTCATTCACACCTCGTTCATTCAACAGGGCAATTGATTAAAAGGGGGGAGATTTTATTTTACTCCTAGCGAAAAGACATTTTCCTTCTACCTTAACTATCCTTAGGGGCTATAACATTATACCAAGGCTCAATACAAAGTTTCTCTATAAGGACTTGATACAAAGTTGTATGGAAATAGAGGTTCTATATGGAAAGAGTTAATACAAGGTTATATGAAGAGGCATAATACAAAGTCATAGGAAAGTTATGTGAAGATGCTTAATGCAGAGATTTATCTACACCACTCCCGCCGGTCACAGACTCTATTTCCAACCCCGGGGCGGGGGGGCAGAGCTGCAGGGGGCCAGTGGTCAGGCTCCCTGGCTGGCTTCAGGTGGGGCCGGGGCGGGGGCAGGTGATCTCTGATGCAGCCAGGTCCTGAGCTACGTCTGGGTGAACCCCCTGCCCCCGAGCCCCATGGGCAGGCAGTGCCAACCCTGATAGGGGACAGACTCCTACAGAGGCCGAATGACGGATGGACTGAATTGGGGTAGGGGGAGGCGGGGGGCTGTGTCTCCCCTGTTTAACTCCTGTCTCTTGTTGAAAGCAGGGCGTGAATTTCTCAAACCCACCATCTGGGTGAGCCCCAGCAGGGTGGTGGTGCTCGGGGGAAGCGTCACCATCCGCTGTGCGGGTTTGTACCCGGGCATGGAGTTCTTTCTGCGTAAAGCTGGACGCCCGAACCTGCAGGAGCAGTCGGTGCCTGATGGGACCGTGGCTGAATTTCCCATCCCCAGTGTCGGCCGGGAAGATGGAGGGAGCTACACCTGCGACTATCGCTCCATAACGCAACAGAGTCGCTCATCGCATCCCAGCGACCCCGTCGAGATCATTGTAGGAGGTGAGGGAGGGGCCCGGCTCAGTGCCCCGGCTCCCAGCCCCACACCCAGCCAGACCCACAGGGGGTCTCGGCACCAATGGGAGGCTCAGAGCCAGGCTCTGCCCTGAGCCCTGGGCCCAGCAGAGGGGATGCTGGGCCGGAGAGCGGGGACGGAGTCACTGGGAGGTTCCCCAGCCAGGGGGGAGAAGCAGCCACTGGAGATTTGGGGCAGAGGAAGGAGGGATCCCTGCCCCCAGGGTGAGCTGCAGAGCAGGGGGGCCTTTCCCAGGCAACACATCAGTTATGGGGTGATGGGCGGAGCTGAAGGTTATAAACCTCAGTGTATAGTAGAGACTTGCACAGTTCCCTACAAGTCAGTGGTGGTGCTGTGCACAGAACCCAGGAGTCCTGGCCCTTATCCTCCCTGCTCTCCACACTAGACCCCACTTCCCTCCTAGAGCCGGGGACAGAACCCAGGAGTCCTGGCTCCCAGCCCTCCCAGCAGAGAAGCCAGGGAGTGAATTGACCCTGGAGACTGGACTGGCCTGTCACCTGCCAGGGAGCAGAGCTCTGGGCCCCAGGGGCTGGGGTTGCTCCGTGTCTCATGCTGTTAGCCCAGCGCTCAGAGGAAACTCTGGCCCCTGTGGAAAGGCATCCAGGAGCCCGTCCCCAGGGCCGCCGGGTCTGACCCACCACTGAGGCCGCGTGGTGAGGACGGGCCCCAGGAAAGAGTGACGGGGCCTGCGTCTCATGGCCTCTCTGCTTCCCACTGCAGAGCCCAGCTACCCCAAACCCAACATCTCCCTGCTGAGCCCCAGCGGGGGGGTCTCCCTGGGGGGAGCTGTGAGCGTCTGGTGTCGGGGGCAGCGCCAGGGCGTGCGGTTCGTGCTGAATAAAGAGCGACGTCATTTCCAGCCTGTGGATTCGGACCGGTTGGAGGTTGTGTTTCCCATCAGCAACATGAGCCGGGAGGACGGCGGGAGCTACAGCTGCTCCTATCACAGCACATCGGAGCCGTTCGCCGTGTCGTACCCCAGCGACCCCGTGGAGCTGGTGCTGAGAGGTGAGGGGCCTGGCTCGGCCTCCCCGTTCCCAGCCCCACCCCCAGCCAGACCCTCAAGGGGGCTCGGTGCCAATGGGATGCTCAGAGCCAGGCTCTGCCCTGAGCCCTGACCCCGCAGAGGGGACGCCCGTCCGGGGAGCGGGGACGGAGTCACTGGGGGGTTCCCCAGCCAGGGGGGAGCAGCAGCCCCTGGAGTCTCAGGGCAGGGAGGTGACTTTAACGCTGCCCCTTGTGCGTACGAACCATGAGTCGCTATTTAATCCCGTGATCCCGTCTCCCTGTTCTCCAGGCCCCGCCCCAGGCAGTGCCCCGGCCGGGGCTGAATGAGGCAGGGGCTGCAGGAGAAGTGGTGGCTTGGTGGACACGGCGCTGGGCTGGGACCCAGGAGATCTGGCCCAGCTCCTGCTGCGGCCACAGACTCTGTGTGATGGGAGAACGTTGCAGTTTTCGGAAGTGTCCTTCATTGTGGGGAGGCCTCAATCTTGGGGGATCTCAGGCCAAGCGCCCACAAACCGAGACACCCACAGTTAGTGGAGACCTCTGCAAATGCTGACCTCAATAGCGCTGGATCCCTTGTGTTGCGGGTGCATGTAGGGGCCACGTCATGATCAGGGCCCTGTTGTGCCAGGTGCTGCATAAACACAGAGTGAAGAGAGTCCCTGCCCCAGGGAGCTCACTAAAGAAAGTGAATCTGTCTGTGCCTCAGTTTCCCACCCCATAGAATGGGGATAAAGATGCCTCGTGGACTCCCTTCCTGAGAGCTCCCCCAGCCCTGAGACCGCTGGAGGTAGCGAGACCTCCTCCCGTCCCGGGGCCACAGGGGAGGTCCCAGTGCTAAGGCTTACCCTACCCCCCTGCCCTGACAGACACTGGTTCTATTCCCGCAGGGGGAACTGACCTAGCCCAGCCTGGAGCGGTGCCGGCTCCCACCTGCCCAGGCAGTGCGGGGCCAGGTACCGGGGTTGGGGGGAATCTATTGAGTCACAGATTATGGGGCAGCTTCCCCCAGTGGTTGGCCAGGGGGAGGGACGGAGGCTGTTCTCAGGAGCATTGACTCTCCCCATCCCCCCGCAGATGGATTTGGGAGGACAGCGAAGCCTCCTGCTCGGACATGAACCCACCGCTAACGGGGCAGCCGGAGGCTTCCTTTGGGGGCAGCTGGGCCCACCAGTGGCCAGGGGTGTGTGTGTGTGTGGGGGGCGCTGGAGCTCCCCGCGAAGCAGCCAGGGGCAGCCAGCATGGGAGGCGGGATACCGGGCTAGATGGACCTGTTGGCCTGAGTCAATGTGGCCATGAGGAAGGGGGTGAGATGCCTTAGAAATGACAGCCAGGCTGGATCAGACAGCGCCCCCTAGCGCCGTGCTGGGGCAATGGGGCCAGCCCTGACTGCTGGGGGGAGCGCTCCCTACCGAGCCCCCTGCCCTACAGCCCAGCACCCCCCAGTGCTACAAATCCCCCAAATGTTGCTGGCTCTGACCCCACTTGATGCCCTGGGGCCTCCCGACATCCTCCCCATAGAATTTTCTGCTGCCTGCGCCCTGCGGTGTCCCAGCCCCTTGGGCGCCGCCTGGGGTGGGAGGGGCTGGGGGGGGGGAACAGACCAGTCGCTCCCGGCACTCACGGCTGCTGCTGTTTCCCAGGCGGATCGGAATCGCCGGCACCTCCGGGTCTGACCAGCCCCATCATCACCGGGGCGAGCGCGGCAGCCGCCGGCCTCCTCCTTCTCCTCGTGGCCTTCGTCTGCTTCAGAAAAACCCGAGCCAGTGAGTGCCCCGCTCAGCGAGGGAAGGGTTAAACCTGCCGCTCAGCAGGGCGGGATGGGGTCACGGCTTGGATGGGGGACTGTGTGGGTAAAGCCAAGGAGCAGGGGGGCTCAGCAGAGGGCGCTGTTGCATGTGTAATCCCTGTACACACAGCTGTCCCGTCCCAGAGGGGCTGCATTTTACCAGTCCCCATGCCTCACCCCAGAGGTGGCCGCATCTCAGCACCGGGCGAGGGGTCCCTGTATAAAGAGCCACCGGCACCGAGCCTCTCAGGTACATGGGGTGCCAGGGGAGCCACCGGCCTGTGGATCAGGTTCGTGCATGCTATGGCAGGGGTTCTCAAACTGGGGGTCGGACCCCTGTGGGGGTCGCGAAGTGATTACCTTGGAGGTCACGAGCTGTCAGCCTCCACCCCAAACCCCGCTTTGCCTCCAGCATTTATAATGGTGTTAAATACATAAATATAAATATTTTAAAAAGCGTTTCATTCATAAGGGGATTCGCACTCAGAGGTTTGCTGTGTGAAAGGGGTCACCAGTAAACATTTTTTTAGAGCCACTGAGCTACGGTGTTGTGCTGCCCCCTGGTGGTCCGGCCCAGCCCAGCAGGGATCCAGGCTCAGCACCAGCAGCAGAGGGGACCCCCCAGGCACCTCCATCCCTGCTGCCCTGTGGGGGGTGAGTGGCCGGGCGCTGGGACCGGGGGATCCTGATCGGCTCATGGGGGATTCTGGTTTGTGTCCCTTTGCAGGAAAAGGAGCCGCACCGAGACCGAGCAGGTAGGAACCCGGCTCCTCCCCGCTCCCGATCAACCTGCCGGGGTCACAGGGCTCCTGGGTTCTGTCCCCGGCTCGGGGGGGGTGGGGAGTGGGGTTGGGGGCCAGGACTCCTCAGAGATGACCTGGGCCTGTTGACAGTGGAGGGGCACAGCCCCAGAACAGCTGGAGTCACACCACGCCCCCCCCCCCGCCTGGAAAGCCGTGACACCCCCCCCCCCCGCAGCTCCCAGCTGTTCCTCCGCTCCTGCCTCTGCCTCTCCCTGTCCAGCGCAGCTCCCCAGCTCAGCTGCTCTGCAGGGAGGGGCCCGGCTGCACCATGTGACCGAGGAATTGGGGGGGGCATGTGACCCTGCGTGCCCCCACCCATGTGTCGCCGCTGCCTGGGTTCTGTCCCCAGCTCTGGCAGGGGGGTGGGGTCTAGTGGTTGTGGCGGGGGGGGGGTTAGGGACAGGGTCAGTGTGAGGCAGGATGGGGGGCTCTCTGGGTGTGTTTGGGAATCTCCCTGCGAGTGGGGGGGGGTATGACATTTACAAGTGGATTTTCTCTCTTTTAGCACCAGCCCCTTGGGGGTGTTGAAGACCCCAGCTCAGCAAGACACCATCTGTGAGTAACACACCCAAGGGGGTACCAGGGTGGGGCAGGACCCCTAGAGATGGGCGGGGCTTGTGGGGGCTCCACCCATACAGGGCGGGGCCTGATTTACAGCTGCTGCTGGGCGGGGCTAAGGAGAGAGTCCCAGAGGTAGCCGGTGTCAGCTGAGAGTGTTGGACTCCCAGGAGCTCCCTGGGGCCACCCTCCCTTCCCGCTCTAGTTCCCCATCCACTCCCGGCTTCTTGCCTCCCTCCCCATCAACTCCCTGGGGGCCACCCTCCCCCTCTAGTTCAGGGACTCCCTCTGTGGGCCCCCCATTCTCCCATCCCAGGCCTGGAGCTTTGTGTGTCCCCCCTTCACTTCACCCAGGAGTCCCGACTCCCAGCCCCCCTGCCCCGCCATAACCCCCTAGACTCTGCTGCCGTCTCTGTGCCTCAGTTTTCCTCTCTGTAACACGGGGCTAATGACCCTGGCCCGTGCTGTGGGGCGGGGGAGGGGTGGCTGTGTAGGTCTCTGAGCCCCCTGGCTGGACAGAGGGGTCAGAGCTGGGTGTGGGGTTCTGCTCTGGGCCGGCTGCGGGTGCAGCTCAGCGGGTGTCTCTGTTCTGCAGACTCCTCCATCGATGAAGGGAAAGAGACGCAGACCCCGGTAAGTGTCCCCTGTTCCCCCATGGGGCCTGACCCCCAAAGGCCCCACTCACCTTATCTGGCACACTCAGTATTTTGGGGTGGGAGTTGGGTTGCTGGGAGGGGCTTATGGGATCTCCAGCTGGGATTGTAGATGTGTGTGTGTATGTGTGTCCTGTCACCCCCTGCTGAAGGGTACAAGCCCTGGTCTGTGTGAATGTGTGTGTGGTGGGGGTTGGTACACACACACACACACACACACACACACACTCCATTCACTCTCTCCCCTCCCACCCCCAGGAGCCCAACCCCGGTGCTGACGGACTCACCTACGCCGAGCTGGACTGTCAGGCGCTGCAGGCCAAGCCGGGGGGGCCGGCCCCTGCCCCTGAGCCTGCGCCTGTCCAGCCCAGCATGTACGCCGCGATCAACGTGAGCCAGGGGGCCCTGCAGTGAGAGCCCCCCGCAGCCATGGGGCGCCGGCCCCCAGGGTGCAACAGACTCATTGACTCACAGTCTTTAAGGCCAGAAGGGTCCATCGTGATCATCTGGTCTGATCAGGCCACAGAGCCTCACCCACCCACTCCTGTAGCAGACCCCAGCGTCCGGCTGAGTCACTGACGGCCTCAAATCATGGGTTAAAGACTTCAAGTTACAGAGAATCCACCAGTGACACTAGTTGAAACCTGCCAGTGCCCCGCGCCCCAGGCTGCAGACGAAGGTGAAACCCCCCCAGGGTCTCTGTCAATCTGACCTGGGGGGGAAATTCCTTCCCGACCCCAGATACGGCGACCAGTTAGACCCTGAGCATGTGGGCAAGACCCACCCGCCAGACACCTGGGAACGGATTCTCTGTAGTAACTCAGAGCCCTCCCCAGCGAGTGTCCCCTCTCTGGCCATTGGAGAGATTTGCGTCTAGCAGTCGTGGATCGGTTCCATGCCCTTGTGGGATGTCTCCTCATCCCGTCCCCTCCAGAAACGTCTCGAGCTCAGTCTTGAAGCCAGTTAGGTCCCTTGGGAGGCTGCTCCAGAACTTCGCTCCTCTGATGGTTGGGCCTTGTCTACACTACAGAGTGTTGTCGACAAAAAGCGCCACAATAACATCGCTATTGCACGTTCACACTGCGCTTCCTCTGCCGGCAGAGCGCGTCCACGTTTGGTGCTCCAGCGTCGACAGCGAGAGCAGTGCATTGTGGGTAGCTATCCCACCGTGCTACTCCGCACCTTCTGCAGCTAGGGCTTGTGGGAAGGCAGAGTGGATCGCAGTATGTCCTGGGGGCGGGCTCAGCGTCCCATGGTGCGTTATTCCATGCTGTTCCGACTGCGTTTCGCAGCATTTCCCTGTTTCCGGTGCGCCCGCCATCCCTGTGTGAAAGGATGGATCCCGCGCGGCTCTCCACTCCTGTGAACGCAGCACGGCTGGTCAGGCAGTGTGTCATGAGCTCCCAGTCTGAACGGGAACCAGAGCTGCCCGAGCTGCTCTGTGCCATGGAGAGAAACAACACCAGCTTCCTCCTGGCATCACGGAGCGGCTGCACACGGCGGAGCGTCGCTTTGGGGCTTGGGAATCAAGCACTGAGTGGTGGGATCATATTGTTATGCAGGTCTGGGATAAGCAGCGCGCGTGTGTGTGTGTGGGGGTCACATGGGGTCACATGCCCTCCCCCCCCTCCCCGGATTTCTGCCAGGGTGCGAGTTGGCCTGTGCGTGGGAAAGGCACCAGCAGCGAGCGCTCCCGCTGAGACCCACTGGGTGTGGCCCAGAGCCGGGAAGTGAGACCGGGCTGGCAGCGCAGCTCTCTGCCGGAGGGGGCCTGGGGAAGCCGGCTGAGTCCCATCCCTTCCTCGCCTGGCAGCCGCATGGCTCCCGTGAGAATAACTCCTCTTCACGGGTGACACAGGTCTGGTGAACTAAGTATTAAACCAGCAGGGAAATGTATGGACCTGCTTGAGTGCGGGTCTGAACTAGCCTGCCTGGGTGCACAGACGGGAGCTCAGGGACTCGGGGCAAGGGGGGGAGGCAGCAGGGGCTGGGGCAATATGGGGGGTGGGGGGCTGGGGGAGGCAGCAGGGGCCAAGAAGCCAAAATACATGTTTGCCTAGGGCGCCATTTTCCCTAAGGCCGACCCTGGCAGGGCTGGCCTTAAGTGTGGGTGAGGTGGGCGACCGCCCAGGCGCTGTGGTCACAAGGGTGTTGCTGGAGGGGCCTTGGCAGTCACCAGGAAGCTGACCGGGGCAGTGGTGGTGGCGGTGGGGAGCCCGTCATTGCGCCCCCCCGTCCCCACTATCTGCAGTTCCCAGTCGCCCGGTCTGGGATGACGAGCCGTGGCTACAGAACGTTCGGATGCGGAAAGCCCCCTCCCTGGACCTGTGTGCGGAGCTCGCCCCAGCCCTGCGGCGCAAGGACACCCAAATGAGAGCAGCCTCTCGTGGAGAAGTGCCCAGCGATCGCTGTGTGGACGCTGGCGACTCCAGGTTGCTCCCGGCCAGTCGTGAATCCGCTGGAAGTGGGGAAGTTGACCGTGGGCACGGCGTTAACACTAGTGCGCGGAGCCGTTAATCGCATCTCACTACGAAGGACTGTGACCCTTGGCAATGTGCGTGAAATAGCGGAGGGGCTTTGCGCATTGGGATTCCCTAACTGCAGCGGGGCGATAGAGGCAACGCAGGTTCCAGTTTTTGCCCCGGACCATCTTGCGACAGACACATCAGTAGGAAGGGGACTTCTCCAGGGTGTTGCAGGCACTTGGGGATCACCGTGGGCGTTTCACTGACCCCAGCGCGGGGTGCTCCGGGAAGGGGCATGACGCTCACATCGTCAGGAACACTGGCCTGGACAGAGAGCTGCAAGCAGGGGCTTTCTTTCCGCACCAGAAGATTCCAGTGGGGGGTGTTGAAATGCCCAGAGTGATCCTGGGACACCTGGTGTAGCCCCTGCTCCCAGGGCTCATGAAACCTGATGCAGGAACCCTGGAGAGCAGCAAGGAGCCCTTCAAACCCAGGCTGAGCAGGTGCAGAATGACCGCGGGGGGAACCAACCCGATCCAGCCTGGAACAGCGCCAGCCGGGCCGGGTACCAGGAGGGGGGACTCACGATAGAACCAGCCCTGGAAACAGGCTCATGGTGCCCAAGGAGACGCCCCAGGAGCTGGGGCTGGTTGCGTGGGGTCAGGGCAGCGACTCCTGGTGCATGGGCCCAGACACCGGGGGGCGGCAACCCCCCACCCTTCCCTCACCACCTGACCCCCAGCTCCTCTGATACCTCCTGCCTTGCAGGTCGCTGCCTGG
>NW_020699235.1:0-10001 GCF_002925995.2 Terrapene triunguis
CTCTGCTCTCTCCCAGGACGGGACTATGCAGCGCAGGCGGCCGCCGCCGCCAAGCCCGGGGTTGCCACGGGCCGCATCGTGGCGGTCATTGGCGCCGTGGTGGACGTCCAGTTCGACGAGGGGCTGCCCCCGATCCTGAACGCCCTTGAGGTGCAGGGCAGGGACACCAGGCTGGTGCTGGAAGTGGCCCAGCATCTGGGTAAGCGGTGGTCCCTCTGGGTCTGTAACTGGCCTAGGGCTGAGGCCTCCCTCCTTCACTGATGATCCAGCGTGATGACTTTCGTTCTTCTGAGCGTGCTGAAGCCAGGTCTTTGATCTGAGGAGGAGCAGGCTTAAAATGGCAGCTGGCCGGGATTTGTCTAGGAAGAAGCTACAGCGGGGGATGCAGTGAAAACTGTTCCCA
The DNA here is from genome assembly GCF_002925995.2 of Terrapene triunguis. Classification (NCBI taxonomy): domain Eukaryota; kingdom Metazoa; phylum Chordata; order Testudines; family Emydidae; genus Terrapene; species Terrapene triunguis. The sequence goes on from NW_020699235.1 coordinate 404, forward strand.
GGGACTCCTGTGCATGTCGCCTGCTCTGATGTCCCTTCCACCTTGGGTACTTATGCAGCCTCCAGTACCAGAGGCTAAGCGACTTGCCCAAGGTCACCCACGTGTGTCAGAGCAGGGAGCTGAATGTAGCTCTCCCAGGTTAGCGCCCTAACCACTAGGCGTCCCTGGAACTGTCCTCCTTGCTAAGTTAGGAGATACCTCCCCCCATGAGGCACCTCTGTGCTTGCTGTGGTCAGTCAGGACAGGTTTTGCAGCAACTGTCTTGTTACCTGTGATGGCCTTTATGTAGCATCCATGTAATGTTCCTTTCCCATGCCCTGGCAGGTGAGAACACGGTTCGTACCATCGCCATGGATGGTACCGAAGGCTTGGTGAGAGGACAGAAAGTGCTGGACTCCGGGGCCCCAATCAGAATCCCCGTAGGCCCCGAGACCCTTGGTAGAATCATGAATGTGATTGGGGAGCCCATCGACGAGAGAGGCCCCATAACGACCAAACAGTAAGTGCAAACGGTCTCCGGTCTCGCAGGGCGGGGGAGAAGGAGCAAGCCCCTGCAAATCCGAACTGAAAGAGGCTGCACATCACTTGGGACTGCATGAGAGAATGGGGGGGGGCGGGTATTGTCGCAGGCCCTCTGGGCCTTCTTAAATGGCTGTGAGTTTGCAGTGGCGTCTCCACTGGGACTTGTATGGCAGGAGCTAAACTGAACATCCGGTGTCTTCTCCCAATTCAGTCACTTTTACCCTTCGGTTTCAACAGTGCCTTGAATCCAGCCAGCGTGGGTCCCCGTTGCCTAGGTGCGGTACAAATGCAGAGAAGCAGTGAGGTGGCACTGAACCTCTGCTAAGAGCTGCCCTCAAAAAGAGAGACCCCAACGGCTCGTTGTTTCCTCCAGCTGCGGCCACCTGCCCGCGGCACGCAGCAGGGTGTGCCCTAGCAGGCCTTGAATGCCATCCACCTAGGCCATCCGACTTCTGCAAGCTGACGTGCTTCCCTGGGCCCCTGTCTTGCAGGTTTGCTGCTATCCACGCCGAAGCCCCGGAATTTGTTGAGATGAGTGTAGAGCAAGAAATCCTGGTCACCGGCATCAAGGTGGTGGACCTGCTGGCACCGTACGCCAAGGGCGGCAAAATCGGTACGTTGCAGATCAAAGGGGCCATGTGGGGAGGGAGGCGGGGTTCGGGGGGGGGGTCAACGCATGGAGCTGGACTCCCTTTTAGAGCTTAGGAAGCCACCCTACTTTGTTACTGGGGGGGCCGAGTAAGAGGAGCTTGGTGGGTTCAGAAGTAGTGTCTGTTCCTGCCCTTGCTAACATGCCCTGTTTCCTTCGCTGATGAGTAACCTGATGACTTTCGTTCTTCTGAGTTTGCTGAAGCCACTATCTATCTTCTGAGAAGGAAAAAGGGGCGGGGGCAGGGAGAGACTCGTGGCAAAGCAGCTGCTTGTCGGGGCGCTATTGAGCTAACCAACTGCACCCGCTCCCCCCTCGCCCAGGTCTGTTCGGAGGTGCCGGTGTGGGCAAGACCGTGCTGATCATGGAGCTGATCAACAACGTGGCGAAAGCCCACGGTGGCTACTCGGTGTTCGCTGGCGTCGGGGAGCGAACCCGCGAAGGGAACGACTTGTACCATGAAATGATCGAGTCGGGGGTCATCAACCTGAAGGACACAACCTCCAAGGTGAGGGGGCGCCCCTGGTTAAGGTCCCAGGGGGTCGAGCTGCTCTGCTGTGTTTGCCCAGGAGCGAAAGCCGAACCCTCGCGTCTGCGCAGCGTACCCTGAGCAGTGCTGTGTGGGTGGCCAAGCAAAGAGCCTCTGGGTCAGCCCCACTGGGGAAACGCGTGGTCCTTGGGGGCAGAGCTAGGAGGTTCTTGGGTGGGACCTGGTGAGCAGCCCCGGCTGTCCTGGTAACACCTTCGCTCCCCTTGTGCTGCAGGTCGCCCTGGTTTACGGGCAGATGAATGAGCCCCCGGGTGCCCGCGCCAGGGTCGCGCTGACGGGGCTGACAGTGGCAGAGTACTTCAGGGACCAGGAGGGCCAGGACGTGCTGCTCTTCATAGACAACATCTTCCGGTTCACGCAGGCTGGCTCTGAGGTATGGTGGCAGGGCGGCACCAGGGAGCCATGGTCACCTGCCCAGCCTGACTGGCAGGTCCCCTGGCCAATGGGGTGAGCTGGGGAACATTGGCCACCAGCGAAAAGGGGGGGCAGGGGGGAGGAATTCTCCCTGTAGGTCCAGATGGCCCTTCTCTGTGGCTCACGTGGAACTGCCCCGCCTCGGCCAATCCACGTGAAAGGCTCCCCTCTGGGCAAGGCCGTCCGTGTCTCTGCAGCCTCCGCCTGACCTGGCCCTGCTCCCTTTCAGGTCTCCGCCTTGCTTGGCAGAATCCCCTCGGCCGTGGGGTACCAGCCCACCCTGGCGACTGACATGGGCACCATGCAGGAGCGGATCACCACCACCCGCAAGGGCTCCATCACCTCCGTGCAGGTAACCGGCCCCCGAGCGGCCCGTGTTCTGGGGAGTGGCCGCACAGTGCCCGCTCGGACACAGCGGCCTCTCCCGGCTCATCGAGGGGTTTCCCGTCGTGCCGGCCGTAGCATGACATCATCGGCATCTCCCTTGTGGCCTAGGCGATCTACGTGCCAGCTGATGACTTGACCGACCCTGCCCCTGCCACCACATTTGCCCATTTGGACGCCACGACTGTGTTGTCGCGCGCCATTGCTGAGCTGGGCATCTACCCTGCCGTCGATCCTCTGGACTCCACCTCCCGCATCATGGACCCCAACATCGTGGGGCAGGAGCACTATGACGTGGCCCGGGGGGTGCAGAAGATCCTACAGGTGAGAGCTGTTATGGGAGGGTGTATGGGATCAGGCGTGAGAGCGACGAAGGCCCAGTGGTTAGGACGTGACTCTGCCGTGGGAGGGTCCCTGCTGTTAGCTGGACCAAGTCCCTTAGTCTCTCTGCGGCTCGGTTCCCCGTCTGTCCAGAGGGGAGGAGCACAGACTGGGGGGGGTGCTTGGGTACTCTGCGACGGGCTGGAAGGGACCTCGAGGTCCCCTGTTCAGTGCCCCCGGGCTGGACTGTCGCTGGAAGCAGCTGGCCTAGAGGCTTAGGCTGATGGGAAGGGGAAGCTCTAGGATCCAGCCTGTGGGATCTGGGAGCCCCGATTCGCTGCCGAGGAGCGGGCAGCTCTGGTTGCCCCAGCTCTGCCGGTGGCCTGCAGCGCTTGTCTCTCCCTTCTAGGACTACAAGTCCCTCCAGGACATCATTGCCATCCTGGGGATGGACGAGCTGTCGGAGGAGGACAAGCTGACAGTGGCCCGCGCCCGCAAGATCCAGCGCTTCCTGTCCCAACCCTTCCAGGTGGCCGAGGTCTTCACTGGCCACGTGGGCAAACTGGTCCCTCTGAAGGAAACCATCAAGGGCTTCCAGGAGATCCTGACAGGTGAGGTGCTGGGGGTGGGGCTTATTGACTGCAGCTAACCCAGCCCTAGCAGTGGGGGGATGATGGCTGCGGCCCATGGAGACTCCCAGCTGGGAGGCTGGGCCCACATCTCCTGGTGCTGCAAGCAGGGCACTGAGGTACATGGCCGTCTTGCTGGGCTGCCTGGCAGGGGCTTGGCTGCTGTGTTGCCACTTCATCGGAGGAGCGGCTCTTCAAGCTGGGGGGGGAATAGAACAGCCCCCCTCCCCCCCGAGATGATTCCTGTGAAGCTGCAGGGACCTTCCCCAGCTGTGTAAAAGCCCTGGTGTTTGCTGCCCCCTTGTGGGGAGTCCCCCTCCTCACTGCTGCCCCTTGCTCCCTTGTGCGCAGGTGTCTACGACCACCTGCCGGAACAGGCCTTCTACATGGTGGGCCCCATCGAGGAGGCTGTGGCGAAGGCGGAGAAGCTGGCCGAAGAGCACTCATGAGCCACTGGCTCCGTCATGCCTCTCCCCCACAGCATCCCCACCCGGCTCCCCAGGGCCCCAGCTGGGTGTCGTGTCGTGTCTGCAGAGTATATTTAAAGTTTCCAATAAAACATCTGTCTTAAAACATGAAGCAGGGTTGTTGTCACTGGGGGGGGGGGTCTGCATGGGGCAGAGTTCTGGGTGGGGGGGGGGAGCTGGGTCTGTGTGGGGGGGGGGGGGGAATTCTGGGGGTGGCGGTAAGAACTAGCTTCCAACCCAGCTGATCACTGGGCCTGGGCTGCCTCCTTCCCTCCCCTCGGCTCCCTGTGGAGCAGCTTGTCCCAGCCTGGCTGATGAGTCTAGCACGGCTGAGTCATTCCTCTCCGAACCGGAGCTGCTGTCGCGCCTGGCTGGTCCCTGGTTGGTGCTGACGCCACCCCCCAGCGGAGATGCCACAGTGCCCAGCTCCTGCCCACGGTTGATTAGCGGGTGGGGGGATCGGCCGAACTCGGTCCCCTGATGGCTGGGGAAGGCGAGGGCCTGAGATTCCAGAGCCTCCTTGCTGCATATGTTTGCCGCAGAGCAGCTTGTCGGATGCTTCTGGGGTAGTGGAGAACAAAGCGCGTTGGCGCTGAAATAGTTCTTGCTACGCTGGGCCGGGCTGACCCAACCTCCCCCCTCGGGCAGCGCTGTTCTGTTCCCAAGGGCCCGTGGGCTCTCAATGAGCCCGTTTCTCTTGGTTTGTAACCGTAGGGCTGGGCCGGGCCTGGCTTTAAGAGGTGGGGGCCTCTGGCCATGGGGCGAGTACCCAGCCCTGTCTGCTTCCCAACATGCTCAGCACCTCCCCAGGACAGCGAGCTCCGTGCCCAGTCCTTGACCCCATCCCCCCCTCCGCCCTGAAAGCCCCGGTCTGGCACCAGTGCCTGCTTAACATGGCTTCGCTGGCAGCCGGGCGATGACGCAGCAGCGGGCTTGTGGGAAGTGCTGCAGGAGACGTGCCAGAGCAGAGTCCAGGAGGGAGAAGCAGCGGGTTGCTCAGCTGTACCTGCGGGCGGCTGCTGCTGGCGCCGTTAACTCCTGAGTGGCTGGGTCCCAGCACAAACACCCGCTGCTCTGCGAAGCCCGTACCCCATGCAAGAGGAGAGGGAGGCTGGGGGGACGCAGCCTTGTCTAGTTGCTCAATACTCCTCGTGGTGGACTGGGGAGAGGATATTCCACCCACAGCAGCAGCAAGAGAGCTCATGAGCTGGGTTCATGCCCAGTAACTGGGGTGTTCCCCTTTGGCCCCTCTGTTTCCTCCAGCATCTTCCCTGAGCAGCTCCCACGGGTCTACCGTCGCATCTAACAGCTCAGGGCCCCCAGCTGCTGTACAGCCGCTGAGACGCTCCCTGCCCTGAGGAGCTTAGACAAAAGCTGGGGAAGGGAAGTGATTGATCCCAGTTCTGCCCCCCAGCTCTGGGCTCTGCACTAGGTTGGAGTTAAGCCAGTCCAGGCCCCTGGTCTCTGTGCAGCACCTGGCACCTTCCACAATACAATGGCCGCTGAAATGCAGCCACCTCTGGGTTGGAACGTGGCAGTTGTTTAAGCCACCGAGGGCAACAGTCCAACAGGAGCCAAAGACCCTATCTGGCTGCCTCAGGGAGGCCAAACACAATTATGGGGTGGACAGCAGAGCCCCTGGCCTGCCTGGTGAGAAGAGCTGTGGGATTGGGCGGAGCCCTGGGGCCTCAGGGCACACGGACCCCCAAGCATGTGCCAATGGAGCAGCTCTGGAGTGCCCCACCCCTGAAGCCAACTGTGACACCAACCCTGTGCCCTCCCTGCAGGGGTCTCATCCCGCTGCTGGCTGTCCCGGGCGGCTCCTTTCCCTTCCTCCCTGCCAGGCTGCAGGGCTGTGGGCACCTGCCGGAGGGGAAGGGGCCGGTTCATCCAGCTGGATGGTGCATGGCTGGGGGAGGGAGGGAGTTTCCAAACCGCTCTTCTGGCAGCGTCTATAACCCAGCAGGGTGGGGGGCAGCTAGGAGCAGGCAGGACCCCTTTGCACCATAGGTGGGGCTGGCCTGAGCCGTGCAGCTCTGCCCCAGCCGAGTCCAGAGGGGGCTCAGACGCTTCGTGGTGGCTCCTAGCTGGGGGGGGGCCCTCTGGAGAGCCCGGCGCTGGCCTTGCCAAGGGGGAGCGTGGTGCGGTCAGTGTCGGCGGGGGGGGGTTCCGTATTATCGGGGGCTGATTTTAAAAGGCACCGGGGTAGGAGACTCCAGGGCGCTGGTAGCTCAGCCCTCGACCCGGCCCCCCCTCCCGTGGGTCCTGCCCTGCAGGGCCGGGTGTAGGGCTGAGGCTGCCGGGGCCTGGCAGGGGAGAAGCCCCCAGTGGCTCAGCACACGCTGGCTGAACATCCCTGGGCCCGGAGGGAGTCGGCGGCACTGGCCGGGGGGTGCAAGCGGATGCAGGAGTCAGCCAAGACCCTGGGGAGCTGCTCTCTGGGGGGGGTTTAACACGTGGCCTGGGAGCTGGAGTGAAGCCAGCTGTGGGGGGGGCACCCCAGCCCCCTTCCCCCCCCCCCGGGCCTCTCATCGTAGGGGTGCCCAGCAGCCCCCTCCCCCCCAGGCCTCCTGTCTCTTGCACCATTTTGAAAACACAAAAGAGCCATTTGCTTGGCTGCCTCTTGGCTTTAATCACCATCCCCAGAGCAGCTGGGCCTTTTGTGTGGCTGGGCCCGGCTCGGGGCTCCCCCTAGTGAGAGCAGAGGGGCCGGGAGCCTCGCAAGGGGGAGGCCTCTGACCGGAGGGGGGCGGGGGGAGTATAAATGTGGGGGGGAGGTCAGATTTTCATGCCCCACTTGGCACTGAATCCAGGCCAGGGCCTTGGCTGGGAGAGGGGCCTGGTCTGGGGTCAGAGAGGGGCCTGATCTGTGGGAGAAGGGGAGGAGCCCCCCCCCACCAGCCCCCTGAGGGGGGAAATGAGTTAGGACCAAGGCCCCAGCCCCGCCTGCCCCGGGAAACCGTGGCTCCTTGCATGGGGAAATTCACCAGTGCCCCCCCTTCCCGCCCCGCTCCCCTGGGGCTAGTGCAGTGCGGAGATGGGCTCTCCCCCGGCTGGGGACGGGGTGCCTGGGGGGCCCATCTCCTCCTGCCTTTGAGCAGGCGAAGGGAAAAGCATTTGGGGGGGGCTGAAAATCCCACCCGCCTGGCTCCCCGTCAGGGCCGAGGTGGGGAACAGGCTCCGGCGGGGGGTAGGGGGGTCCCAGGCTGGCCCGAGCACACAGCAGGGAGTGAGGCGGCCTCTCCCCACGGCTCAGAGTCCGAGAGGTTTGGCCCATGGGCCAGGGAGCGGCTGCTCGGTGCCAGCTCTCGCCAGTCCCCCCCCTTTCCCCTACGCAATCAGCCAGCCAAAGGCCGGGCACAGAGGGCTGTGTGGGGAACACCGAGCCCCTGGGCTGCCCCCCGTTCAACGCCCCTTAATGCAGAGGGCCCCAGGGGAGCGTGAGGCTGAGCATGCCAGGGAGGGAAGCAGCGAACCCAGCAGGCAGGGGCTGGGTCTCTCCCCTCAGATGAGGCTAGCAGCGGGGGTCTCACGCCCCTCCAACCGGAGGGGGTGCCCGGTCCCAGATCTCCCTGCCCTATTCATCTCTCTCACCGGCCTGGGAGCCACCTTTGCCTGGCAGCTTCAGGTGCCATAAAGCAGCCAGCGCCCCAGGACCATGTGTGGATCAGACCCCCGCAAAAAACAACTCTACCCCCCCCCCATCCGCCATGGGCAGAGACTGGCTACTTAGCGGCCCTGCCCATGGGGCAAAGCCTCAGTGGTACCCCACGCAGTCCGGCTGGCCACTCAGCTGCTTCAGAACAGGACGGAGGTGGGGGGGGGTTCCCCCCTTCCCCGGGCATGAGATTTAGCTGGGACCCGGCCCAGGCTTCGGAAGAAGATTCCCAGGATGCTTTGCAACTTAGCTAGACTGGTGATCACCTGTCACTGAAATGCAGCCCCCTCTGGGTCAGGATGAGGCAGCTGTTTATATGGGTGGGGGGGTCACACCACACGGAGATGGAGCCCAGCAGCAGGTCGTACAAAGATCGCTCCCCCAAGCCTGAAATGCAGCTGCCTCTGGGGTGGGGCGCGGCAGCTGTTTAGCAGCTTCTCAGCAACACGCTCGGTTTGGGACAGGAAGTGAAGACCCCCTTCTTCGGCTGATTAACCCCTCCATTGGTGGGGTGCTGGCAGGATGTCATGGGCACGAGCAGTCGGGATCTCCAGTGGCCCCATCAGCACAGCATCCCCTACCAGCACGCTGGGGATTGAGGCCATGCCAACGCTGTGGGAAGAGCCCCTCCTATTGAACCCCTGGGGCATTCATGCATTGGAGGGGCCATTATGTTGCACGTGGGTCATGGTGCATTGGGGGGGCCCATTATGATGCACACGGGTCATGGTTCATGGGGGGAGCATTACATTGCACCTGGGTCATGGTGCATGGGGGGGGCATTACGATGCACGTGGGTCACGGGTGCATGGGGGGGGTCCCCATTATGATGCACATGGTGCATGGGTGGGCCCCATTACCATGCACGTGGGTCATGGTGCATTGGGGGGCCCGTTACGATGCACATGGGTCACGGTGCATTGGGGGGGTCCCCATTATGATGCACATGGTGCATGGGTGGGCCCCATTACGATGCACGTGGGTCATGGTGCATTGGGGGCCCATTATGATGCACACGGGTCATGGTGCATTGGGGGGGTCCCCATTATGATGCACATGGTGCGTGGGTGGGCCCCATTACGATGCACGTGAGTCATGGTGCAATGGGAGGCCCATTATGATGCACACAGGTCATGGTGCATTGGGGGGGTCCCCATTATGATGCACATGGTGCGTGGGTGGGCCCCATTACGATGCACGTGGGTCATGGTGCATTGGGGGCCCATTATGATGCACACGGGTCACGTTGCATTGGGGGGGCCCATTATGATGCACACGGGTCACGGTGCATTGGGGGGGCCCATTATGATGCACACGGGTCACGGTGCATTGGGGGGGCCCATTATGATGCACACGGGTCACGGTGCATTGGGGGGGCATTACAGTGCACGTCCGCCACGGCACCCCATGCACTGGGAGGGGGGGCTCCCCATTACGGCCTGTAGCCGCCGCCCCCTCCTGCAAATCAGGGCCCGAGGGGGGAGGGGCGGTCGCCCCCCCACCGCCCCCACCGGACTGGGGCTCGCTCCGCTCCGGCTGCAAATGGCTCCTGCACCTTTAAATAATTCATCCGGCTGCCGCCTGCACGGGGCCGGGCTGGGAGGAGGCAGCGCCCGCCGGTGACATCAGCGCCTGCCCGGGCTCCCGCAGCCACCTGCTCCCGGCCAGAGCCCGGCGGAGGCGGCACCGGAGCGGCGGAGCCCCGGGACCCCCCCGCCCAGGTAAGGCGCGCGGGGTGCATGCGGGGGGGGCAGGATGGGCTCAGCTGGGGGAGCCCCCCCCCCGCTGCTGCGTGCAGCCTCCTGGGTCCCAAAGGCAGCACGAGCCGGATGGGCCCGGCCTGCGCCCCCCCCGGGGTGGCTGCCTGGCGCGCGGGGGGGGGGGGGTCCCGGAGCTCTGCCCTCCCCAGGTGAAGGGGGCGTTGGATGCTGGGACAAACTTTGTGCAACTCTGTCCGGGGGGGAGGTGTTTGGGGCTTGTGACGCAGCGGGCGGGGGGGGGGGG
>NW_020699236.1:0-5825 GCF_002925995.2 Terrapene triunguis
GTTCCCATTCCCTGTTCCCATTCCCCCCCAGCGAAACATGATTCTAATTCCCCCACCCCCAGTCCCTGTTCCCATCCCCCCCTTACTTCCTGATTGACTGCAGACTATATAGTAAAACTTGAGTTCTGCTTAGCTATACCTTAACCAATCATTTTACTGAAATTTAACTAACCAATAATATAAATAAAATATGTAGAGATATACCTAGCTCATAGAGCTGGAAAGGACCATCGAGTCCAGACCCTGGCCTTCACTAACAGGACCAAGTACTGATTTTACCCTAGATCCCTAAGTGGCCCCCTCAAGGATCAAACTCATAATTCTGGGTTTAGTAGGCCAATGCTCAAACCACTGAGCTATCTACTTATCCTAACATAGTGTAACATGGTTATTTAACCAGTTTCACTGCTCTACAGCCAAAATGCTTCTGAAATAAATGTAGTCAAATTTTACTAATTCTGGGTCACTGAGAACGAAAATGATGCTTAAAATTGTTGATTGGCTCTAGTTTTCAAGATATGCTATTGGGTCAGTATATACGACCCTTGACTTGGGAATGGCGGAGGATAAGTGAGTTATAAAGGGAAGGGATCTCAATTTAAACCAGAAATAACTAAAATACATCTTTGACTGGATCTATGAATAAATCTATGACTGGGTTTGGACAGTACTTGCTTTTTAGGCAAAACAATGAATGATGCAATCTGAAGCTGGTATTGCATCATACATGATATGAATTGCATCATGTTATTCCTAGAAGTCATGGATGATGCAATCATAACGAAGCTTACATCACTCTGCTGAACAAATTGCCCTATATCAGCTCTAGAAATCATACAGTGTCGTCCTCTCTTATTTGTCAGTGTTTGATTTTCCAAAGGGACACATTTCTGTTTAGCCAAAGTGAGCAGAGATGCCTCGTACTTGTGTGAACAGTGCAGATAACTTCTGCTATGTTTGTGGTGAAGTGACTTTTGCATCACAAAAGCGCAGTATAACCACTATGGTTAAGAAAGCCTATCACCTTTATTTTGGCTGCAAAATTGGAGATCAGGACAAGAGGTGGGCCCCACACATATGCTGCAACACTTGTGCAACAAATCTTCGCCAGTGGTTGAACAGGAAAAGGAAATCTATGCCTTTTGCAGTGCCAATGATTTGGAGAGAGCCAACAGATCATACCAGCAATTGTTACTTCTGCATGGTGCCTCCAGTTGGGAAAGGTGTGTCAAAGAAGAAAAAGTGAACTGTGCATTATCCAAACATTCCATCAGCTATAGGCCCAGTACCCCACGGAGAAGGACTGCCGGTTCCTGATGCACCAGAATCATTCTCACTTGAGTCAGACGAGGAAGAGGAAGAGGATGAAACTTCTGGTCCTGAACCATCAATGTCACAGGACCCACATTTTCTCCCATCCTCCTCCTCTGAACCACACCTCATAACACAAGGTGAACTGAATGACTTTGTCAGGGATTTGGAACTACCCAAGAGTAAGGCAGAGCTGTTGGGCTCCAGACTACAGCAGTGGAATCTCCTGGCAGGTGATGTTAGGGTTTCCATGTTCCGTGACCATCAAAAGGATCTTGTCCCATTCTTCTTCATGGAAGGTGATCTTGTAGCCTGCAACAACATCGATGGTGTGATGGCAGCCCTCAACATCATTCACGATTCAGATGAGTGGAGACTGTTCATTGATTCATCGAAGACGAGTCTTAAAGCTGTTTTACTGCATAATGGCAATGTTTTGCCATCAATTCCAGTTGGTCATGCAGTCCATATGAAGGAAACCTATGACAACATGAAACAACTTTTCAGGTGCATAAACTATGACCAACATCAGTGGCAGCTTTGGGGCGATTTGAAGGTTGTTGCTTTCTTGCTTGGTCTGCAGACTGGATACACAAAGTACTGCTGTTTTCTCTGCAAATGGGATAGTCGTGCAAGAGATTCCCACTACATGAAGAAAGATTGGCCACTCTGACAGTCATTGGAGCCTGGGAGGAAAAGTGTTCAGCATCCACCACTTGTTGAATCAAGGAAGATTTTGTTACCACCCTTACACATCAAGCTGGGTCTGATGAAGAACTTTGTCAAGGCCATTGACAAAACACAAGCAGCTTTCAAGTACCTCCGTGGAAAATTTCCAAGGTTAAGTGAAGCTAAGATAAAGGAAGGTGTCTTTGTTGGTCCTCAGATTCGTGAACTTCTTCGAGATGATGCATTTGACCATGCACTATGTGGCAAGGAAAAGACGGCATGGAAAGCCTTCCAGTTAGTGGCAATAAATTTTCTCGGAAACAACAAGGCAGACAACTACAGGTTGTTGGTGGAAAACCTCCTCAAGGCATACAAAAGCCTTGGTTGCAACATGTCACTAAAGATACATTTTTTGCACTCTCATCTAGATTTTTTTCCACCGAACTGCGGAGCAGTGAGCGACGAGCACGGCGAGCGATTTCACCAGGACATTGCAACAATGGAGAAACGCTATCAGGGCAAATGGAGCCCATCAATGCCTGTAGACTATTGCTGGACAGTGACAAGAGATGCTCCATTTCATGAATACAAGAGACAAGCCAAGAAGTGCCAAGTAGACACTGAATAGGACTAAACTATGTACATAATAGTTTTTTGTCTTTTGTTTCATAATAAATTTTATTTATATAACCCTTTTGCTGATTTTTAAAGTGTTACATAAACAGGACAGGTGAAATATTATCATGTAAAGCAACCATAAACACATGAAAAGACCTAGGTTTACAATTTATGATTAAAACTCTACTATCTACACAATATACATAGACATAAAATGTAAAACTTAAATATCTTAGAAACAGTAGCCAATCAGTTGTTTTAATTGTCATATTTGAATTCAGCACATCAAAATACATAATAAATAGCACATTTTCTCTCTGAAGCAGACGACTTCTCAAAAATTGTAGACCAGTGTTATATCCCACCACCTTAATTGGTTTACACCCAACAAAATTAATTATACAGCAGACAGAAACAATCACAGAACCAAACTGAGATTATACAGACAAACAATAGGGAAGTGGAGACTATAGAAGAACAAAGAGATGAGGATTTCACATCCCAGCTATTGATAAGTGAGTTCTTGCCCGACAGGATGCTATCAAACTAAGTTTCCTTTTACATTTTCTAGGCTCTTCCCTTTCTCTGGAGGTGATAGGAATATCAGGACAGAATTGTATTCCTAACAGCCCAATAGCACCTTATTTCAATGTGACTGGTTTGGAATGTAAGGATGTGACCGTACATTTCCCAGTTTATGGCTGCCTCTGCTGCTTAGCTGAAGGCCTTAGCCTAAGAACAGAGCTTCAGACTGTCACTGTAAGAGAAGGCCCTTACACAGACAGACAGTGATTTTGATTCTTTCTTTTATACCTCTATAACTAGCTAAGTGATAAGAATACACCTAAATTCTTAAAGTATAGGCCTTTACAGACAGGCCTGAATATCTATATCCTAACATCTAGTCATGCTTTTCATTGGATGAATGACTGGGAGGGATTATATACTAGTTGACAGCTGTTGGCCCATTGCTATCCATGGCAGAGTCTGCTTCATTTGCCTTCCACATGTTTTCTTGGTTAAAATTCAATAAATAGCCCTAGACACCTCAGATTACCTTAATTTCTCCAAATTGTGAAGGCCTTGTATCTAACATGGCTACCCCATGGAAGGCAGGAATGTGATTTTTGTAACTGCTGAGGCTGTCTCAGCTAGACTCATTTAAGCCACATTTCTGTGCTCAGTGGCCCACAGTGATGGGGTGACCAAATTACTACAAGAGTCTGAGTTCACTGGGACCATGCAAGTGACTGGTGTCAAACAGTCACTCATCCCATCACCAGCATCTGTGTTATATTAGATCCACTGCACCTCTTATTTAAATCCATCTGTGCTCTGTGGCGATGGGATGACAGCCTGCACAGGCAGTGCCCAAAGTCTAGCTCATATCGTCACACTGCAAACACTGATTATTTCCCCTCTATGCTCCCCGCAGCACTCTGTGGTCCGTAGTGCTTTATTCTGCCTGGAAACAGCCATGGAGCAGGGAGGAAGCCACGTGTACACAAAGGCACTGATGGCCTACGCCTTCACGCTGGCAGGGAAGGAGGAGAAGCACAGGGCACTGCTGGACTCGCTTGATAAGGAAGCTGTGAAAGAGGGTGAGACCTGTTTATGGGCTCTTCTTCTGCATCCCGGTCCACTGGCCCTATGTAGCCTGGCAGGAGAAGGGTTTGATTGTTATTGCTATAACCTTCAGTCTGTACTGCGGCAGGTCGGGATTATTTAGCCTCTTCACACATTTTAGATCAATGAGCCTTAAAAACCCTGGCACTGGCCATTCCTGGGATCTGACTTCATAAAATGTGGGAGACACAGGCACAGGTGCAGCAACCTAATTAGACACTGAGAGTTTCCACATCTGGACTGTATCAACCCACTAGAGGGATTATTTAATACCTTCATGCTTTGTATTGACATGCCCAGCAAGGGTTGGGACTCCATTCTCCATCCTCAGTGACAGTATGTCAGTAACCCTCTTGGCAAAAACCAGATATTCGGTAATAAACATTTCCTTTTCTCCTCCCTCTCCCTTCTCCCACTGCAGATGGCTCCGTTCACTGGCAGAGGCCCGGGAAGCAGCCAGAGGCTGATCTCCCGTTCTATCACCCCCGTGCTCCCTCCGCTGAGGTGGAGATGACGTCCTACGTGCTCCTCGCTTACCTCCCCACGCGGCCGGCACCATCCCAAGAAGACCTGTCATTAGCAGCTCAAATTGCAAAGTGGATCAGCAAGCAGCAGAATCCCAACGGGGGCTTTTCCTCCACCCAGGTGAGCTGTTCCCATCCCCAGCCTCAGACACCCAGGGCAGGAAGGGGAGGCAGGAGATATATATATCAGGTTGCCAGAGAAGAACGAATAACCCAGCATTGGAACAGAGACAGACTCCTTCTGGGGAGGGGGAGGGGGCGACAGTGCCCTCGCTGCAGGGTTTAGAGAACCTCTGTTTCTGAGGGGGTTAGATCATGGGATAGTCACAGCATGGAGCATGGCTACATCAGATCCCCATAGGCCTTAGTGGGCTAATGAGGCAGGAGACTGGACAAGTGATGCTCTTGTGTGCAGAGGGCAGACTTGTCGCCCTGAGCATCCACCAACATGACGCTTTCCTCAGCTCCCCCCAGCACTGACCCCATCCAACCCAGCCAATCCAGCTCGGGAGCTGAGGACTCCCCAGAGAAGCAGCAGCAGCTAGCCACTGCCAGACACACCTTGGTGGAGCTAGGGTGACCAGACGTCCTGATGAAATCGGGACTGTCCCTATATTTAGGTGTTTGTCCCGCGTCCTGCTCCGCTTTTTTTTTTGCTCTGCTGGCGACCCCCCCGCCCCACGTGTCCCGATATTTTCTTCCTCTCATCTGGTCACCCTAGGTGGGGTGGGGGCACCATCCGGAGTTATGTAGAAACAGAAAGTGCCACCTGATTAAAGGCAGCCCAAAACACATCCCTCTTGAAACAGTGCATGAAGTGTTTCCCTTTGGAAGACTACTTCACGGAGGGATTTGGTTAACACAGTAGGGTTGTAATTCTGTTTTCCTGCTGCTGAGGCACGTGGCTGCATCTGCCTCTGTTATCTGTCTGCCCTGTCAGCTGTCCCTTCAGGTTGCTCCTTCACGGGAGGGTGGGTGGCTTCTTCCCTCAGCTCCCTGTAGTGGAGTGTCAGAATTCCCAAGGCCTACGTTCCCAAAGGTACTTAGACACTTGGCTGCTTTCAGTGGGAGAAAGGT
>NW_020699237.1:0-10466 GCF_002925995.2 Terrapene triunguis
GGGCAGCAGCTGGCGGGCAGATCCCCTCTCCCCGGCAGCTTCCTGCTCCGGTGTCCGGCGGTGCTCCCCCCCCCCTTGCCTGCAGGATCCCAGCGGCGGCTCGGCAGGCTCCGCTTTTGAAAAAAATGCTGGACTGCCCGGACGAGGGAACCAGGAAGCTGCCGGGGAGAGGGGATCTGCCCGCCAGCTGCTGCCCGCCGCACTGCTCCGCTCCCCCCAGCCCCCGGGAGAAGCGAGCAGCGCCCGCCCACCATCCCTTCCCCCGCGCCCGGCCCCCCCCTCCACCGAGCCCCTCCGAGGGGGGGCGCAGCATGGCCGCAGCGTGGCCGGAGGAGCCAAGGGTGGGGGGCGCGGAGCGGCCGGAGGAGGAGCCATGGGGGGCGTGGCCAGAGGAGGAGCCAAGGGGGGGCACCTTTTTTATGGTTGCTCCCCCTGCACTGAGAAGCTGACTACGCCACTGCTGTGCTTCATGACTCTGATTTCAAATTAACTCTTGTGCCTAAGGTTTTTTAAGAGATAACATTTTATTCTGGCATATGCTTTTCACATTCTACATACAGTGTAAGCAACAGAAAAACACACAGGACAATCATATTCTAGTTGTGATATGCAAAGATTCTCATTTCCTTCTGTCCTGAAGAGTTTAGGTGTTGCAGGGGGTTACATGTATACACACTAAGCAATGGATTACAAATAAAGTGTCGAACTTAACCAGGGATTTCTTTGCGTTTACTGTTTTTTGTCACTACTCATATGTAGATTTAGGGTTCCTGTAACTGAAATATACACTTCTCCAGAGCACCACAGGGATAAGCAAAATAAAGACACTGGTTGCATGGGAAGAGCTCAGGCTTGCTAGCTGGTGCAGAGGAAGGACTTGCAAACCAGATACGGTGTAGGGAAGTGGCTCTCAATCTTTCCAGACTACTGTACCCTTTCAAGAGTCTGATTTGTCTTGCGTACCCCCAAGTTTCACCTCACTTAAAAACTACTTGCTTACAAAATCAGACCTAAAAATACAAAAGTGTCAGAGCCCACTGTTACTGAAAAATTGCTTACTTTCTCATTTTTACCATATAATTATAAAATACATCAATTGGAATATAAATATTGTACTTACATTTCAGTGTATCGTATAATAGAGCAGTATAAACAAGTCATTGTCTGTATGAAATTTTAGTTTGTACTGACTTTGCTAGTGCTTTTTATGTAGCCCGTTGTAAAACTAGGCAAATATCTAGATGAGTTGATGTACCCCCTGGCAGACCTCTGAGTACCCCCAGGGGTTCATGTACCCCTGGTTGAGAACCACTGGTGTAGGGGAAGTGCACTCTGCTCCTGTTAAAAAGGTTAATAATTTTCAGTATTACACAGGCCAAGGTGATGGTGTTCCAATTTTAGCATGGCGTTGTCCGGCTGAGACAACTGGCTCACCTTACCTACGAGCCAGCAAAGCTGAGCTTGTACAAGAGCACACATGAGAAGGTGAGACTCCAGTTTGTGCTCCCCACAAAGTCTCTGGAGGAATTCTGAATGGGTCAGCCAGAATTCCACCAGGAATTCCTAACGCTCTAGAGCACTGTTTTTCAAACTTTTTTTCTGGCGACCCAGTTGAAGAAAATTGTTGATGCCTGTGACCCAACAGAGCTGGGGATGAAGGGTTTGGGGTGTGGGAGGGGCTCAGGGTTAGGGCAGAGGGTTGGGGTGCAGGGGTGAGGGCTATGGGGTGGGGCCAGGAATGAGGGGTTCAGGTGTGAGAGGGGGCTCTGGGCTGGGACAGAGGTTGGGGTGCAGGGCTCTGGGCTGGTGGTGCAGGGCTCTGGGCTGCAGGGCTCTGGGCTGGGGATGAGGGGTTTGGGGTACAGGAAAGGGCTCCGGGTTTGAGGGGGTTCAGGTCTTGGGCAGGGAATTGGGGCACGGGGTTGGGGTGCGGGCTTACCTCCAATGGCTCCCAGTCAGTGGTGCAGCCGGGGTGCAGAGGCAGGCTTCCCACCTGTCTGGGCACCGTGGACCGTGCTGCGCCTCAGAAGCGGCCAGCAGCAGGTCCAGCTCCTAGGCGGAGGTTCACAAGCGGCTCTGCATGGCTCTTGCCCGCAGGCACCATCCCCCCGCAGCTCCGATTGGCCGGGAACTAGCCAATGGGAGTGTGAAGCCGGTGCTCGGGACGGGGGCAATGCACGGAGCCCCATGGCCCCCCCACTTAGGAGCCGGACCTGCTGCTGGCTGCTTCCAGGGCACAGTACAGTGTCAGAACAGGTAGGGACTAGCCTGCCTTAGCTAGGCAGCACCGCCGACAAGACTTTTAATGGCCTGGTCGGTTGGCGATGCTGACCAGAGTCGCCACGACCCAGAGCCTTACATTCCGTGACCCAGTACAGGGTCGCAACCCACAGTTTGAAAACCACTGCACTAGAACCCTCTTCTCATCCCAACTCCAAGCCACAGTCTGGTCCTTAGAGAGTGCTGTTTGAAACTGCAAGCCCCTGTGGTACTTTGGACAAGTGTGTAAACCTACATTTCCATGACGATGACTGTCCCCCATGCACGGGTGCAAGGAGTGATGAAGGAAGGTTCCTTTCCTCCATGCACCTCCTCAGGACCAGTAACAATATGGCTCTCTACTAAATCAAACTCACTGGGCCCCTTGCAGTAGTCCTGGTCTGGAATTAAAAAAAAAAAAAAAAAGAAGTTACCTGTTACCTCCATGCCTTTGACATAGTCTCCTGGGTACCCTTCACTTGCCATAACCACAGACACAGCAGTACGGTTTTCTGACCAAGCTGGCATGCAGCTGCAGAGTTTGCCATCAATTGTTGCTTGAATCACTTCATAAAAGTCATTTTTAAGCAGTGGAAGAATTACCTGCAAAAGTATGCTAAACAATTTAGTTAAATGTTTTTTGTTAACTGTTGAAATATCAAAGACTTATTAAGCTTTTCTTCAAAAATTAAAAAACTCACATGAAGCCCACCTGAGTGAGCAAAAAAATGTGTTGGAGAACAGGAAATATTTTGCTACATTTGCAGATTTGGAAAAAAAAAAATCAGTGAACATTAATTTACAGCAATTATTCCCAGACACTAGAGCTGAGCAAATAATTGATTTTTCTGTTTGGTCGCTGGACAAAAAAAGTCTGAAAACAAAAAAATTGGCTAGTTTTAAAACAAAAACTGTCTGTATCGAAACATTTTGTTTTGACATTTGTTTCAAAACTACATTGTCTAAACAGCTCATTTTGACATTTTCTAACTGAACCATTTTGATATTTCCAAGAATTTTATCTTCAGGGTTTTTTCAGCTGAAACTATTCACTGAATTCAACATGAATTCAGATAGTTTCAGTATACCAAACACAAGCTTTTTGGCAAATTTACTATCACTAAGAAAATTTCATCCATCATTATTAGCAACAGGCAGAAAGCAACTATCACCTGTAGAGACCAAGTACACCTCTACCCCAATATAACGCTGTCCTCGGGAGCCAAAAAATCTTACCGCATTATAGGTGAAACAGCATTATATCGAACTTGCTTTGATCTGCCGGAGAGCGCAGCCCCGCCCCCCCGGAGTGCTGCTTTACCGCGTTAGATCTGAATTCATGTTATATCAGGTCGCATTATATCGGGGTAAAGATGTATGATACTACTTAGCACAAATTTGTCTGGGCTCCTTTACTACTCAGAAAACCAGAATTTGAGCAATAACTTCAATCGCAAACTAAGTCAATGAACATTTCACAGAAAATAAATGCTAACAAGCAAATTTCTAATAGTTACTGCTACAGTCTCTAAGTTGCTCTTTTGTAGATTTCCATATTTGTGGTAGATATGATATACATCCTGTTAAATTATGTAAATTATATTAGTAGCAAGTTATTAGATTCTGGTATGGAAAATGGAGCATATTTAGGTTTCCAACATCTCTCACTCACCTGGCACTGCGGGTCACCAAAGTGGCAGTTAAAGTTTATAATTTTCACGTCATCTTTAGTACGCACTAATCCCGTTTGCAGCACACCTGAACAGAAAGCAGAACTATACAAGCTAGTTTAAAACAGTTTGTTCACTTTCTTTAAAAGCAGTAAACATGCAATAAACTTATGTAAACTGTAGAAAATCTGCACCTGGGTTCTGCAAAGTGTTTGAATCCTATGGCAGTCCTTTTAAAATCCAGCAAACTGCATAGCAGTGCTATAACAAATATATTCTGTCATAGATTACTGAAGATACTAGAGAAGGACAGAGCTGGTTCAGAAACATTTGAGTGTCTCTAGAGTCTAAACACACAGTGGCAGATTCTGCCCTCTGACAAAGCCCATTAATTGCAGACACTCTGAAGGTATAAAGGGGCCTTGAAAAATGCACAAATAGCTCCCAAAGAATGCCTCCTGTCAGGGCCGGCTCCAGGCACCAGCGCAGGAAGCAGGTGCTTGGGGCGGCCAATGGAAAGGGGCGGCAAGTCCGGGTCTTCAGCGGCAAGTCCCTTGGTCCCTCTCGGAGGGAAGGACCGGCCGCCGAATTGCTGCCAAAGAATGAAGCGGCGCGGTAGAGGTGCCGCCGATCACGGCTTTCTCTTTTCTTTTTTTTTTTCTTCTTCACCGCTTGGGGTGGCAAAAAAGCTGGAGCCAGCCCTGCCTCCTGTACAGGGGAGACTTTTGTTTATTTGTGTTGCACTGTATAGCTAGGCTCAGCAGAATTCAATTTTATTTTTTATAATTTCAACAAAGAAGGTAAAAAAGCTTAAAAATAAACTTTAATCTATTTGCATTTTCAAAGTTGTGAGAAATTATGGGGGGGGGATCAGATAATGATTTAATGACAGAAGATGCTGAGATTCAAAAAGTTAAAGCTTTATAACTGTTAAAACACAAGTTGTCAACCTCACGTCAATATATACAAAGTGACTGTCCTTAAATCAAACTCTAATGGGTTCTCAAGCAGCATTTTACTTACTTTGCCTATATGTTAATTTCAATTATACCCTATGAAAATATTTTCTCATCAGTTTGTGTGTACAGCAACACTGATGTTTACCATCATTTACTGATAAAAATCTAATCGTTCCAAGCCTATGCATAGTTAAGTGAAGTCTCCATGGCACATTGCAATGCATTGTAGTTTCTGTATTTTTTATTCAATATTACAAGACAAAAGTCCCAACCAAAAATCCACTGCCAAGAATTTTCATTAACAAACAAAATCTAAAATTATTTAACCAAAACAGTAACTAAAATCATTATCAGTAAAACCTGCAACAATACATACAAACATATGGTGATCTGAAATGAATCCTTCATTGCTAGGTTCCTGAATACAGATTTAGAGAATGATATGGATGAAAAAGTCAACCTTGCAAGTGCCTCCAACATGGTACTGAGCATTTTCATCACCTATTGATTTAGTAAATAAGAGACACTTAGCACTTTGCAGGATTGGGCTCCACTTTCCTACATACATGATCCTGATGCTTTTGATGGCTAGTGCACCCACTGGCATGAAGAGATGGCTGACAGTGCTTTCATATAGCATCATCCCTTTTTTCAAATTAATTTCTTTACAGTACCGAAGAAAACTTTCATTACTGAATGTAGGTGTGAACTGTAGAGCTTAATTTAATAAAACAAACATGCAGAGTTAAAGATCATCCGTCTCCATCTGGTACAATACACAGGGTTCAACAAGAAATTTTAGTTTTGTAAAAAAGAAAAACTTGAATATCTTTTGACTACTATAGTTCAGTTCTCTCCCTTTGAGGAAAGTGACTGATCAAATCAATGCAGGCTTCCCTACTGTTCAATGCAACTAACAAGTCCCTCACAATCCAGTTGGTATTTCTGCTTTATGGCTCAGAAATTCATAGTCCCTCCACTTCTCCAACTATAAGAAAAAAAGCAAGCACGATAAAACTCCTGAAATGTCATCCAGAGTAGAAATGAAAGTGTTTCTCTCAAAGGAAGAGAGATATACAATGCTGGGGAGATTTAAAATAGCATGGGAAACTAGTGCATTCTTCTTTGATGGAGATAATTTGGAGTTCAAAAGTTATTCAATAGAATTACTTGGCACGTCCTTACTCTGCCATTCAGGTGAGCACTTACCTACATATGTTATTCCCTCTTGTCTCATACCATCAACAATGTGTTGCAGGATAGAGTCTTTAATTTTCTCTAGAAGAGCTTCAGGAATCTGATGAGCAATTCCAAATTGAGAGCGTAAGCCTTTTGTGCTATGTTTCCTCTTATTATTAATTCATCTGAGTCTCTTAAAAAGCACTGAACATAACCCATTTATTTTGTACCAGTTAAGTTGTCATGTTTTCAGAAGAAGTGCCTGAATTTAAATTACAGTGAAAATGTATTAAGATAGCACCAAGATGTTATTTATTAAAAAGCTCTTTCTCTGGTTAAAGATCTATCACACGACATTTCTTTTCAACACTGTCTTTTTCTCCTGAAAACCATAACATTCTCTTGCTATATGCCTATTTTCACCCAACATATTTTGTTATTTCTGCAGGATCTTAAGAAGTCATTGAGTCCAGCGCTTTGAATTGAGGCAGGTTCAAGTATACCTAGACTATCCCTGACAGGTTTTTGTCTAACCCAGGGGTTCTCAAACTTCATTGTACCGCAACCCCCTTCTGACAACAAAAATTACTACATGACCCCAGGAGGGGGAACTGAAGCCTGAGCCCACCCAAGCCCCGCCGCCCCAGGTGGGGGGGCCCAAAGCCAAAGCCTGAGCCCCACCACCCCTGGTGGGGTGTGAGGGGCAAAGCTGAAGCCTAGAGGCTCCTGGCAGGGGGCCTGTAACCTGAGCCCCACCGCCATGGGCTTGGGCTTTGGTCCAAGGCGGTGGGGCTCGGACTTTGGCTTTAGCCCCAGGCCCCAGCAAGTCTAAACCAGCCCTGGTGACCCCATTAAAACAGGGTCGTGACCCACTTTGGGGTCCCGACCCACAGTTTGAGAACCCCTGGTCTAACCTATACTTAAAAACCTCCAATGATAGGGATTCCACAACCTCCCTCAGTAACCTATTCCAGTACTTAACTACCCTTATAGTAGAAAGTTTTTCCTAATATCTACCTTAAGTCTCCCTTACTACAGATTAAGCCCATTGCTTCTTGTCCTGCCTTTAGTGGACATGAAAAACAACTGATCACAGTCCTCTTTATAAAAGCCCTTAACATATTTTAAGACTTATCAGGTCCCCCCTTAGTCTTCTTTTCTCAAGACTAAATATGCCCAGTTTTTTTAAAACTTTCCTTATAGGTCAGGTTTTGTTCACCTTTTATTATTGTTGTTGCTCTCCTCTGAACTCTCTCCAATTTGTCCACATCTTTCCTGAAGTGTAGCCCCAGAACCACAAGTACCAGCTTCTTCCTTTCCCCGGGGGTGCTCAACCCCCACTCAACCCCAGACCCCGCCCCCGCCCCACCCCTTTCCCCAAGTTCCTACCTCTGCTCCAGGCCCCACCCCCACTCCACCCCTTCCTCCCAGGCTCCACCCCCGGCCCGCCTCCACCCCACCTGTTCCTGCCCCCTCCCCGCTTCTCCTCCTGCCCCCCCAGTGCCTCCTGCACACTCCGGAACAGCTGATCACAGCAGGCAGGAAGCACTGGGAGGGAGGAGGAAGAGTTGATTGGTAGGGCCACCGGCGGCAGGAGACGCTGGGGGGGGAGTAGGAGGGAGGTTGGCTGCCAGTGAGTGCTAAGCATCGTTGGCGCCTATGCCCAGAACTGTACACAGAACTCCAGGCAGGCCTCAGGAGTGCTGAGCAGAGCAGGACAATTACCTCCCTTGTCTTACCTACAACACTCCTGTTAATACACCCAAGAATGTTATTAATAGATCACAAATTGAATATGAATCAACAATAACCTCCAGGTCCTTTTCAGTAGTACTACCATCTAACTAGCCAGTTATTCCCCATTTTGCAGTTATGCATTTGATTTTTCCTTCCTAAGTGTAGCACTTTGCACTTGTCTTTACTGATTTATGGATTTCAGACCAATTCTCCAGTTTGTCAAGGTCATTTTGAATTCTAACCCTGGCCTCCAAAATGCTTACAGAACCCCACCCAGCTTGGGGTCATCCACAAATTTTATAAACATAGTACTGGACCCAGAACAGACTCCTGCAGCACCCTACTCGATATGTCCCCCCAGTTTGACAGCAAACCAATGATAACTACTCTCTGAGTACGGTCTTTCAACCCTTGTGCACCCACCTTATAGTAATTTCATCTAGCCTACATTTCCCTAGTAGTTTATGAGAATGTCATTTGGAACTATGTCAAAAGTCTTACTAAAATCAGGATACAGTATATACATCTACTTCTTCCCCTCCTTCCCCTGCATCCACTAGGCTAATAACCTTGTCAAAGAAGGAGATTCAGTTAATTTGGCACTATCTATTCTTTACAAATCCTTGTTAGTTATTACTTATCATACTACTATCTTCTAGGTGCTTAAAAATGTGTTTGATAGTTTCTTTCAGTATCTTCCCAGGTATCAAAGTTCGGCTGACTGGTCTATAATTCTCCACGTCCTCTTTTTTCCCCCTTTTTAAAAGATGTTTGCACTTCTGTAATATTCTGGGACCTCACCCATCCTCCACAGGTTCTCGAAGATCAATGTTAATGCTTCAGCTAGCTCCTTAAATACCCTCGGTCATCGGGCCCTGTTGATTTGAATACATCTAACTTATCTAAATAGTCTTTAACCTGTTCTTGCTTGTGTTCCTTCTCCAGGTTAATGTTAACTGCGTTAAGCAGCTGGTCACAAACATTCTTTGTTACCAAAAAATATAACAATTCTGAAATAATTAACTAAGGTCATGTTTAAGATACAGAAAGCCTCCAGATATGTCGGGAATTACACAGGTCCACTTTTTTAAGTTTATGCTCATTTACAAAGTTGCTAACAGCTTGGGAGGCACACCATTCCTAAAATTAACAGAAAAGCCACAAGGGAGACCATTTCCCAGAACTCAGACCTGAAGTCCAAGAATGAATAATAGGACTGGGGCTCCATATCCCTATGCAAACAAAGCACTGACTTCACAGGGAGTTTTGCCTACACAATGGCAACAGAATTGGGCCCTTATTAACAAATTCATCAATGCTTAATTACATTTCATGAGTAAATTTGGAAAATAAAATAAAAAAATCACTACACCTGTGGTACTGGGCAATAAGCTCCCATCCCTGCAGTATTTGGGCCCTGGTCTCCATCCATTAACTGTTTGTGGGCCTGGACTAGTGGCATGGGAGCAACAGTGACACCATCAGTGAAGCACAAGCACTATAAAGAAAAACAAACATCACAGAATGTACTCAAATGGTTATGTTCTGTATTAACTGAAATCAGCTCAGAAGGCCACAGATTTAGCCCTGTCATTAGTATTTAAGGTTCAAAACTAGAAAACAATGGGCCAAATTCATCTTGTTGTAACTCCACTGACTACAAGGAGTAGACTGTCTTAATTATTTCTTTGTTAATACCTAAATATTTCTGGAGACAATGGATTTGACTGGTGAGGGCCACGTATAAGAATTCCCTTCTACTATACTATCAGGGCTGGGTACATTAAGGTCCTGATTCAACAATTCCACTTAAATTTATGCTTATCTTTAGGCATGTGAGTAGTCCCACTGACTTCATTGGAACCATTCAAGTACTTAAAATTAAACACAGAGTACATATTTGCAGGATCAGGGCCTAAAAAGAGGGCAAAATATTATCTTTGGTAATGGAGTAAAATCTTGTGTAGAGAATTCATCTTGTAACTGTGGCACAACATCCAGACCTGTGCCATACAGGTAAGCTTAAATTGTATCCTGCAGATGAGTAACATATAGTCTACAGCAAGGAAGGCACCACAACTGTATTTACAGATACAAAAAGTGAACTAAGCATTGGGACAACAAATTAGGATGTAATGCAAGAATTACAGCAAAGTGGATATATTAAAAATCAGCAAATCCTTTTTTTCTCCTCTAGAGAATCAATTCACCCCCACAGATCACAGTTACTGCATATTTATGGTTAATGTAGAATAGAGTTGTACTGAGAATGTATATTGACTAACTTGACATCAGACTGCATGTCTTACATATTTATGTGGTTGCCATATAAAACACAGACTAGTTAAAATGAAGAATTCATGCTTTTAGGCAAAAAGTGTAACAACAATACAAGTGCATAAAAGGATTTGTGACCAAACTATTGAGCCAAAACTGAACATACAGATAGCTCTTCCCCTTCAAGAAGTTCTTCAATGATAACCGTCTCTCCAGTCTCTCCAAAGACTTTATCCTGCATTAAAAATATTCTTTAGTTATTAGCTGTGACATCCATCAGTTAGATCATGTCTTCTCTTTAAAAAAGAAAAGCATCGCAAAGAGAAGGAAAGACAAAGTACACCTCTACCCTGATATAACGCTGTCCTCGGGAGCCAAAAAATCT
>NW_020699238.1:0-28986 GCF_002925995.2 Terrapene triunguis
GTTAGTCGGGGCTTCTGCCCACTGGACTCCCTGGCTGCGCTCTGCCTTGGCATCTTGCACACTGGTAGGGAGCAGTACCATGTTGCTGGACTTACCTGTCAGCTAGAACCAGGAGCAATTTGGCCACATCCTGCCAAGACTTCGCGTTCGGCTCAGGCTGTCCCTGTCATAGCCAGGACGTCTGCCTTAACCAGGGCTGCTCATCTCCCCGCAGATCCCGCGTGTGGCCTGGGACACGGCACTCGGGTAAGATCCTGGGCACAAGATCCTGGACTCACAAATGAATCCCAGTTGGGGACGCGGGATGCAAATTCCTTCTCAAGATTATTCCCACGCTCTGTGCACTTCAGCTTGGACGCAGGCGTCTGTTTTGTTTACGAGCTGTGATTTCTGGCTCCGCTCCCGTCCGGGAGTGTACAGATAATGAAGACCGACTGGCTCCTGAGCTCCCCCTTCCTCACGAGCAACACTTCACCTGTGACGTCTGGGCTGCACTGGTGGGTTGGGGGATCAGGTCAGCTCCAGCGAGAGCGTTCAAACCACCCTTAGGAGACGGGCACTCGGGGGTGTCCCTGCATCACTGCTCCCTTGGTTACTGCGCATTGTGGTTATTGCAGCATGAGTCAGCTCAAGGCTGGGCAGTTAGTTCTCGGATGCCTGGCATTTCTGCTCAGCTGGCTGGCAGTGCTACAAAATTGTTTGAGTCATAAGAAAGGGCTGCTCTCCACTCACAGTAGCCCAGCTGGCAGCCAAGTGAAAAGATGTGTATCCCAGCAGAAGGGGATGGCTTAGGGGGCTAGGCACCAGGTTTGAAATTCCTGCACTGGAACCAGAGTTCTCTACCTTTCAGACGAAGGGTTTGAAGCGTGATTGGACGGACCCAGCCTCTCACTTCTCAACGGCCAAGGGGGGGAGTTCCAGGCACCAGACTGCCTTTCCAGCTGAAATATTAAAAAAACCCCACACCACTCGAATCTTCTCCAAATGGACACTGGACTCCTTGGGAGAGTGGAGCTGCCTGGACCGAAGAGCCTTTCTCCCCACATCTGTTCAGCAGTCTGCCGTCCCCTCCCCAGAGGTGGCTGCATTTTCAGGGGTGCATTGATGTTACTTCTGAAGTGCCCTGTGCTGAAGGGATCATGCTACAGAATCTGTGTCAGCCTGGGCAGCCCAGCAGCTAAGAATCCCCAGAGTACAGGATGGTGCTGCTCGGGTAGCAAAGTCCCTGTGCGAGGGCACCAGCTGGGCACAGAATCCACTCGAGGTGGGTAATGAAACAACCAAGGCTCTCGGAGTGGGCCTGGGCCATGCTGAAGTGCCCAGGCTGGCTGTGCAGCGGTTGGCACCTGGCAGTGAGAAGCGAAGAAGGGAACGGAGGGATGAAGAAGAAGAGAAGAGACTCCAGGGCAGCAGCTGAGTCTTGTGTGTACAGGGCCTAGCACAAGGGAGTTACGGTACCGCCTAACAGACACCACTCACCCCACCCCCACCCCCTCTGAGTCAGCCTGGAGTTCCCCTGAGGAGCAGGGCTTTTGACCGGGGATTCCCACTGAGCCTGGCTGCCCAGAAGTCAGGTGTGGTGAGGGGAACTCTCCTCTGAGAGAAGCCCTCAGCCTGTGCGCGGCTCAACCCCCGTGAAACGGCAGGTAACGTGTGTGCACACGGCCTTCCCCAGCAACAGCCCGCAGCAGCCACCTGCATCCTCCACTTTTGTTTGCCACCGTGAGGGAGGGCTGCGGGCACAAGTTTTTCTAGGAACTATTGTGGGGCAGGTCTCTGGGCTGTGCTATGCTGGGGGGCCCTTCTGGCCCGGGAAGCTATGAACTTATGCGCGCCGGCCCTGCCTCCAAAACCCACCCCCAGCAGCTGCTCCCGGGCCAGGCAGTCATGGGGTAACTCACCCCCCCAGGATGAGTCCTACATGACTTGTAACCTGACAAACCATCAGCACTGGGGGGAAGGTGTTAAATGAACTGTGCCTAAAACCTACAATCTGCCTGCTTCATAGAGATCAGAGTGCCAGAATCGCCATTACAGCATGAGGTCCCCTGTCTGCATGCACCGTGCACTCTCGTGTTACCAGGGTTACCCCAGGTACCGCACAGACAAACCAACACCACCGCCGAGCATTCACCACCTGAGCCGCTTGTTGCATTGAAATGAGACCAAGAGACTGGTGGAAACTAAAGCAGCAGCAGCAGCACCAGCCCAACCTCACATTAACTAGGGTTGTTCAGCTCCATGCGGGAGCCAGAGTGAACAGGCACGGCAGCCTGGCACACTGCCCTACCCCACGCCTCTACACAGCTGATGTAGGAAAACTCTGCTGCTGCCCTCTGTGCCGAGAGCCCCCTGCTAGCCCGTCCCTGGGCTCTTCCCCCTCCCCAGGTCTTTGCCAAAGCCCCTCGGCAACTCCGGCACGTTTGGGACTTTTTGTAAACAAAATCCTCGTCTATGTCCGTTTTCCTTAAAGGGAACGTTAGCTTTGCGGTTTGCTGCTCAATTCTGTTTTGTAAAGCTCGGAACCACTAAGAGAAGCCCTTCAATGACCAATGTTTAGAGGAGGCAGTCTGAGTGCTGTTAGAACGACACTCCAGTCTCGTTTCTTCCCCCCCCCCCTCACCACAACCTCATCCCTGGGCCCGAAGTGCTAAAGCTCCTCCAACAACATTCAGAGATTGCGTCACCCCCCCACCCCCTTTAGTCCGCCTGCCCCTGCCTTGCACAAAATCCCCCTTCTGCCCAGGCCTCCTCAGAAGCACTGGAGTGTTGCCAGCCAGACTCAATCTGTCTCAGGCCGTTCTTCTCCTCTGAGGTGGCACAGGCCACACCCCAGAGATCTTCGAGGAGATCACCCTGTTACAGCCAGGGGCAGCTTCCTGAGACAGGGGCCCCTTACCCCCTTTGGCTGGTCTCCGCACTACAGTTTTAAGTTGTAATCAGCACGTCCCTGTGCTCAGTGTTGTACAAGACGCACAATACAGACGGAGTGCCTGCCCAAAGGAGCTTGCAAGTAAGCCAGATGGACACGGGGTAGGTGGGAGGAACTGGGAAGCCCACGGGAGGACTGAGCGGGGTTATTTAGCATTAATATTGTTGCCCTAATTCCCTGTGGTTATTACAGAAGGAGGGAGATTGTGGGATTTGGCTTTTCCAGCTGGAAACATAGTCGCACATTTCTGAATGGCTCTGCTGTGTTTTGTGCTCCAGAATGTTTCTGCATAGTTTGGTTTTAAACCCCCTTCTGGCTGTTATGGTCAGTCTGGGGGTGCAGGGAGAGAGCTCCCAAGGCAACGGTAACAGAGGCTCTGAACACAAGCCCCAAGATTCTCCACTCAGTCTTTTGGCATAGGTCTAAACCAGTTTAAAGTCTGGTGCAATGCTGTGTGTAGACAAGCCTTGAATCCCTAAAGGCAGACGAGTCTGGTTGCAGGATCAGGGTCAAAATGTGGGGAGCAAAAGGTACAGTGCAGATGGTCCCTCCACCAAAAAGCTTCAGTTCCTTCTATCAGGCCCCTGACAGCTTAGCCGTGTCCCGAGCCATGCCTGCTGTACACGGATGTGACGAGGTGGGACTGTTCTTAATGTTTCCTTTGAATACTGTGTGGATGCCTCAGTTTCCCCTATGCATTTCTTAAGTCTCCTAGCAACAAATGGCTGGGGCCCTTCCCCCCTGCAAGGGGATAGCTAAAGGTGAACAAAGAGATCAGGTGACCTCCTGGCCCAGGAAAGAGACAAAGCCCAGAGAAGGAGGGGCTGGAGGGGGATTCAGGGTTGGAGCTGGCTGGGGACTAGGACTGAGTACAGACGGGGGTGTCTGGCTCGCTGCGCCCCAGGATGGACCCGGCCGAGGGGTCCCGTTTGCAGGACCGACAAGCTGTTTTAGACCCTGTTCCTGTCATCGAATAAACCTCTGTTTTACTGGCTGGCTGAGAGTCACGTCTGACTGCGAAGTGGGGGTGCAGAACCCTTTGGCTTCCCCAGGACCCCGCCAGGGCGGACTCGCTGTGGGAAGCGCACGGAGGGGCATATGCTGAATGCTCCCAGGAGAGACCCAGGAGGTGGAAGCTGTGTGAGCTTCTTGCCCTGAAGACGGTCTGCTCCAAGGGAGAGGAGGCTCCCCAAAGTCCTGACTGGCTTTGTGGGGAGCAGTTCTAGAGCATCGCCCGGGGACTCCGTGACAACGGACAGGGAATAAACACTCACAACCTAGGACTCTCGGCCTGCCCCCTCTGTGGCCAGAGCCAATGTTATTTCCAAGCTGGGAAGAATCAAAGGACTGGAAGGGACCTCGAGAGCTCGTCTAGTCCAGTCCCCTGCCCTCATGGCAGGACTAAGTATTAGCTAGACCAGGGGTGGGCAAACCATGGCTCTTTTACAGTTAAAGTGCAGCTCACAGAACCCTCCACATTCTCCCTCCCCATTCTCCACCTCCCGGACTTGGGGGAAGGGGGAGCTCGGGACCTCTGCCTTGCAGCAGGGAGTGGGGTAGGGGCTTCTGCCCAGCGGGGGGTGGGGTAGGGGATTCAGCTCTGGCAGGCACCTCCCACAGGGCTGAAGCCCCGAGGCCTGGCAGGTGTGCACCAGCTTTTGACCTTCAGAAGATTGTCGTATGCGGCTCAGAGGGTCACTAACTTTGGCCACCCCTGATCTAGACCATCCCTGGCTAGCGTTTGTCTAACCTGCTCTTAACAATCTCCAGTGATGGCAACTCCCTGGGCAATTTATTCTAGTGCCTTACCAGCCTGACCGTTAGGAAGTTTTTCCTAATGTCCAACCTCAACCTCCCTTGCTGCAGTTTAAGCCCGTTGTTTCTTGTCCTGAACTCAGGGGTTAAGAAGAACAATTCTTCTCCCTCCTCTTTGTAACAACCTTTTATGTACTTGAAAATTGTTATCATGCCCCTCTCAGTCATCTCTTCTCCAGCCTAAACAAACCCCATTTTTTCAATCTTCCCACATTGGTCATGTTTTGTAGACCTTTAATCATTTTTGTTGCTCTTCTCTGGATTCTCTCCAATTTGTCCACATCCTTCCTGAAATGTGGCACCGAGAACTGGCCACAATACTCCAGTTCAGGCTGTATCAGTGTGGAGTAGAGTGGAAGAATTACGTCTCATGTCTTGCTTACAACACTCCTGCTAATACATCCCAGAATGTTGTTTTGTATTTTTTGCAACAGTGTTACATTGTTGACTCATATTTAGCTTCTGGTCCACTCTGACCCCCAGAGTTAATTCACCTCGATTATAAATATGTGCCTTGATTGTCAGGATTGATTCTGAATCTGGCACCACATTCCCCCTGGAAAAACATCCATGGAGTTCCAACTCTGAGCACCTGTGACTGCGTGTGGCTTTCAGTGTCTGAGCAGGGGGTGTCACCAGAACCGCCTAAGATGTCACGGTCAGACCAAGCCAACGGAGTTTATAAAACAGGAGGGAGAGACGCAAATACCCACCCGGATGGAGTTTGTGTACTGTGGCCCCTAAGTCCCCAAGCTGCTTTGGTTGTGTTCCCCAGGCAGCGCTGGGAATGAAATAAGATGCAGCAGATTCCTGCATGCTGTAAACAAACAGTGACAGGTTACACCACAAGCAGTGGGCAGCCAGCCCAATGCTGTGCGATTGTGCGACACCGGCCAGGGCTTGGTACAGCGCTGGCACGGAGTCGAAGTGAGAGCCCTGCCTTACAAAGGCAAAACTGCACATGACAGCGGCTCTGACACGCGAAAAGTCCGAAGCAATTCCCCGCGTCACCCGGCAGACTGCTGCCCAGTATGAACAGCTGTTGGAACGTGAACCAAGCCACCCCCCAGAACCGTCACGGCAAAGCAGTTCTTGCAGCTACAAACTGGCAATCAGTCTGCACAGGGCTCGGACAGCATGTGCTCCTGTACTGCGCTTCTATTGCCACTTCCAGAGCTTGTCTACACTGGCAAACTCCATCCTGTTAGAACTCATGTGAACCGGGCCGTGACCCCGTCTTCACCAGGAAACCAGCCCTGGTTTTCTTAACCTGTGTTAGCTGACACATCTTTAACGGGTTGAAAAACCCTCCGGTCCAAGGGCAGTTTGTGTTGACGCATGTCAGCTGGCAGAAGTTAACCCCAGGGCTGTTAGCTAACAGGTAACCCCACCCCTTCTCTCGCCGTGTAAACAGGGCCAGGGTGGAAGTGTTGTTCCATGGCGGGGGGGCTGGAGTTCCCCTGTCTGCACTCAGGACTTCATCCTATTTAACACAGGCCCCAAGGCCGTGTCCTGTTCAGGGCACCCCCCCTCCGTGTGCCTGGCATGGACAGAGCCGGGGCAGCCGACAGGTCCCTGCCAAAGATCCTCCCCGAACCAGCCCCAGCACCTCTCAGGGCCCTGCGGCCGGGTCGAGTCCCCCCCGGGGCCCCACCCTTAGCTCACACCCAGAGGGTCGGGTCCCGGCCCAGGGGCTCAGGGAGGGGGGAGCGGGCAGCGCCCCAGGCATCATTCTGCACGCGTGGGCTCGGCTCGGCTCGGCTCGGCTCGGCTCCCTGCCCGGGCCCGCTCCGGCCGAACCGGGCCCGCTGGCGCTGGGGCAGGTCCCGGCTTTTCAAACTGCCCGCGCTCCGCCCGCGGATCCCCGGCAGCAGCTGCTGGGAGATGGGGCCCGAGGGCCGGGCCCTTGCGGGGGCCCCCCGAGGGCCACTTTGCTCCCCACGAGCCCCGCAGCGGGGACCCCGGCCCGGCCCGGCCCCCTCCTACCTCCGGCCGCGGCGGCTGCTCCCGACTCGGCTCCGGGGCCGGCTCTGCCCCCTCCGGCCGCCGCCTGCACCGCCCCCGCCGGTCCCTCCCCCCGGCACCGCCCCCCGGCCCAGCGCAGCGCCCGGTGCGGGGACCCGAGCCCGGGACCGCCCCCCGCGGAGCCTCGCCCATGACCCAGTGTACGGGCGCCCCCCATTGGCTCTGCCCCAGGCCCCCATTAGCTTCCCCTGCTATCTCCCCACATCCCCCGGGTCCCGCTTCCCCATCTCCCCCACTGCCCTTCCTCTGCCCCCGGTGTCCCCCCAGCCACCCCCATGTCTCCTCCACTCTTCCTGCTCCCTCACACCCTCCCGTCACCCGCCCCCCCTCACTGCAAGCAAGGGGGCCCTTTAGGGTCAGTCGTGCTGGGGGTTACAGGACAGGAGCTCGGCTGGGACCCCACCAAATTTGTTTCACCGGTGGGGCCTCCAAACTGCTGCCCTCAGGGCTGGGGGTATTGGGGAGTGGAGGGGGACTGGCAGTACACAGACAGACCCAAGACTGCAGTGAGTGTGTCCCCCAAGCCTCATGCTCACGGCGCCCCTAAAGCACGTCCGCCTGCCCCCTGGACAGACACACCTAAACGTGAGGTCAGGACGGGCTGGTCTCCTCCCTGGGAATGTTTCACAACACTCAGTGGCAACAAGGGGACAGAGGAACCTGGCCCTGAACAATCATCAGAGCCTGTGACCTCCCCCCCATGCATATAAGGACCCGTCTACACACACAGGTCGCACCGGTGCTGGATTTATCAGTGGAGTGCAACTGGAAAAACTGTTTCAATGGAGTGCGTTAGCAGTCGCACTATGCCACTTGGACCAGCGCAGCCGCCATTCTGTCCCTGCAGGGGCATTGTGGGGAGGGGTCCCTGGGTCCTTGCCCCACCTGCAGCTGCAGGCTCGCTGTTCGCCCTGCATCGTGGAACACCTGCTGGTGTCATAGGGCATTGTCGGAGCTGTGGGTCAAATGCCCGGAATCCTCTGCCCTATCCCAGAGTTCATTCGCTTGTGCCATTGCTGCACTGCCAGCTGCAAACATGGTTGCAGCCTGGAGGAGTGAACTTCTTCTGTCTGTTGTTTGGGCCGCAAGCTGGGGAAGAGGGGGAATCCCACTCACTGGGCTAGGTCTTGTCTGCACGCAAGTTGTACCAATTCATCCAACATCCATTTAATAACCAGATTAGTGCAACTGGTGCAAACCATGTGTAGATTCACTTGTATCATCTTAGAACTAGTTATATTGGATTTAGCCTGGGCCAGTAAAGATATTAACACAAGCTAAAATTTACTGTCACAAGATAAATTGACATACACCTGGCTGAAGTTGAATTAGCAGTGTCCACACAAGGATCTGGCACCGATATAGCCAGCTTGGTTTAAAAATCACACCTTTAGTTAAACTGGTGCAACCCTGAGACTCCAAGCTGGATTTTTCCTGCCCTGAAGCTTGTGGGGATTGTTTACACCAGCACAACCACTCTTGGTGTGTAGGTGGAGAATTTGGTGTAATTTCACATTGTGTGTGTGGCGGGGGACGACAACACAAAGTGCATCACTCCTAAGGAGACAGGTGAGAGGTGTCCTGTCTCAACCAGGCTGCTGCATGCTGCAAGCAGGTTCTTCACCCCAGAGGGACAAGTCCACAACTGCAAACCCATGTGGCTTTGCTTTTAAATGTGACCCCAGAACGAATTGCCCTCCCACAGCAAATGCGTGAGGGTGGGTGGGTTGGGTTTCCACAGGGGCTGGGCACCCACGACTGTACTGACATTCATGGGTGCACTGAGCCTTTGCAAATCAGGCCTTGCGTGTGTCTGTGGTGGGATTGGAGGGAGAGGCAGGGGAACAGGTTGGTTGAGAAAGGACAAAGATCTCTCTGTCAGCCTGGCTCTAACCCCCAGCGTTATCTCCTACTTCAGGTGATGCTTTGCTCAAAGAACTTTTCCTACGATCACCCAGGGAAATAAATCAGTATGGTGATTATTTGGCAGACAGGGAAACGGAGACAGACAGAGTTGAAATTACTTCTTCAGGGTCCCACAGCGAAGGAGTTGGGAATAGAACCCAGGAGTCCAGTCATCCCTGCTCCGCCAGCTAGCTCACTCTATTGCGAGTCTGCCATGCTCATTGCTTACAAGAGGTGTGTTGTGTATTTCTCTGTGCACACGGCCTGGGAATCAGCACAATGCGCGTGTTTGCTGTCTGTCTGCTGGAGCCCCGTGCTTTGCCCTCCCTCCTTCCTTAATCCAGATACATTGGTTATGTTGGAAAACTCAGTGCTGTTGACACGAGGTGTTTATTTTGGACGGGTCCTTTTTTTTAATGATCCAAGCTGATGCTGGGCTGAGGTCTCACCCAGGCTAGGAAATTAATTTTCAACTACTCCTCACACACCCGTGTTGTTTTTGTTCCACTTTGTTTGATCTGGAGCCTTTTCTCTTAATCCTTCCTCTCTTACCAGTAGCAAACAGCTGCTGGCTGATACCCCCCTGCAGCACACCGTACCTGGGGCTCATGCTGCCAGCCTTATGCTGCAGAGAGATACCCGAGAAAGCATGAGACTTAGGGTCTGCAAGGCCCAGTGACTTCAGCTTTCCATCTCTGACAATGGCCATCGCCAGATATTCCAGAGGAAGGTGTCGGATCCTGCAACAGCAGGTGTGGGGTAATCTGACCTCCACGTTAGGTCTAGTCTTGATCTCTGATAGAGGTTGATTTATACTTTGAAGTCTGATGTGACCCAGGGATCTCTTGGTACCACCTGGCCGAGAGAACAGGGGGTACATAAAGGCGATAGGGATCCCCTGGGTCTGGTATCTGCAAACTAGTTCACCAGAGAGTGTCATGGAAGGTCTCTAATGAAAGCCTGTGTCACACTGGCCATCAGGATCACGGAGAGAGGTACATACGAATAGTATGTGAAGAGCTATGCTGACAAGAGGTTCTCTAAGTGCTGTGTATGTGGTAAGCGGAGTGGTGCTCCTGACTGAGTCCTGCACGCGGGGGTGTTCTGGTCCTTTGGGAGCGCTCTGTGAGTGCTCCAGAGGGACGCTCAGAGGTTGGTGTGTGCCTACCGCTAATTTGTGCCTGGAGAGTGAGGCCTGTGGGGCCTTCCAGGCAGTGCTGGTGCTGCCAGGGGCTGGCGGGTTCAGGGAGCTGACCCCTGGCAGGCACAGACAAGACTGTCTCACATTGAGGGCAGGTGGTTGTGAGGAAGTGGGACTGTTCTTAATGTTTCCTCTGAATACTGTGTGGGTGCCTCAGTTTCTGGCCGACCCTCTGTCGCCTAGCAACTAATGGCCAGACCCTTTCCCCCTGCAAGGGGATGCTAAAGATGTGGGAAAACGAAGAGATCAGGTGACCGCCTGGCCCAGGAAAGGAACTCAGCAGAGAAGGAGAGGCTGGAGGGGGATTCAGTTTGAAGCTGGCTGGGGACTAGGAGTGAGGGCAGAAGACGGGGGTGTCTGGCTCGTGGGACCCCAGGATGGACCCGGCCGAGGGGTCCCGTTTGCTGGACCGACAAGCTCTGTTTTAGACCCTGTTCCTGTCATCGAATAAACCTCTGTTTTACTGGCTGGCTAAGAGTCACGTCTGACTGCGAAGTGGGGGTGCAGGACCCTCTGGCTTCCCCAGGACCCCGCCTGGGCGGACTCGCTGTGGGAAGCGCACGGAGGGGCATATGCTGAATGCTCCAAGGGCAGACCCAGGAGGTGAAGCCGTGTGAGCTTCTTGCCCTGAAAACAGTCTGCTCCATGGGAAAGGAGGTTCCCCAAAGTCCTGACTGGCTTTGTGGGGAGCAGTTCCAGAGCATCGCCCGGGGACTCCGTGACAGTGGTAGCCAGGTGCCTCACAGCCCTGGGAACGCCTGGGGAGCATCACACATGAGGTTTAATATCCCTTCCAAAATGTTTGTTACCTTAACTATTCTAGCCCTGGATATTCTCCTCATCCATCTAAATCAAAGGGACTGCATGTAGTGTCTTGTCCACAGTCAGATTTCAGCTATGCCAGTGTTGGCAATCCCAGTGTAGACAAGGCCTAGGGCATGACTCCACATGGGCATGGGTGGCAGAGCCTGGCTCTTGATCAATTGCTTAGTGCTGAAAGGCCTTGTGAAGCTGTGCACAAGCACCCCAACAGCAACTCCCCTGGTTCCTCCTGGCCTGGGATGCCGTCCCCCGTTCTCAGGTTGGTCAGCCCCCCTTTTGTACTTCCCCCCTCTTGTCTCACCTTCCCTGCTGCTTTTCTGTTTTCAGTGACTGACAGGGGCAGTGTGGGGAGGAGAGTCGCAAAGCCCCAGCTCCTGGAAGGGGGCGATGACCTAAGGGAGTTTCTCGCCCTCGTGGGTGCAGAGGGAAAGCTGCCCGAGCGGTGAAGGCTCAGACACCGGAAGGCAAAGACAGAGAACCTCCCATTGATTCTTTTTTTAAAATCTCATGATTTTTAGGCCTGTCTCCTGGGAACCCTCAGGGCTGGCGAAGCTGTGAGTAGATGGAGCAGAATTTCGATGGTGCTGTCTAACCTGCCTGGCTCTCTCTTAATGCCCCCCACTGAAGCCAGCAAGGCACAGATCCTGGCCCCTGGCCGCCCCTTTGAGCCCCCAGGGAGCTTCCTGGCCCTAGCAGGCTATGCCGCCATCGCCCGCGCCCCACGTGGGTGGGCTGCTGGCCGCTCCGGCCTGTGCCAGTGAACCAGGGTGACCCCTCTTCTGCCGTGTTTACCAGCCCGGCTTGCGCAAGAGCAGGCCTCCGAGGGGAGAAAGGCAGCGGAGGGGTTACCGTGGCAACCGCTGTCTCCAGTCAAAGAGGGAACAAATACATCCAATGTGTTGATTCATGGCAACACCTAGGGTTGTGCGTTCCCTGCCCAGGGTACAGGGTGACCCAGCCTGGGGAATGGGAGCCCACGTTCATTACTTATCCCTCCTGACCCCCCCGCTATGGGGGGAGGGGGCAACATTTACACCCCCCCCGGGCCTACAGCTGGCACCTGAATCCAGATTGAAGTCCCAGAAGCGCTGAGCACCTGCAGCTCCCACTGATTTGGGTGAGACCAGAAATGAGGCCAGTTTTTTAGGGGCCGAAATATGGCTACAGGTGGCTTCCTTTCCGCATCA
The DNA here is from genome assembly GCF_002925995.2 of Terrapene triunguis. Classification (NCBI taxonomy): domain Eukaryota; kingdom Metazoa; phylum Chordata; order Testudines; family Emydidae; genus Terrapene; species Terrapene triunguis. The sequence goes on from NW_020699238.1 coordinate 11,888, forward strand.
GTGTGTGTAGTTGCTACCTGCCATTGGTCCCTGTCCTGCAGCTGTGTCAGGGAGTTTCTGTCTGGCTCCTTCCTAGAGCCGGAGGGGAAACGTTTGATTGTTTTGGTTGGGGTTGGGGTTGGGGTTGGGGTTGGGGTTGGGATTTTTTTTTGTCCTGCGAAAATGTCCAAACGTTTCCATTTTCATCGTCCTTTTTCCAGGGCCGGCTCCAGGCACCAGCGTAGGAAGCAGGTGCTTGGGGCGGCCAATTCAAAGGGACGGCACTCTGACCGGTATCGGGGTGGCACGTCCGGGTCTTTGGCGGCAATTTGGCGGCGTGTCCCTCAATCCCTCTCTTCCTCTTTGAGCTGCCACCGAAGTGCCGCCGAAGAGGAAGAGAGGGAGGACCCGCCGCCAAATTGCCGCTGAAGAGGAAGAGAGGGACCTGCCGCCGAAGAAGTGGCGCGATTTAGCTGCCGCCCAAGTGCCGCCGCTCGTCTTTTTTTTTTTTTTTTTCCGCTTGGGGCGGCAGAAAAGCTGTGTCGAAAAAGGCAGGGCTGGCTCCAATGTTCAGGTTTTCATTGCAAAACCAAACCCCCATTTTTGTCTTCCGTTTTCAGCAACCAAAATCGAAAACACTTTCAGCCAAACAGCTGAACGTTTTCAGTAAAACCCAGCAGTGTTACCCAGCCAGCTGAAATGTTTCTGGTGTATTGATTGCCAAACATTTACAATGGTCTAGTTTTCAGTTTTTCAGTAACCCCCCCCCCCCCGTGGAAATTCCCTTTTCAACAAATTAGCCACTTTCCATCTACATTTTTCTGGCCAGCTCTATTCCTCACATCAGCACATGGGTCAACTCTTTTCCTCACCACTGGGGTACCACTGCTGCCCATCTCCCATCCAGCTGCGCCCACTCTGATCTGCCACGGGGCCTGGGGCTGGTCTTGAGACTGGGGGGGGTTGGAGCAGCCCTAGCTCAGAGGTGGGGTGAGGAATGCGCAGTGTGATGGGATGTGGGGCACCTGCCCTTGGTGAAATGGCTTTAGAATGTGATGAATCCAGCCAGACAAGTTAATTCCTGCAGGGCCACGGCACTCCCTGTGCTCAAGGCTCTGAAGGCAACGCAGGAAGAGGGGACCGGCAGGGTGCAGGGGCCGAGGCCGAGGAGTTCAGGGCCTGAATAGACAGGAGCCTTTGTCCTGTCTGAAGTACTTGCACTCCTTGTTTTCAGTCTGTGAAGGAAGCTGCCACCAGGGAAGACAAACAGGCTGTTGGAGACATCACTCATTTATCTCTTCCTTGTCTCGCGGGGTGTATCAGACTGTATGTGCTCAGGACCCATGGTCTCCCAGGCTGGATGGCGTGCACAGCAATGGGGCCTGGGTCTCGCTCGCTAAGGGTGTGAGTGCCCTGATGTTGGTGCGCAGTAGTTTGCTCGTTGGTTTATAGGTGGCAGGACACTATCGCTCTGCGAACAGGAACTGTCAGGGAACATGCAGCTCCTCGCACGGCCCATGGGAGCCCCCTCACCCACTTGGCTGGGCCTCTGAACCGGAGGTCTAGCTCGTTCGTAAATGGCTCTTTGCTGTTCTCCTTCGAGACTGTAACGATGTAGCTTGCTGCTGCTGCCCTCGGGGGTTGAACTGGGACCTCCAAAACTACAGCTTGGGCTAAAGATCCCTCCCTGGGGCGGTAACAGACCGGGGGGGTGTCACAATATCGGGCTGGGGGCACAGCTCTGACCCCCAAACTGGCCCAAGCCGTTCCCAGACGAAGCCTCAGCTCAGTGTGAGATTGATCTCCCCTCCTGGGCTGAGCGACTCTGTGCTTTGCAGAGTGAAGCATCTGAGGGGGAAATGAGAAAGGCAGCAGAGAGGGCGACAGAAATGGATCAGACTGGCTGGAGCTCCAGCAATGCAGCAGGGCAGGTCTGACACCCCCCCCCCCCCCCCCCGGGCACACAGCCCGCCGGGGAGATGGGAGGGGGGGTGAGGCCTGCAGGACCAGTTTGGTTTGACCGGCCGATGAACCTGCCCTCTCTGCAGCCCCCCCCCCCCCCCCGCTCTAGTAAAACAAGGACCTATTTTCGGTTAGAATTCACCCCCGCGCGTGCCCCTTTCTCCCTCAGCTGTCAGTCTGGTTTCTGTATTCACCAGCTGCCCAGGGCCTTGGTCTCTTCAGCTTTCGACACAGCTTTGGGAGCAATCCGGCAGATTTCAGTTTCCCCTGAAGGAATATTTTGCCGCCAAATACATGGAATCTGGAAGTACCAGCTCACAGCTCCCCAACCTGACCTGGCATGTTCTTCACCCCACACGCCTGGGCATCTCCTTTCCTTGGAGTGGATAGGAGCCAGGCACGCAGACTCCCCACGGGTGCAGGCAGAGAGACTGCCAGTGCCCTAGCACCCCACTCGTGCTCCCAGAGTCTCCAGTGGTGCGCAGAGCACTCCTCTGCCTGGTAGTGCACACCGCTGGGACTGCTGCTGTGTGCCACATCACTGTGCTATCGCAGTTTGTGCAGGGAGCCTGTCAGTGCGAATGACACTCCTGTGCCTGCCCCCAGTCATGCATGAGACGAGAGTCCCCGATACTGCAGGCAGCATCCTGCTTGTGCACACAAGGCACGATCGGCACTGGGTCTTCGTGAACTTTGTTCAAAGGGAAGAACACAACGAGGTGCAGAATCTGTGCCAATCTCAGCTAATCCGTGGTATGGCAATGGGCCCAGGAAAGAGAAGCGTTCACTTCTGCACGGCTGCTCCAAAGCCAAGCCAGCCCACAGCAGGACTGAGGGCCCGTGTGAAATGAGTTTGAGAGTCCCAGCTGAATCAGCCACCTCGCAAACACAGCACAACAGCCGCGGATAGTGACCCCCTGTCCCTGCCCATGGACGGTCAAGAGCACTCGGGGCACTTTGGATCCTAACTCACAACGTTCTTCCCAGAACTTCCCATGTCTGGGCTCGTGAAGCTCCAGAAGAGGGAGTGCGTGACTCTGGAGAAAATTGCTGACATGTTGAATGAGATGCATACGGTGCTGGGAAAAATCTTATGGCATTACTAAGGCCTGGTCTACACTACGAGTTTAGGTCGACTTTAGCAGCGTTAAATCGACTTAAGCCTGGACACGTTTACACTACGAAGCCCTTTCTGTCGACTTAAAGGGCCCTTTAAACCGGTTTCCTAACACCACCTCGACAAGGGGATTAGCGATAAAATCGACCTTAGGGGGTCGGAATTGGGCTAGTGTGGACGGAATTCGACATTACTGGCCTCCGGGAGCTATCCCACAGTGCTTCATTGTGACCGCTCTGGACAGCACTCTCATCTCAGATGCACTGGCCAGGTAGACAGGAAAAGCCCCGCGAACGTTTGAATTTCATTTCCTGTTTGCTCAGCGTGGAGAGCACAGGTGACCATGCAGAGCCCATCAGCACAGGTAACCGTGATGGAGTCCCAGTCCCAGTCCCAGGATCGCAGAAGAGCTCCAGCCTGGACCGAACGGGAGGTACAGGATCTGATCGCCATCTGGGGAGATGAAGCAGTGCTCGCCGAACTCCGAAACAGTAAAAGAAACGGCAAAACATTAGAAAAGATCTCCAAGGCCATGAAGGACAGAGGCCATAACAGGGACGCGCGGCAGTGCCGCGTGAAAATTAAGGAGCTAAGGCAAGCCTACCACAAAGTCAGAGACGCAAACGGAAGGTCCGGGGCAGAGCCGCAAACATGCCGCTACTACGCGGAGCTGCATGCCATTCTAGGGGGTGCAGCCACCACTAGCCCAAGCGTGTTCTATGAGTCCCTCTCTGCAAACGGGGAAGCGGGTTCGGCGGACGAGGAAGATGAGGATGGAGAGAACATAGATAGCTCACAGCAGCAAGGAAGCGGAGAAACCAGTTACCCCAACAGCCAGGATATGTTTGTCACCCTGGACCTGGAAACAGTAACCCCCGAACTGACCCAAGACCCTGAGGGCACACAGGGGACCTCTGGTGAGTGTACCTTTGTAAATATTACACATGGCTTAAAAACAAGCGTGTTTAATGATTAATGATTAATTTGCCCTGGCAATCGCGGCCAGTACAGCTACTGGAAAAGTCTGTTAACGTGTATGGGGATGGAGCGGAAATCCTCCAGGGACATCTCTAGAAAGCTCTCCTTCATGTAATCCCAAAGCCTTTGCAAAAGGTTTCTGGGGAGGGCTGCCTTATCCCGTCCGCCATGGTAGGACACTTTACCACGCCAGGCCAGTAGCACGTAGTCTGGAATCATTGCATAACAAAGCATGGCAGCGTATGGTCCCGGTGTTTGCTGGCATGCAGACAACATCCATTCCTTATCACTCTTTGTTATCCTCAGGAGAGTGATATCATTCACGGTCACCTGGTTAAAATGGGGCAATTTTATTAAGGGGACATTCAGAGGTGCCCCTTCCTGGTCTGCTGAACAGAAATATTCCCCGCTGTTAACCACGCGGTGGGGGGGAGGGTTGAAGTGACCATCCCAGAGAATTGGGTGTGAGGGGGAGGGGAGTTAGTTGGGTTTGTGCTGCATGTTAAACCTGAAATCGCAGCCCCTCCTTTTACATTGCAAACCCATTTTAAATGGCACGGGTGCTTGGTATGGGAAATGAGGGCAGAACTGTTTGAAACCATCCCCACATGTTAAGAAGGTTAAAAAAGCCCAAAGACTATATGTCTTACCATGGCTGCCTGCAAGCTGAAATCTGTGTCCTGGCACTGCGTGAGTGATCTCTCACACCAAACCAGGAGACTCTCAATATAAGAGGAAAAATGCGACCTTGTAACGAAAGCACATGTGCTGTGTGATGTTGTGAACAGCAAAATCTAACGTGAAAGAGTCTACCCATTGTTCTCTAAAATGTATCTTTTTTAACAACCTCTCCCTTCTCCACCAGCTGCAAATCTTACTCCTTCGCAGAGGCTAGTGAATATTCGAAGAAGGAAGCGAAGGACGCGTGACGAAATGTTTACTGAACTTCAGACTGCCTCCCACGCTGACAGAGCACAGCTGAATGCGTGGAGGCAGTCAATGACTGATTTTAAAAAAGCCCAATATGAGCGAGAGGAGAGGTGGCGTGCTGAATCGCGGGCTGAAGAGGAGAAGTTGCGTGCTGAAACGCGGGCTGAAGAGGAGAGGTGGCGTCAACTTGTAATCAGAAAGCAAGAGTCGATGCTCCGGCTGCTGGAGCATCAAAGTGATATGCTCCTGCGTATGGTTGAGCTGCAGGAAAGGCAGCAGGAGCAGAGACCGCCGCTACAGCCCCTCTGTAACCAGCAGCCATCCTCCCCAAGTCCCATTGCCTCCTCACCCAGACGCCCAAGAACACGGTGGGGGGGCCTTCGGCCACCCACTCACTCCACCCTAGATGATTTCCATAGCAATAAGTTTTAAAGTTTTAAATTGGAGTGTGTCCTTTTCCTTCCCTCCTCCCCCACCCATCCCGGGCTACCTTTCCAATTATCCCCCTAGTTGTGTGCTGAATTAATAAAGAATGCATGAATGTGAAGCAACAATGACTTTATTGCCTCTGCAAGTGGTGCTCGAAGGGGGGAGGGTAGTGGGGGAGGGTGGGGTGGTTGGTTTGCAGGGAAGTAGAGTTAACAGGGTGGTGGGGGAGGGGCAGAGGGTTCATCAAGGAGCAACAAACAGAAGTTTCACTCCGTAGCCTGGCCAGTCACAAAACTGGTTTTCAACGCTTCTCTGATGCGCACCGCGCCCTGCTGTGCTCCTCTAACCGCCCTGGTGTCTGGCTGCGCGTAATCAGCGGCCAGGCGATTTGCCTCAACCTCCCACCCCGCCATAAATGTCTCCCCCTTACTTTCACATATATTGTGGAGCGCACAGCAAGTAGCAATAACAATGGGGAGATTCTTTTCGTTAAGGTCTGAGCGAGTCAGTAAGCTGCGCCAGCGCGCTTTTAAACGGCCAAATGCACATTCCACCACCATTCGGCACTTGCTCAGCCTGTAGTTGAACAGGTCCTGACTGCTGTCCAGGCTGCCTGTGTATGGCTTCATGAGCCATGGCATTAAGGGGTAGGCTGGGTCCCCAAGGATCACGATAGGCATTTCAACATCCCCAACTGTTATTTTCTGGTCTGGGAAGAAAGTCCCTTCCTCCAGCTTTCGAAACAGAAGAGACTGCCTGAAGACGCGAGCATCATGTACTCTTCCCGGCCAGCCCACGTTGATGTCGGTGAAACGTCCCTTGTGATCCACCAGGGCTTGCAGCAGCATTGAAAAGTACCCCTTGCGGTTTATGTAGTCGGTGGCTTGGTGCGCCGGTGCCAAGATAGGGATATGGGTTCCGTCTATCGCCCCACCACAGTTTGGGAATCCCATTGCAGCAAAGCCATCCACTATGGTCTGCACGTTTCCCAGAGTCACTACCCTTGATATCACCAGGTCTCTCATTGCCCTGGCAACTTGGATCACAGCAGCCCCCACAGTAGATTTGCCCACTCCAAATTGATTCCCGACTGACCGGTAGCTGTCTGGCGTTGCAAGCTTCCACAGGGCTATCGCCACTCGCTTCTCCACTGTGAGGGCTGCTCTCATCCTGGTATTCTGGCGCTTCAGGGCAGGGGAAAGCAAGTCACAAAGTTCCATGAAAGTGCCCTTACGCATGCGAAAGTTTCGCAGCCACTGGGCATCGTCCCAGACCTGCAACACGATGCGGTCCCACCACTCTGTGCTTGTTTCCCGGGCCCAGAATCGGCGGTCCACGGCATGAACCTGCCCCAGTAACACCAAGATTTCCACATTGCTGGGGCCTGTGCCTTGTGAGAGGTCCATGTCAATTTCCTCATCACTATCGTCGCCGCGCTGCAATCGCCTCCTCCTCAGCTGGTCCTGGTTTGGCTTTGGCATGTCCAGGAGGCTCTGCATGTTTTCCAGGACAATGCGCGTGGTGTTCATAGTGCTCAGAATTGCCGCGGTGATCTGAGCGGGCTCCATGATCCCAGTGCTGGCTATGGCGTCTGGTCTGAAAAAAGGCGCGAAAGTAGTATCTGACGGACCAGGGGAAGAAGGGAGGGAGGGAGAGAGGGAGGGAGGGGCGAGTGACACCGCGTACAGGTACAGGGAATTAAAATCAAGAAAGGTGGGTTTGCATCAGGGAGAAACACAAACAACTGTCACACAGAATGCCCCCCCCCCCCCAAAGATTGAACTCAAAAGCCTGGGTTTAGCAGGAGGGAGGGGGGAAGCAAATGAATGGAGAATAAATCTATTTTTTACATCTTAAGACGACGGCGCAGCATGACTGATAGCCCTTGGCATTTTCTGGGTGCTTGGCAGCAAATACTGGGCGCTTGGCAGTAAGCCTTCAGGTCTATTGCACGATCTGATGCCCACTGCAGTATGACAACGATGGATACCAGTCGTAATATACTATCTTCTGCCCAAAAGGCAAGGGGTTGCTGCTGTATAGCAATGTTGCCCCATCCTGCGAATAATACATCTGATAACCATCATCATCAAGGCAAGGGGGCTGGTGCAATGCAGCCCCACGGCTGCCAGCCCCATGTCTGCCAGCACCCAGATAGCCCTCGGCCTCTTCTGGGTGCTTAGCAGACAATATTGGGCACTTGGCAGAAAATAGCATACTACGACTGATAACCATCATTGTCTGCCCGGGTGCCCATGATCGACAGCCACTGCAGTACGATGACGACGGTTACCAGTTGTAATATACCATCTTCTACCAAAAGGCAAGGGGCTGGTGCAATGCAGCCCTACGGCTGCCAGCCCCACAGCTGCCAGCACCCAGATCGCCAATGAAGGCTACCAGTCATGCTGCACCGTCTACCGCCAAAAGGCAGTAAGCTGCTGCTGCTGTTTAGCAATGCAGTCCCACGTTTGCCGGCACCCGGAAGAGATATGGTGACGGTGAGCTGAGCTGAGCGGGCTCAATGCTTGGCGTGGTATGTTGTCTGCACAGGTAACCCAGGTAAAAAGGCGCGAATCTATTGTCTGCCGTTGCTGTGACGGCGGGGGAGGGGCCTGACGCAATGTACCCAGAACCCCTCGCGGCACTGCTTTGCATCATCCGGGCATTGCGATCTCAACCCATAATTCCAATGGGCGCCGGAGGCTCCGGGAACTGTGGGATAGGTACCATAGTGCAATGCGCCGGAAGTCGACGCTAGCCTCGGTACTGTGGACGCGGTCCGCCGACTTCATGCACTTAGAGCATTTTAGGTGGGGACACACACAATCGGCTGCATACAACCGGTTTCTATAAAACCGGCTTCTATAAATCCGACCTAATTCTGTAGTGTAGACATAGCCTAAGTGGCTGCGGGAAATGAGGATCCATCTGTGTAGGCCTGAGCCACTGAGAGCAGTCCAGAGATTTGCCCTGTTGAAGCACCAGGCAGACTTTGCAAAGTGGAGCAAAGATCTGCAGTGCTAGGGCACAGAGGGTCAGGGCCCCAAGAGACGGTCTCTGAGTTCTGAGGACTCTTGGGGCAGAGGAGTATGGAAGAGGAGCGTGCTAGTGACCATGCAATTTCGCCAAGCAGGTACTGCGAGGGGCCCCTCCGAGGATTGCAAACTGCAGCGGCAGCTCTGGGCTGTGCAGCCAGTGTGCCTGCAGCTCCGGAGTGACCTGAGCACACTTGGACGTCACCCATCTCTGAAAGCAACTCGCACTGACCGCAGAGTAGCTGAGCTCGAGCTGGGCTGGAATAGTGAGTGTCTGCCCCTCGCTCTGCTGCCTTTCTGACAACTTACAAACTGCCTGACAAGCATCTCTGAAAGGCGAGAGATGCCGGAGGCCATGGTAAGACCTGGGTCGAGTTCTGGTTCGGTCCAAGGTTCAGATTTGCCTGTGCCATCACCTCCCGAGCTGTTCTCCCACGACTGCAGCCCATTCGGAACAGTGCGCGCTTTGTAAGGTCAATTGCTCTTGCTGGGTTTCCACTATCTTGGCTCTTGCCAGATTTCCTTCGTATCTGGACTGAAACTGGAAGATAGACGCCTTTGGATCTGGATCCGCCCCAGCCTGCAACCCTTGTATAAAGAAGGGAATATCGAGCTGGAGTCGGGAGGCTATCTTACCTCTGTGTTCGGCACTGGTGTGACCGCTGCTGGAACCCCGTGTCCAGTTCTGGTGCTCACGATTCAAGAAGGGTGTTGGCAAATAGGAGAGGGCTCAGAGAAGAACCTGCCTTATCGTGAGAGATTCCAGGAGCTCAGTCTATTTAGTTTAACAAAGAGAAGTTTAAAGGGTGACTTGATCACAGTCTAAAAACCTACGTGGATGTGACCCAGGGATATAAGAACGGCCATTCTAGGTCAGACCAATAGTCCATCTAGCCCAGTGGCCTGTCTTCCGACAGGGGCAGGGACCAGATGCTTCAGAGAGAATGAACAGAAAAGGGCAATTTATCAGGTGATCCATCCCCTGTGGTCCAGTCCCAGCTTCTGGCAGTCAGAGGTTTAAGGACACCCAGAGCCTGGATTGCGTCCCTGACCATCTTGGTTAATAGCCATTGGATGAGCCATCAGCCATGAACTTATCTCATTCTTTTATGAACCCAGCTATACTTTGTGCCGACTGACAGAGGGTAGAGGGTGCATCAGGGCTGCAGGGAGCCCCTGGGGGTGGGCTCCACATACTAGTTTACCAAAGAGTGCCATGGCAGGTCTCCAACGAAAGCCTGTGTCAGACCAGTCATCAGAATCGCTGGAAAGGTACGTGTGGAGTTAGGGATAGATACTAAACGTTAAAAGAACAGGAGTACTTGTGGCACCTTAGAGACTAACACATTTATTTGAGCATAAGCTTTCGTGGGTTACAGCCCACTTCTTCAGATGCATAGAATGGAACACCCAGAAAGAAGATATTTATACATACAGAGAACATGAAAAGGTGGGCGTAGCCAGACCAGCTGTAAGAGGCCAATCAATTGAGATGAGCTATCATCAGCAGGAGAAAAAAAACCTTTGAAGTGATAATCGAGATGACCCATAGAAGGTGTGAGGATACTTAACATGGAGAAATAGATTCAATTAGTGTAATGACCCAACCATTCCCAGTCTCTGTTTAGACCTACGTTAATTGTATCTAATTTGCATATTAATTCAAGTTCAGCAGTCTCTCTTTGGAGTCTGTTTTTGAAGTTTTTTGGTTGCAAAATTGCCACCTTCAAGTCTGTCACCGTGTGGTTAGAGAGGTTGAAGTGTTCTCCCACTGGTTTTTGAATGTTATGATTCCTGATGTCAGATTTGTGTCCATTTATTCTTTTGAGTAGAGACTGTCCGGTTTGGCCAATGTATATGTATATACCAGCACTACAAAAAGAAGGATTCTGTGTGGACTCCTCCTGAAGGTCGAAACAACAGACTGGGCTTCTACATAGATTGCTTCCGTCAACGTGCACGGGCTGAAATTGTGGAAAAGCAGCATCACTTGCCCCATAACCTCAGCCGTGCAGAACACAACGCCATCAACAACCTCAGGAACAACTCTGACATCATAATCAAAATGGCTGACAAAGGAGGTGCTGTCGTCATCATGAATAAGTTGGAATATGAACAAGAGGCTGCTAGGCAGCTCTCTACCTCCACCTTCTACAGGCCATTATCCTCTGATCCCACTGAGGGTGACCAAAAGAAACTCCACCATCTGCTCAAGAAACTCCCTGAAAAAGCACAGGAACAGATCTGGACAGACACATGCCTAGAACCCCAACCAGGTGTATTCGATTTGCTACCCAAGATCCATAAACCTGGAAATCCTGGTGCTCAGGCAGGGGGAAGAGAGGCTTCGCTCACTCTGCCTGCTCTGTGCAAATTGAGTGTTGGATGGTTCACAATGGGTGGCCGTTTGCAGTCTGAGCAAAACGCTAATCAACAGCTTGCAGGGGCTGCGATTAAAAACAGAAACAGAAATCCTGGTTAGGAGCAAAGACTGAAGTATGGGAACAATACCTGGGCTGCAAATGAACCCCCAGGGGAGATGAGTTGTCAGCGGGCTGGGGCTCGCCAGCCTGGCTGAAAACCGCTGTGAGAAGGCCGTTGGGGGAGCAGGACCTTAGGCTGTTAGTTAAGATGAGGCTCTAGAACGCATGCCGTGATGTTGATTGATCTGTAACCCTTGGTTTCCAGTGTTTTGGTTCACTAGTATTGAGTCTCTGTCCTCTGTGAAATAATCTTATCCTGGCTTTCTCTAGAAAGCTCAGTGCTGAGTGCTCCGCGGAGCTGGGGTCTAGGTGGAACTACCAACCTAGGGTGTACCTGTTCCTTTGGGAGCAGCGGGCCTGGTCATTGTGTGAGCGTCCAGCGGATGGACACGGCAGCAGGCGCAGGGAGGACGCTGGGCTGGAGCGTGTCTATCACTCGCCTGCATGAGGGACAGCAGAGGGTTTGTGCTGTGTGTGGCTGGGCTGTCAGGGAGCTGACCCCTGGCGGGCACAGACCAGGCTCCCTCGTGCTAAGGGCAGGCGGTAGCCAGATGGCTCACAGCTCTGCGCTCTCTGGGAAGCCAAGAGTGGATTGTTTCTAAACGAGATGCAGGAATTACCGTAGTTACAGCAGAGGGTCACAAACTTTTTCTGAGCCACACCCCTCCCCCCCAACATGCTGTAAAAACTCCACAGCACACCTGTGCCACAACAACTGTTTTTCTGCATAGAAAAGCCAGGGCCGGCGTTAGGGGGTAGCACGCAGGGCAATTGGCTGGGATCCCATGCCACAGGGAGCCCTGCAAAGCTTAGTTGCTCGGGCTTCAGCTTCAGCCCTGGGTGATGGCTGTGGGGCTCGGGGCCTGGGCTTCAGCCCTGCTTTGGCTTTCTGCCCTGGGCCCCAGCGAGTCTAACGCCAGCCCTGCTTGGCGGCCCCCCTGAAACCTGCTCATGGCCCCCCAGAGGGCCCGGACCCCTGGTTGGGAACTGCTGAATTAAAGGAAGATTTGTGGCCTGTGTTCTGCAGAAGATCAGAGCACTATGGTCTCTTCTGGCCTAAGGAGCCAAAACCAGAGATGTGGGTCTGGATTGGCAGGGTTCCAAGCAGAACCTCCCATCTCCTTCTTAAACCCAAACAGTTCTGAGCCGAAGAACCCAGCCTTGCTCCAGCTCCAGTTCCGGTGCGCGCGATTGGTGCTGTGACCACACCAGATAGCCCGCCGCTGCAGGAGCCACGGGAGCTCTCGGGAGAGAAGGGGCATGAGTGGTGCAGGGGATAGCAGCGGAGGTATGACTGGCTGCGTGCACAGCATAGGGGGATGAGCGAGGAGGGGCAGCATTCACACCCCCTCGTTTCCTCTGAAACAGCTGTCTCTCATCTCCTGGCTAAATAGGTGCTTCCAGCCCTGGAGGATAATTAAGACTCCCCAAATGCCCTGTAATTAGAGGGGAAGGTTGCTGTGAAAGCCTCAAGCTCGCGCTCCACATTCAGGAGCCAGAGAGACAATTTTCTAGGAAATCAATTACAAAGCCTGCGCTCCCTTCGCAGCTCAGACAAGCTGCACCACGGCAGGTCCTGGGAGCTCAGCTGAGACAAGACAGCGCGCGCCTGGGTCTGGACACTGCTCCAGCTGGTCATCGGTTACCCTTGTGGGCTCTTTTTGAGAATTGAGCCAAAGCAAAGCTCCTCTGCAGAGCAGCAAGGTTGCTGGCCCTGCCTTAGCCATGTCCACGGGAGGATCCAATCGATTTGCAGTTCTAGGCAGGATTCTGCAAAGGTCGCTTGGGAAAATCCACCTTTTCGAAGCTGCCATGCGGTGCCTTTGCTGTTTAAGAAATCTTTTCATGCCAACCTGTTCCGCAGCAATTAGCTCTCCAGACCCCAGATCTAGAGTGTCCTGCTGCTAGGGACAAACCTGCATTTCAAAGTGTCATTAAGAACTCTCAGTAGCGTGGGCTGACAGCACTCTAATCCCAACCGCTTCCAAAGGGCGTTCATTCGCCTGGTGCTGCATTACAGGGGCTCGCAGGCAGAGTGATGGTCAGTAGTCAGTCAGGAAATCTGGGCAGATTTTCCAGATTTCTTCTGAGTATTACCCCTCATTCTCCCTGCCCCAGAGTGAGCGTGACATGCAGCTGGCCTGGCGTTCTGTGGGGCATGCTGGGGGACGCTGCGGAGCGTAACAAGACGATGGATCTTCCCTAACTCAACGTGGCAGGGCAGGGCGCTCCGTAGGCACGGCACCCTGCGGCATGCCACCCACACGCACGTGGCCCCGGTCCAGATGTGCATGTCCTTGTGGTGTTATCACAGGAGCTCCTCAGAGGAAATCGTGCTGCATGTACTGCACCTTTTACAGGGAAGGGGGTGTGTCTTGGGATGAGCCAAACTGCAATGCCAGGACACAATGTACTAAGTGTAGACCAGTGATCCCCAAACTGTGGGGACTGCCCCTGTAGGGGGGCGCAGAGGAACACGGGGGGCATGGCAGGGCCCAGGCAGCCCCCATGGGGGACAGGGAGGGAGCACCACCCAGCCCCACTCTGCCCCCAGCTCCACTCCAGCCCTGCCCTCAACCCCAGGTCCAGCCCCCCTGGCCTCGGCCACTGGCGCCCAGCCCCGCTCCCAGTTGCAGCTCCGTTCCTGCACACGGCCCCCGACTCCCAGCACTGACCATGGGCCCATTTCCGGCCACAGCCCCCAGCTCCTGGCCCTGACTGCGGCCCCAGCTGCAGCGCCAGCCCCGCGCAGCTCCTGGCCTCAACCGTAGCCCCACTCCCAGCCCTGGCTCCCAAACATGGCTCCTGTTTGGGTGGGTGGGTGGGGGCAGGAGGCACCGACCAGGTACCGGGGGGGTGGCCTGGGGCCAAAAAAGTTCAGGGAGCACTGGTCTAGATCGAAGACGTTAGTAACAAGAGTCTCGTCCAGAGAAGCTAGGAAGAATGCTGCAGTGGCATCTGGCAATCCAAGGCAGGATACAGATAGGAGACGCTCAGATTCCTGCTTGGGAAAATATTCAGAGAAGCTTGCAGGTGCAAAGAGACAGTGAGTGTGTGTCCGTGTGAATATACAGTTTGCTCAGCTCAATGCAAAGGGGTTAAGCCCAGCCATACACCCTTTGAAAGGCAAGATGGGAATTGCATGTGTCGCAGCAGACCCTGAGCTGGAGTAAATCAGTGTCGCTTCGCTGACTTCACGAGAGCTGTGCCAATTTTTGCCCGACGAGGGGCTGGCCCAGGGTATAGAATCTCAAAGAAATGCTATCCTCTCTGCTTCATGTCCTTCCACCCCAAAACCCTCCACGACATGGTCATGTTTTGTTGCCAATGTTGGTAACAGAAACATTTCGGCTTCCGTTTGCATTTTCTGGATTTGGGGTTTTTCTCCCCTTTGTTACTTCCCCCCATTTTTCCCACTAGAAACAAAGATGGAAAAGTGAGTGAAAGTGGGAAAAAAACACTTTTCACCCTTATTTACCATCTTCCAACTTTCCCCAGGGCTTGTGTGTATCTGGCTGCTATAAGAGAACTGGCGTCCATCAAAAGATTTCTCAGCCGGAGGAGTCTGGACATATTTTGCTGCAGGGAAAGCCCATGATTTGTAGATGTTAAAAGTGACCTTGGCTTTCTTAGCTAGGTCAGTCGCTGACCAAACGGCACTGCTGACGGGTCATGTGGATTTTCTATTGTGAAAGAAGTTTGTTTACTTGGTGCAACTTGCTGGTGTGTGTGTTTCCTTCACACATCTGGAGAGGGCAGTGAGTTGAATTTTCTGTTGACTTCCCTGTTCTAGTCCCTTTTTTTGGTGGAAACGGATGGAATTGGAGTTTCTAGCTATTATCGTGAGCTGAGAATAACCCCAAAACCAGAGGAGAAGAGGCGGAAAGGCCCAAGGAATAGACTGTGGCATCCTGGACTCTGCAATGCATCTTGCTGGGCTGCATAATCACAACTGGCCTGAGACTCCTTGGTGACTCCAGTACGTGTATAAAATCCTCATTTCTCAAGGTTGTGCGTGGCTTTTCTGTGGGAGTTTATGGGCTGACCCCAGGGCCGGCCCTTCCACTAGGCGACCCTAGGGCAGCAGGATTTGGGGGGTGGCATTTTGCCGTCCTCGGTGGCAATTTGGCAGCGGGGGGTCCTTCCGCTCCGCGTCTTCAGGGCGCTTCGGCGGCGGGTCCTTCACTCGCACCGGGACCCGCCGCCGAAGCGCCCCGAAGACGCGGAGCAGAAGGACCCCTGCCGCCGAATGCTCTGAGGAGGAGCGCTGCCGCCTAGGGCGGCAAAAACTCTGGCGCCGCTCCTGGCTGACCCTGCCCTCAGCACCACTACCATGTGATGCTCGGCAGCCCGCCTTGCTGCTGCTGCTGGCTCTAAATCCAGATAACCCCTCCAAAGGGGGAGAGAATGTTTGGCACGTTGGCCGGAGCCCCCACAAGCGGGGATGGAAATTGGACAGCGGAAGAGCTGGGCAGGCTTCCTGGGCCAGCCGGCCTGTTCTTGCTGTAACTGGGCGACCCTGGGCTGCTCTCCCCTCATTACTGGCTGCCCTTGGTGTCTTGTTTAGGCTGTGGAGAGTCAGGGGTCAATAACACGCGGGTCAAGGCATTGTTATGGGGGGGCAGGAACGGGTTTTGACTGCTGTTTGTCTAGATACTCCAAGTGGGGCTCCGTTCACCCCTATACTCACGTCTCAACCTGCCCACGGTGCCTAGACACCGCAGTGAGGGGTGCCCTGGGAGGCACTTGAGAGATTTTTGCTTCCACTGAGGACTGACAGAGATCTCACCAGGCCCACCAGCACCATTTCGCTCCTGGCTGGGTAACAAGAAGAAGCTTTTCTCTGAAGTGCCATCGCCCTGGTCTGCAAGGCATCAGGGCTGGGAATCAAAGCCAGGTCTGCCCCATGGCACCAGTTACGTCTGATCTGTCAGCCTGGCTGGCATTGGAGAGTCTTGTGAGCGACGGTGTGACTGGGTATGTTTACTCTGCAAAAACAGGTGTGTTCTTAACTGGGGTTAGCTAACCCAGGTTAACACAGCAGGGGAGGCTCAGCACCTCGGCCTCAACTCGGGGCAGCAGCTCCAGTTCCACCCCAGGGCTCCTATAGGCTTTGACTTGAGCTGCGGACCCCAGGTAAAAGCAGAGCTGCTGTGTCCTCACTGCTGTTTTAACCCGGGTTAGCTAACCCCAGTTAAGGGGACGCCTGGTTTTGCAGTGTAGACATTCTCCTAGGCACTGAAAGGCTTCTGGTGCTGGCTGGGAGCTGGAAAGGCGGGTGTCAGGAGTTCGCCAGACCTTGGTGTTAATTCTCTGTAGGCTGCTCCGAGGATGTAACACACGTTAGGTGGGCAGAAGGGCTGGGAGGCAAAGCAGTGGCATGTGGCAGCACCTGGGAGCTGGTATG
Organism: Terrapene triunguis; assembly: GCF_002925995.2. NCBI lineage: Eukaryota > Metazoa > Chordata > Testudines > Emydidae > Terrapene > Terrapene triunguis. The sequence goes on from NW_020699238.1 coordinate 28,211, forward strand.
CTGCACAGGGAGCGGCTCCCTCGAGGGCGCTGGCTGTGTGATACGCAGCTCTGGCTCTCCAGCGCTGCTTTGAACCCAGGCAGCCAGTGAAAATCATTAATCAAGTCTGGTGTGTCAGTCTGGAGCTGCCGGTCTGGTTCTTAGTGCACAGGAGTCCAGGTAGCACCACGGTCCTAGAAACCAACCCCCTGGGGGCAGTGCAGCTGGGCAGCTCCATTCTCCTTCATAAGGGGCAGGGGGTGGGGCAGCACGCCGTGCTCTGTGCAGTGACAGAGGACGTTGCCTGCAGGCCAGTGACTCTGCTGCTTGGTGCCAGCAGCACAGAGTGGGCCGAGAGTCCAGAGGGGGCTGGGCGCCAGGTGGCTGATCCGTGAGCGCCCCTGGCCCGGGTTAGCCCCTTGCAGAAGGCAGGACAAAGTCCAATGCCCAGGGGCCGGCTGGTGGCTACTGCTTCCGCCCGCGGAAAGGTCAAAGCCCTGCCTCGTGTTCCCAGAGTTTTGGGGCAGAGGGAGGGCAGCAGGCTGGGAAACTCCACCCGGCCCACCTGGCAATCAGCCTCTGTCTGCGGAGCCCCCGCAAGAGCCGGCCCTGCCTGTTCACCGGCTACGGGGAGAGGGCCAGAAGGGGAGCCTGCGGCACCTCTCTGAGACATTCCTAAAGCCGCTGGGCTGGGCCCTGTGGCATGGGCAGAGATGTTTGCAGAAGGTCAGGCTGTGGTTAATAGCCCTGCGGGACACCAGATCCAGTGCTGGGGGGACAGGCGCTTCTGGCCGCCA
>NW_020699239.1:0-8942 GCF_002925995.2 Terrapene triunguis
ATTCCTTTCTCCCATCTGTGCTTCAGAGCCTTCTTCATGTGCCTCCTTCACATCCTTGTTTCTCAGGCTGTAGATCAGAGGGTTTAGAACCGGAGTGACTGCTCCATAAAAGAGGGAAATGTACTTGTCCTGATCTGGGGAAGATTTGGACTGAGGCCGCAGATACACAAAGATGGCCGCCCCGTAAAACAAGGCTACCACGGTGATGTGGGAGGCACAGGTGGAGAAGGCCTTGGTCCTGCCCTGGGTGGAGTGGATCCTCAGCACGGCCGCAATGATGTGGACGTAGGCCACAAGGATGAAGGAAAAGGGCACCAACAGGACAAGGACGCCGGTGCTGACCATCACGATTTGGTTGCTGCGGGTGTCCGAACAGGCCAGCTTCAGCATGGCCTGGAGCTCACAAGCAAAGTGGTTGATGACGTTGGGCCCGCAAAAGCGAGGTTGCTTGGCCAGGAAATCGGACAGGCACAGGAGGAAACTGCCACTCCACGACATGGCTGCCAGCTGGAGGCAGACCCTGTTGCTCATTACAAGGGTATAGCGCAGCGGCTTGCAGATGGCCACCCAGCGGTCATAAGCCATCACAGCCAGCAGAAGGCACTCGGTTATCCCCAAGAAGCGTGAGATGTACATCTGAGCCAAGCACCTGCCCAGGGAGATGGAGGGTCTCTTGGAGAGGCAGTGGACCATCAACTGAGGGACGTTGATGGTGATATAGCAGATATCTAAGAAGGACAAGTTACTGAGGAAAAAGTACATGGGGGTGTGGAGTCGGAGGTCCACTCTGGTGAGCAGGATCAGGAGTGTGTTTCCGACCAGGGTCAGTAGGTAGATTGCAAAAAGGAAACCAAAGAGGGTGAACTTCACATGAGGGCCCCCAGAAATTCCTACCAGGATGAATTCAGTCACCACAGAGTCATTGTCTCCTTCCATGGTACCACAGTCCAGGGCTTATCTGCCAAGAGACAGGAGGAATGGTTACTACATTGAGGGCTGACAACAGGAGAGACATCATGCCATGCAAAGTCAGCAAAGCCGGGCATTACGTGCAAATAGATGGCTTTCCACAATAACCTACACAATGCTGTGCACAATACTGAAATGTACTGAGTACAGTTGTTTATATTGCACTAGCACCTGAAACAAAACTACTGAAGATAATTAAGTCCCAAGCAGACTGTGAAGAGCTACAGAAGGATCTCTCAAAACTGGGTGACGGGGCAACAAAATAGCAGATGAAATTCAATATTGATAAATGCAAAGCAATGCACATTGGAAAACATAATCCCAACTATACATATAAAATGATGGGGTCTAAATTAGCTGTTACCACCCAAGAAAGAACAAGGAGTAATGGTCTCAAGTTGCAGTGGGGGAGGTTTAGGTTGGATATTAGGAAAAACTTTTTCACTAGGAGGGTGGTGAAGCACTGGAATAGGTTACCTAGGGAGGTGGTGGAATCTTCTTTCTTAGAGGTTTTTAAGGTCAGGCTTGACAAAGCCCTGGCTCAGATGATTTAGGTGGGGATGGGTCCTGCTTTGAGCAGGGGGTTGGACTAGATGACCTCCTGAGGTCCCTTCGAACCCTGATATTCTATGATTCTATGATCTTGGAGTCATTGTGGATAGTTCTCTGAAAACATCCACTCAATGTGCAGCAGCAGTCAAAAAAGTTAACAGAATGTTGGGAATCATTAAGAAAGAGATAGATAATAAGACAGAAAATATCATATTGCCTCTATATAAATCCATGGTATGCCCACATCTTGAATACTGTGTGCAGCTGTGGTTCCCCCACTTAAAAAAAGATATATTGGAACTGGAAAAGGTTCAGAAAAGGGCAAGAAAAATGATTAGGGATAATGATTACGGCTGCCATACAAGGAGAGATTAATAAGTCTGGGACTTTTCAGCTTGGAAAAGAGACGACTAAAGTGGGGATACGATAGAGGTCTATAAAATCATGACTGGTATGGAGAAGGTAAATAAGGAAGTGCTATTTACTCCTTCTCATAACACAAGAACTAGGGGTCACCAAATGAAATGAATAGGCAGCAGGTTTAAAACAAACAACAGGAAGTATTTCTTCACCCAACACACAGTCAACCTGTGGAACTCCTTGCCAGAGGATGCTGTGAAAGCCAAGACTATAACAGGGTTCAAAAAAGAACTAGATAGCTCCATCAATAGCTATTAGCCAGGATGGGCAAGGGTGGTGTCTCTAGCCTCTGTTTGCCCGAACCTGGGAATGAGCGACAGGGCATGGATCGCTTGATGATTTCCTGTTGTGTTCATTCCCTCTGGGGCACCTGGCACTGGCCACTGTCAGGAGACAGGATACTGGGCTAGATGGACCTTTGGTCTGACCCAGTCTGGCTGCTCTTATGTTCTTATGAGGCTCGTACCAAAATCACTGCCCAGAGGGTGCTAGGTGCTCTAGCAATAGATAGTCTTTCCCATGCAACTTACAGTGTAAATGGACAAGGGTCATTACAGCTGGAGGAAATCTTCCAGCTGAAACTTTTTTGGGTGAAATGAAACAACAGATTTCAGGAACTTGTGTTGGTGTCAGCAAATTGCTGGTGTCGGGGGGGGGGAGGGGAGAGAACGAAACCAAAACACCCTGAAAAAGTAAAAAAAAAAATTTTTGACAATTTCCCCAAAGTGAAACAAATTTTCAATTTGGAATGACATTTTGGTTTGGAATTTCCTTTAATTTGATTAAAAATAACTAAAAATACATTCACAGATACTTTGAATTGAAACTAAACATGCTGAGTTCTGCCTGAAATGAGAATTGATTTTATTTTTTGATCCACCAAAAACTTCGTAACGTTTCTTTTTCAGGTTGACCCAAACCTACATTTTTTAATAAAATTGGGACTGCCAGTGAATCAAAAAACCATCAGTGATTCACACAGCTGCTGTTATTATTAGAATAGATTCTCAATTTTACAAACATCAATCTTCCAACAACCAATTTTACAAACCACTTTCCCCGATGGGGTAAAAAAACCCAACACCTGACAAAAGTAATATTGATGAAAAATAGAGCAGCGTCTTTTCACATTCTGATGCTATCACTTTGTTGGAAATTGTTTTGCAACGACTTGAAAGACACGAAGAAACCACCATACGGCAATTTATACACCAGACCTACTGTCATTTTGAGATGTTCAATTTTATGATCGTTTCAATGCTATGAACTCCTCAATCCCCGATCAGTTAGTAAACCAGGGGCGTCTAATGTATCTTCATTTCACAGATGGATGAAAGAGGGACAGGGAGGCAAAGGGTCTTATCCAAGATCACACAACGGGGCCTACTGCAGATCTGGAAACTGAATCCATATCTCCTGAGTATTCGTTTAACAGTTTAGCCACACGACTATTCATGGTGCCCAGCACGTGTTTTAAATACCATTTGGGTCTCGCTCCCCCACATACCCTGACAATGATCCACATGGCTTAGTGCACATGGATTAGATTAGCTCTCTGGCAACATTTTCAAAAGTGTGTAAGCGACTTAGGAACTGATGTCATGCTTTCAAAACTGACATAGGTGCTTCAGGCCCAATAGGGCTCAGGGTTTCTCTAAACAGAGAGTTAAGCCTTGTCTACACGATGGGGTCTAAATTAGCTGTTACCACTCAAGAGAGAGATCTTGGAGTCATTTTGGAGAGTTGTCTAAAAACATCTGCTCAATGTGCAGCGGCAGTCAAAAAAGCAAACAGAAGGTTGGGAATCATTAAGAAATGCTGGATAATAAGACAGAAAATATCATATTGCCTCTATATAAATACATGGTACGCCCACACCTATTATTGGATATTGCACGCAGGTGTGGTTGCCCCATCTCAAAAAAATACATTGGAATTGGAGAAGGTTCAGAAAAGGGCAACAAAAATGATTAGGGGTATGGAACGGCTGCCGTATGGGGAGAGATTAATAAGACTGGGACTTCTCAGCTTGGAAAAAAGACGACCAAGGGGGGATATGATAGAGGTCTATAAAATCATGACTGGTGTGGAGAAAGCAAATGAAGTGTTATTTATTCCTTCTCATAACACAAGAACCAGGGGTCATCAAATGAAATGAATAGGCAGCAGGTTTAAAACAAATAAAAGGAAGTATTTTTTCATCCAACGCACAGTCAACCTGTGGAACTCATTGCCTGAGAATGTAGTGAAGGCCGAGACAATAACAGGGTTCGAAAAAGAACTAGATAAGTTCATGGAGGACAGGTCCATCAATGGCTATTAGCCAGGATGGGCAGGGATGATGTCCCTAGCCTCTGTCTGCCAGAAGCTGGGAATTGGTGACAGGGGATGGATCACTTGACGATTCCCTGTTCTGTTCATTCCCTCTGAAGTACCTGGCATTGGCCACTGTCGGAAGACAGGATACTGGGCTAGATGGACTTTGGTCTGATCCAGTATGGCCGCTCTTAAGTTCTACATTGAAAATTAGATCAACCTCGCTACGGCATTCAGGGCTGTGAAAATTTTTGCAGCCTGCGCTCCGTAGTTAGGTTGACCTAACCCCCGGTGTAGACACAACTACTTCGACATAAGAATTCTTCTGTCAAGATGGTATCACCTATAGAATAGATGGACTAACTAAGTTGTCAGAAAAACTCCCTACCATTGAGTGGAAACATCCACGCTATGGCACTGCAGAGGCTTAATAATAATAGCAGCCATAGAGTAGATACAGCCTCAGTGCACTGCAAACTGGTGTGTAAATCTGCAACACGCTAGCTTGCCGTACACTTACTGGCCATGCGGGCCCTTCCCCCACACACTAAAAGTTCCCAAAAGCTGCTTCAGTATGTGAAAATACGCCAGGGAACTAATGTCAATGATTCTAAGACTGGAAGGGACCACTTTGATCATCTAGTCTGGCCCCCTGTATAACACAAGCCTGAGAACTTCCCTGGTCATCCCTGCTTTAAACCCAGACCAGATCAAGCTAGGCTAGTCTTGATTTAAAAACTTCAAGCAATGGAAAATCCCCCTTGTCCCTTAGTGAATTGTCCCACAGATCAATCAGCCTCACGGTTCAACATATGTGCCTTATTTCAAGGCTGAATTTTTCTCATTTCCGCTTCCAACCATTGCATTTCTTGATGCCTTTTTCTGCTGGAAAAGCTGTTGATGATCAGATATTTCCTCCCCAGGTAGGTGAGTGTAGATTGTGACTGACCAGAAATCGAGCCTCTAAATCCATATTCTCATTGTGCAACCAGTAGAGAAATTGTAAATGGTAACATCATTAATGGCAGCCAACATGGTTTTAAGAAAAATAGGCCCAATCGAACAAGCATGTAATCCTGCCTTGAGTACAGGGGACTGGACTAGATGACCCATGGAGGCCACTTCCAGTCCTACATGATTCTACCGATGGGACCACAAGTAGGGTTGATAAAGACAGCGGTGATGAGATATCATACTGAGACTTCCTTAAAGCATTTGTCATGATGTTCTGTTAAATATAATAATATCATATTTAATAAATATAATAATAATAATAATAATAATAAATAATAGTTTCCAATTAAGTGTACCAAAATGCCTTTTCAATCTACGTAGGAATGGAAAAAGAGAAAACCAGAATAAAAATATATACACAGGATCAAACAGGGGCAGTTCTGCACATGGAATGAAGGAAAAATCCCAGTGACTCACCTCATTCCATAGCTCCAGGATTCACAGCAGCCAAGAGATCGGCAGAAGCATGTCCCGGGAATTTGCGTCCTGCAGAATCACAAGGAAGAGTCCTGAGAAAACTTGGGACGGGAAAAGATGAAAAATTTTCCGGTTTCTGGGACTTGGTGTCAGTGACAGTGAGTGTGAAATTAAAAGTCTAAAGAGTCATTTATCTTTCCAGATGTGAAAGCCGGGCAATATTGAGGCAATTCAGGGCTGTCATTGGAAGACTGCATCCCCAATGAAGTAAGGTGCTTGGAACACCATCAGTTTTGGGGGGTTAAAGCCAGAGATGATTATTTTAAGTACCAAAAAATATTTCTATTGCTGATCAAATTAATTCTGGCTGATCACTTTAGCAGGAGGATTCTCCGTATAATTTAGCCCCATTCATGTGTGTGAATTCCAGTGCCTTCTGCGAGTCCTAGACAAGAACCCAAACTCCTGGGCTTGTCCAGATGGCATGCACACCTGGAAATGGAAGGGCAGAGAATGACTGGATAAGGAAATGACACGGAAAGCATCCCGTTAGATCAGAGGAGACAGGTCTGAGACACCTTCTAGACACTATGCTTAGCGAGTTCGTTCATTTTCTCAGCCTGCAGAGAATTGGGGAGCTCAGCTGAACCAGAAGAAAGTTACATTTTCTCGAGATCTTTATACACCTGACAAAGGTTTAAGCGTAGGATCTTGGGCATAATAAGACAATTGACAAACTGATTCTCCAGGGGGTTTGAATCCCAAAGAGGCAATTAGCCTGAGCCTGGTGTCAATTTTTGAGTTGAATTCGCAGCAGATGTGCAAGGCGGAGTAAGCAGAGTCCAAGCAATGGAAAATCGAACCGCTTGGCACTGAAAGGCTGATAACGAGTCATCTTATGCAGAGAAGGTTCATTGAGTGCACTGCAGCCATGCTGACCCCTCCACCGCCCGTTCCCCCAGAACAATTCCAAGCCACGCTGATCAGTGCCAAAACATGTGCAGGTCTGCCCTGCGTTGTCCTGGTCCAGTTCTGTTGCAATGTTCTCTGGGTGACTGAACCACACTGCCTAGCTCAGAAGCTAGCAGCAGTGCATTGTGGGAGATTAAAAACCACAGGAACTGCTAGACTGGATAGGAATGGAGAGCCATCTAGTTCATATTTTTATGGGGCAGGGACTGTCTGATTGTCCAAGGTTTGTACAGCGTTTAGCACAATGGGGCCATGACTGGGGCTTCTAGATGCTGCCGTAATAAATAATGTACAGCACCTTGCACAACAGGGTTCCGGTCCATGGCTGGGGCTCCTGGGGACCACTGCAATTTTAAAAGAGAGCAACAGCAACATTAAATGATCATTTGTCCCCACTTGACATTGAACCAGGGAACTCGAGAAAGCTGCTACAGCTTGAGCGAAAGGAGAAACTTCTTGCTCTAGCAGCTTTATCAGTCTCACAGCTGCATTTTTCTATGGAAAATTGGGTTTTCAACTAACTGATATTTTTCATGCAACATGTGACACTGTATAGAATTTGCGGGACACTTTCGGATATTATGAATACCAATCTTGTAAAAATTGCACTGCCAAATATGCCATGTAAGGTATCTGCAAAAATGTTATAATTTGCCAAATATGATAATCTTGTTTGTATCACCTTTGTATTGTGGGTTATAGATATGTAACTATGTCTGTATTACAAAACTTGTGCTATGCTTCTGGATGACACCCCCAGACAGTTTGGCATCAGCTCTGCCTAGCCTGCTTGATGGCCCATTAAGGACCATCAGCTATACAATTGACCCATTGAGCGAAGGCAGATACACCTTATGACACAGCCAGGCAGGCAGGGACATGCCTCTGGACAGCTTGTGTTTGGGATAAAGGAAGTGCAGGCCACATGGCAAAAGACTAAAAGGCAGCTTCAGCTCTGCTGTTTGTCTTCAGTCCGGCTTCGTACCTCGGGAGGAACCGTTCTACAAATGAAGCTCCGAATAAAGGACTGGGCGACCCATCCAAGCTGGGGATCTGTTCCAGAGTGGACTTTCAAGCCAGCAAACTCACCAGTACTGATAGGAATCTCATGGACTTTGAAGTCTGTGTATGTATGTGATTGCTTTACCATTTAACATCTCTCTAATTGTTCTTTCTTTCTTCTTTATAATAAACTTTTAGTTTTAGACACTGAAGGACTGGCTGGCAGGGTGGTATGTTGGGTAAGATCCAAACCTCTGGTGATATGGCTGACCCTTTAGGGTCAGAAGAACATTTTGTAGCGTGAGCAGAGTTTTTAAATAATTTCTCACTATACAGGACCTAGGTGCTGATTGGGAGCCAGAGACAGGAATGTAATAAAGGGGGCTGTGTGGTTCCCTTTTTGGTTCTTGATAACCAGGATGGGGGATCAGATGCACAGTTTGTGACTGGTTGGGAGATTTAACTACAGTGTTACCCACCTGTCTTGGGAATATCTGCTCTCCCTTCTGCAGCCTGCCCTGACCTTGGCATTTCCAGTGAGGGCTGCCCCAGGCACGCTGGGCCACACAACGTTTTAGCTTTCCACAATTTTTATTTTATTTTATTTTATTTTTCTTGAGAAAATGGAACATTTTGGGTCTTCAGCCAAAATGTTCAGGTTTGGTAACTATGGGGCTGAGCGTTTTTGGCAAAAAGTTTTAGTTTTCTGAACAAATATCAAAAAAATCTCCAGGAGAAGTGACGCTTTGTGGTACAGTTTTTGTTAGGTTAAAAACCCAATTTTCCATCTAAATAAAGTCTCGGTGTGAAATATTTGACCTGCCTTTATTCCAGCCTAGAGAGGAACTGAGTTTGTAATGGAACAAAAAATCTGTACCCGTCTATCTACTTAATGGGACCCCCCAGCCCGGTGTCCCCGCTCCCCAACCCTGCCCCATGGGATCACACCCCTGGGCCCATCTAGCCAGTATCCTCCCCCCAGGTCAGACCCACAGGCCCTCGCAGCCGCTGTCTTGTACCCAGCAGTCGCCAGTAGCTGCTGCGTCTCTGGCAGGGGCTGGAAACCTGCCGCTCTCAGGCTGGTGGCACTGGGCAGGACCAGATTGTGTCTGGTACAACAACACCCGGCTCCTCCCCAGCGCTTTGCACCCGTAGATCTCACAGCGCTTCACAGAGGGGGGGCGGGGGAACCAGCCCCATTTTACAGAGGGGGAAACTGAGGCAAAGAGGGGTGCACAGAGAGTCAGCCAAGGTCCCCCAGAAAATCACGGCCATACCAG
>NW_020699240.1:0-10448 GCF_002925995.2 Terrapene triunguis
TGGGGAGAGTTGGGGGGGAGCTCGGACTCCTGGGTCCCGCCCCCCCCACACCAGAGGTGATGGGGAGAGTTGGGGAGGGGCTGGGAGCCCGGACTCCTGGGTCCCCCCCCCGCCAGGGGTGATGGGGAGAGTTGGGGTGGGGCAGAGCTGGGAGCCTGGACTTTCCCCCCCCACACTGGAGGTGATAGGAAGAGTCAGGGTCCTGGACTCCTGGGTCCCTTCTCCACCCCACCTGTCCGTCCCTCCCTCCCCACTGGTCAGGGATGATGGGGAGAGTCGGGGTCGGGGGCTGGGAGCCCAAACTCCTGGGTTCCATCTCCCGGTGTGTGGACAGCCAGAGCCCTGTGGGGAGGCCCGTTCACAGTCACCTGAGAGGCCTGACCTAACCCCCACTAAACTCCAGCATAGCGTCACCGTGTGGCCACCGTGTCCCACCCCAGAAGTGGCCGCACAAAGTCCGCAGCAGTTTCGCTTGCTTGATCTTGGCCCTGCTGCGGGTCTTGCCTCAGTTTCCCCATCCGGCCAGTAGAGCTGATGCTGTTGACTTGCCTCCTGTGGGGGAGGGGCAGTGCATCAATATTGCTAAAGTGCTTTAAATCGGTGTCGCTCTACGTGGAGAGTCTGGGCAGGGCTCTCACTTTGGGGCAGCCTCCAGGGGCCAGACCCATAGGCAGCTTCTCCCCCCGCCCCCAACGCTGACCCTCATTCTGTTGCTCTGTGCCTCAGTTTTCCCATCTGCAGAATGGGGATAATGCTACCAACACTCCTTGGTAAAGGGCATTGCATGAAAATCGCTCACGGTGTTGTGATTATTTACTGTTCTTATTTATTTCCGTATCTTTGCAGGCCCAACGCTCACCGGACCCTGCCTGAGAGGTATGACCCCTCCTCGTCCCAAGGTTCACAATTCCCCCACCGCCGTGCCCAGTCCTCTTTTTACTGCTCCCCTGCCCAGCCCTTGGACTTGCTGGCAAAGGCCGGGGGGGGTGAGGGGGAAGAACAATTACTGTGGCTGCTTGTCACTCACGGCAAACTCATTTCACAGCGGCTGGGCACGATAGTAGGTCGCCGCTGACAAGGGACATTGGAGATTCCAGCACAGTCCCGCGGGGGGTGGGGGGGTTGGCACATGATCCCTTCCGCCATCCCCCGCCCAAAGCTCCCTCCGCATGCACTCTTTCCATCCCCCCTGGCTGGCAGGGGATAAGGAACCCAGGAGTCCGGGATCCCAGTCCTCCATGGTGCCTGGCTCTAGATCAGGGGTGGGCAACTTTTTGGCCCGGGGACCACATCTGGGTATGGAAATTGTATGGCGGGCCATGAATGCTCATGAAATTGGGGGTTGGGGTGTGGGAGGGGGTGAGGGCTCCGGCTGGGGGTGCAGGCTCTGGGGTGGGGTTGGGGTTCAGGAGGGTGGGAGGGGGATCAGGGCTGGGGCAGGGGTTGGGGCGCGGGAGGGGATCAGGGGTGTAGGCTCCAGGCGGCGCTTACCTCAAGCGGCTCCTGGAAGCAGCGGCATGGCCCCCCTCCAGCTCCTACGCGAAGGCATGGCCAGGTGGCTCTGCGCACTGCCTTGTCTGTAGGCACCGCCCCTGTAGCTCCCATTGGCTGCGGTTCCCGGGCAATGGGAGCTGCGGGGGTGGCGCTTGGGATGGGGGCGCCAGAGCTGGACAAGCCCCAGATCCCACTCCCTGGCAGGAGCTCGAGATCTGGTTTAAAACGTCTGGAGGGCTGGATGTTTGCCCACCCCTGCTCTAGACTCACCCTGTCACCCCAGGCTGGGTGGGTGGGATGGGGGATAAGGAACCCAGGAATCCGGGGGGTGCTGATGTCTCTCCCTGTGCTTCCAGATCGGGCGTGGTGTGTCGGGTGAAATACTGCAACAGTCTCCCGGATATTCCCTTCGACCCCAAATTCATTACATACCCCTTCGACCAGAACAGGTGAGAGAGCGGGGCTGGGATCGGGGCCCGCCCGGCTCACCCGCACCACTGCCGCCCTGGGGGAGGGGAGAGGGCTCTGCCCGGGGGCTCTCCCGGGCCGGCGTCTCACCTGTCCCTCTCCCAGGTTTGTGCAGTACAAAGCCACCTCTCTGGAGAAGCAGCACAAACACGACCTCCTCACCGAGCCGGACCTGGGCGTGACCATCGACCTCATCAACCCCGATACGTACCGCATCGACCCCAATGGTGAGAGCCGGGCTGGGGGGGGGGCCCCACGTGTGCATCGCCGACGGATCATGGGGCACCGTTTGTGTCTTGTGCTCACTGGGGGGGGGGGGTCGTGCATACCCACGGCGAGGGGGGGCCTCTTTTGCATTTCAGGGGTCCCTCCTTGAACCCTGAATCCCAGGATCTAGTTTCAAAGTGCCCCCCCACAAAGCATCTTGCTCACTGAAGAGTCTCCTTTGCGCCCGTCCCCAATCAGTCCTGCCCCACTGAGATCCAAGGCCAGGAGCCTTTTTTTTTGGGGGGGGAGGGGGTTGGGCATGACGGGAGGTGGGGCTGGCGTGGGTCCTGTCCCATCCTGCTCTGCCTCTTTCAGTTCTCCTGGATCCGGCCGACGAGAAGCTGCTGGAGGAGGAAATCCAGGCTCCCACCAGCTCGAAGAGGTAACCCGGCCCCCAAAACACACGGCACCCCCTGGCTGCGGAGAGCAGCCCATCCCTGAACCCCTGGCTAGCCAGCTCTCCCAGCCCTCCTCTGCGGCCTTGGGGTCCCCTTTGCTCAATCCCACCTGACTCAACCCTGCTCCCAGTGGGAGGTTCTTCCCCCCCACACATCGGGGGGGCAGTCGGCAGCTCCCTCCGCCCCACGGCCTATAAGCCCCCCGCCCTCCTCTGCCCTAGATCCCAGCAGCATGCCAAAGTGGTACCGTGGATGAGGAAGACGGAATACATCTCCACCGAATTCAACCGCTACGGCGTGTCCAACGAGAAGCCGGAGGTCAAGTGAGTCTGAGGGGGGCCGGCCGGGGTGACTCTCCTGGGCAGGGACAGCATCCCGGAGTCGGGAGCGGGGGCGGGGAGGGACCATCCCCTATCTGGGAGGGAGGTTACCCTCCCTCTGGGATCTCCGCTTCCTCTCGTGGCCCCCTGCCACAAGGAGCAGCTGCCCCCTCGCTGCATCTGGCGGGGGGCGTCGCAAAGTCTGTCTGCTGCCCGCGTTGGGGGCGCAGTATCTTCAGCCGCTGGGGGAGACGCAGCCTGGCGCAGGACTGGTTGCGTCCAGCAGGGGGCAGCATAGGCCTGGCGCTCGTGGACTTAGCTGCGGGTGGTGTTGGATCCGGTTCGATCCAGCGGGCGAGGGTCAGGGGGAGCATCGCATCGAGCGATGCCGGTTGCATCCAGCGGGGGGGGGGGGCAGCGTTTTCCCAGCAGGCCTCACTCTGCGCACTCCTCCCTGCAATCAGGATCGGCGTGTCCGTCAAGCAGCAGTTCACGGAGGAGGAGATCTACAAGGACCGGGACAGCCAGATCGCTGCCATCGAGAAGACTTTCGAGGACGCCCAGAAATCGGTGAGTCGCCCCTTTAAATATCCCCCACCTCTCTCACACAACGTGCTGTGCCTTTAAGCCTTAAAGGGCCCGTGTTGAAAGCACCCCATCAGAGGGGCTGAAGGGGAAGGGGCTGGGGGGGAAGAGGAGGTTTAGGGTTACCCCTCCCCTGCCGGCCTCTCACGGTCTCTCTGCTTCCTCCGTCCCCAGATCTCCCAGCATTACAGCAAACCTCGCGTCACCCCCATGGAAGTGATGCCCGTGTTCCCGGACTTCAAGGTAAGGCTGGGGGAGGGGGCTGGGCACTGGCATTGGCTTCCCTAGGCCCACGGGCACCGGCCTGTGGCACGCAAGGACCTTCGAGGCTCCTTTGCAGCTGTTAGCGGATGGGCCGGTCCTAAGCATCTCCCAGTCTGCGGCTAAGCGAGCCTCGGGGAGGCAGCGTCGGGGTGGATAGCGCGCCGGGTCGGGAGGCAGGAGACCTGTCCCGTCACTGCTCCGTGCCTCGGTTTCCCCGTTGGCCCTGACTCCCCTCCCGCAGACGGAAGTGCAGCCTGGAGGGGGCTCCCCCCGTCCTTGATGCTGAGGGAGATCAAAGGGCTAGTGGGGGGGCTGGTGCCCAGGGGAGGGTCTGCCTGATGGAGGGGCCGTCCATGGGGAGTACGTTGCATTGGGGGCAGGGATCACCCCGCTAACCGACTCCTTCCCCCCCTAGATGTGGATCAACCCCTGCGCCCAGGTCATCTTCGACTCGGACCCCGCCCCCAAGGACACCAGCGGGGCTGCGGCCCTCGAGATGATGTCTCAGGCGATGATCAGGTAATGCCGCACCCCTCAGCCTTGGGTGGGGGTTCACCCTCCGCTAGGCAGAGCCCTTCCCGGGGCCCCGAGAGCCGGGCGTCCCCCGGCCCTGCTTGGCGCTGGGTACCGGCGCTCACCCCCTCCCAGCACGGAGAGCCGCACGGCCAAGTGCTCTAGCAAGGCAGGGGGTGTCCTGCCCTGGAAGGAGGCTCCCCTTCCCCCCAGGCTCAGCCCTCGTAGCCTGCTGCTGTAGGGCCGGGGGAGGGGATTCCAAGCTAAAGGGGGGGCAGGTTGCTGTTTGGATGGGAGGCCCCCATGAGCTCGCTCTCATATTTAGTGGTGGCCCCAGGGTGGCGCTAGGGGGCGCTGGGCTGCAGGGAACGGGGTGGGGGCAGTAGGGGGCGCTCTCCCCTTGCAGTCAATGCTGGCCCCAGTATGGCACTAGGGGGCGCTGTGCCGCAGGGACTCGCGGGGGCAGTAGGGGGCGCTCTCCCCGGCAGTCAGTGCTGGCCCCAGGGCGGTGCTCCGCGGTGGGGAGGGGAGCGCCGTGTGGAGGTGGGGTGGGGAGCGTTCCTCATTAACCCTTTCCCGGCCATCTCAGAGGGATGATGGACGAAGAGGGGAACCAGTTTGTGGCCTATTTCCTGCCCGTGGAGGACACGCTGCGGAAACGCAAGCGGGACCAGGAGGAGGAGATGGACTATGCGCCCGAAGATGTGTACGTGGCCGGGGAGGTGGGGGGGCTGGGGGGGGGGGGGGCGGGGGGGGGGGGTGCAGGGCCGGGGGGGAGGTGGAACAGGGGCTGTACTTGGGTATGGGAGAGTGGAGGGAAGGGGGTGGGGGATGCGGTGCTGGGGAATGGGGTCGGGGGGCTGGGGAACTGGGAGGGGGCTGTGCTGGGGAATGGGGGGAGGCGGGGGGGATCAGCTCTCTGCTCAGGAGGGGGCGGCAGAGCTGTGGGGTGCTGACTCCCCTCCCCCCAGGTACGACTACAAGATCGCCCGGGAGTACAACTGGAACGTGAAGAACAAAGCCAGCAAGGGCTACGAGGAGAATTATTTCTTCATCTTCCGCGAGGGTGACGGGGTTTACTACAACGAGCTGGAGACCCGGTGAGGCGGGGGGCGGGGCCTGCCCCAGGGGCTGGGGGGCGGATCGGGGCCGGGGCCCACGGCCCGGCTCAGATCTCGGCTCCGAGAGGACACCGAGAGGGCGGAGTTAGTGGCCGTTGCCCGTCGGCGCCTGAACCAATGGGAATTGACGGGCCGAGGGTAAACCGAGGCTGGAGCTACCCGGTTCCTGACCCGCCGGGGAGGGAGGGGGAAGAACCGAACGGAGCTCGGTTGGTTTCTGAGCGGCGCTGGGGCCGTCCCAGGGAGCCCTGACTTCCAACCGGGCCGGGGGGATCCCCAGCTCCGGGATGTGCCTTTAGGGGGCACATGGAACGGTGTCCTGGGAAGAGGGTGCGGGGGCCGTTCTCCCTGGCCTGACACTGCCCCTCTCCCAGGGTGCGGCTGAGCAAACGCAGGGCCAAGGCGGGCGTGCAGTCGGGCACCAACGCCGTGCTGGTGGTGAAGCACCGGGACATGAACGAGAAGGAACTGGAGGCTCAGGTAGGGCGAGGGCTGGGCTCTGTGCTGGGGGGCGGAGGGGCAGCCCTTTGGGGGGCAGTCAGTGCATCCGTACCCCCCACGTAGCTTCTGTTTTCACCCCCTACGCTGGGATCTGGGAGTAGAACCCACTAGACCCCACTCCCCTCCCAGTGCTGGGGATAGAACCCAGGAGTCCTGGCTCCCAGCCCCCCCCCGCTCTCACCACTAGACCCCAGCTCTCCTGCTCTAACCGCTAGACCCCGCTCCGCTCCCATAGCTGGGGACAGAACCCAGGAGTCCTGTTCCCTGCCCTGAAGGCCCCATGCCACCCACTCTCACTGACCGAGGAGGGGCGCTGGGCGGGGTCCCAGCCTGGGCGGGGTGGGAGGGGTGTGCCCCCCACCCCATGGCTAACCCGGCTCCCCCGCCCCGGCAGGAGGCTCGCAAGGCACAGCTGGAGAATCACGAGCCGGAGGAGGAAGAGGAGGAGGAGATGGACAAGGAGGCCCAGGGCTCAGGTAGCGGCCGGGGAAGGGCGAGTTGTGGCTCTGGGGGGTGGCGTGGGAAAAGGGGCCCCTCTGCCTGTCCCCTCCCCCATCAGCTCCCTCCCACCCACTGCTGGCCGCACAAGGGCTCGCGGCTCCCTCTGGTGGCTGCCTTTGGAACTGCGGTGGCACTCCATCCTTGGTCCCTCTGACTCCCCCCCAACACAACCACCGGACATCCCCCCCCCCCCCACACACCACACACACAGACACCCCCGGAGATGGTGCTGCCGCTCCCTCTACAGGGGGCAGCCCTGAGTCCTGTGTCCCCCCACCCTCCCCCCGAGTCCCCTGTACATCCCACCCCCAAGGATGGCTCCTGTCACCCCCACCCCAAAAGAATAGGAGGGGAGGAGCCATCGCTTCTCTTTCCCCTTCCCCCTCCCATGGGGGGGATGGTCCCCTCTCTTCCATCACCCCTCCCCCTCTCCAGGGGGTGGTCCCCCGTCTCTATCAACTCTCAGCCTCCCTTCCATCACCCCCAGCTCCCCCCGGGGGGAGTGATCCCCTCCCTTCCTTGCCCCCCTCCCCGCTGGGGGGGCCGGGCTCTGACCCCTTGGCTCTCCCCGCAGACGAGGAGCCGGAGAAGGGCAGCGAGAGCGAGCCGGAGGCCAGCGAGGAGGAGGAGGAGGAGGAGGAGGAAGGGCGCTCGGGCAGCGAGAGCGAGCCGGAGGCCAGCGGGCGCAGCGCCAGCGAGGGCTCACCGGAGGCCAGCGAGGAGGACGAGCGGGCGGCCCGCGACAAGGAGGAGATCTTCGGCAGCGACGACGAGGACTCGGAGGGCGAAGGGGGCGGGGGGCGGCGCAGCCCCGGGGAGGAGGAGAGCGGCAGCGAGGGGGGGGGCCGGCGGCGCCGGGCCAGCCGCAGCCGCAGCCCCTTCCTCAGCGGCAGCGAGGGCTCCAACGCCGAGGAGGACGACGAGGACGAGCGCAGCGGGAGCGGCAGCGAGGCCGCCTCGGACTCCAGCGAGGAGGGGAGCGAAAGCGACTGAGTGGGCTCTGCTGCGGGGGGGGCAACCCCTTGCCCCCCCGTCGCCTGGGCCGGATCCACCCACCCCCTTGGGGGACCATCCCTCCACCCTGCTGCCACCAGGAGGATGTGGGCCTGATGTGGGGGGCTCACTTGTGCCGGGAGTTGCTGGAATCCCCCCCCCCCCCAACTTGGGAGGAAGTGGCTCTGCCTGGCACCCCTATGCTTGGTCAAGGACCCGCTGGGCATGCCCGTCCCGACCCAGACACTGGGGTGTTTTTATTCTTTCTGCTGTTTGTTTTGCCCCTTGTACATACCAGCCTGTACCAGAACCCCCTCTCCGGCCTCAATAAAAGGGTCTCTTCCTAAAACCAGGCGTCTCTCCCCACCCCCTGTGCTCGGCGCCGGCCCTGCCAGGGATCACCACCCCCTTGGTGCCCTGGCTGGCATCACCGCCTCCCTCTGGCTGCGAGCAGAGGGTCCGGCAGCCGCCGTCCAGCCCCCTCCTAGCCAGCAGGGTCTGTTCTCCCTAGAGCGGGCGGCGGGTGCAGAGCCCCCACTCAGAGGGCTGGGGCCTGGGCCGGGAAGGCACCCTGGGGGGACAGGTACTCCGGGGGAGAAAGGGCTTGTTTATCCCTAGACGCCCCATTCCCCTGCGCCCCAAACTCTGCCCTTTCCCTGCCAGGGGCTGGGCTCGAGGCTGGCATTGATGTGTGGGGGAGGTAGGCTGGGTTCCCCACTCTCTACGTTACCGGGATTCACCAGCCCTTTGGCCGTTGGCAGTGTGACGGGAGATCAGACCCCTGCGTGGGGAGGGGGTCGGGCAGAGCCCTTCTTGGGGAGGGTTAGGGGGGCATTTGGGGACAGACGGGCTTTGGGGGTGGGGGCAGGACCTTGTATAGCGATGCTGGCATCTGGGGCAGTGAAACTGACCAGCGCCGGCATTTCCCCCAGCTGGCATCTGGGGCAGTGAAACTGGCCAGCGCCGCCCCCTGAAACTGACCAGCATTTCCCCCGGCTGGGGAAACTGCCCCCCTTGTTCCCCTGAGGCCCTGGCCAAAGGAGACCGCACTGCTGTATCTCGGACTGGGGGGTGAGGCGAAGGTTGGGGGTGCACCTGCTGATACTGTACCTCAAAATGACCCCCTGTAGCCCCGCACTTTTCTAGGGGTACAATCCCTTCCCAAGGTGTGCTTTGTAACTCATCAGCTGCTGAGCGTCCTTCTCCTGCTCGCAGGCGAGGACCCGCGTTGGCTAAGGAGGGCGGAGACGTTGCTGTAGGTTTGTTACTCAGACACGTTGTGAGTCTGGGAAATAACAGGCCTGGAGTGTCACGAATGTACAATTCACCGGAGAGATGCTTTGAATCTCACCGACGCGGGCGACTGCTTTGTCTGTCCCCGGGCGTGGGAGTCAGCGAGAAGGTTATAAAGTAAGAGGCAATGAATTTTTGTCTTCATCCCCTCTCTCTGCCCTGTCTCTACTGAAACAAGCCGGCTGGAAGGACTCCGGGCTGGGTACCAAGAACTGTGAACCGCCTGCGACGGCCAGAGGGCTGAGAAAAGCCGCTGGCTTTGAATCTTACAGGTCGTGGCGAGGTTCAGGCCGATTGCGATTTGAACATTTTCTTTTTGTAACCAGTTCTGACCTTTGGAGGCCTCGATCACCTAGAATCTCTCTCTTTCGTTAATAAACGAGTTTTATTCTTTTATCTAAATGGGAGTGTTTTGATGGCAGGGCTTGGGGGAATCTCGGCTCCAGATTAACAACGGCTGGTGCATTTTTCATTTTCTTGTATTCAATGATGGCTTGAGGCGCTGGCACTGGCCAAGGGGGGCTTGAGCACATTTCTGGGGGGCAAGGCTGGGGCGACTGGTGGGGGCCTCCCTGGATATGGCCCACGAGTGGCTGGGAGATCATTCACGTCATGTAACCGGGCGCGCCGTCCTGGGCTGATTTCTGTGCGGGGCAGGGCAGCGTGAGTGGTAGTCGGAGCCAGAGAGTTAAGGGGGCCCAACGTTTCCACAGGCTGGGTGGTACCTGCGGGACGTCAGACCCACACCTCACGTTTGCTGGAAGGGCTGGGGTTCAGGGGGGGCAGTAGGGTCTGCTAGCTTGGCCTGCTCCCTCCAAAGAGAGCTGGTTTTGGGGGGGTGAGAATCAGCTGGGGGGGGACTGTGCTTATCTCCCCCTGATCCTCCTGGGATTGTGTAGGGGGAGGGGTGCGTTGATCAAGCTCTGGGCATGGCCCTGTGCTTTACCCCAAGAGGGATTTGAGGGAGGTGCATTTTTGGGGTGATTCCGCAGAGGCACCCCTGACCCGGGCCAAACCCTGGGCTTTGCAGGGAGGGGCCCGACCAGGCCCGGGCTGAGTGTGTGGCACGCGTGGATGTGAGAGACTCACGTGTGTGTGTGGGGGAGAGGGCTGTGAGTGTGAGACATGGCAGAGGGGAGAGAGAGACACACTCCAGCGTGCAAAGGACACGTGCAAAGGTCCACGTGTGCGAAGGAGATGGACGTGGGTGTTTGTGGGCCTGGCACACGCGGCTGTGAGCAAGTGTCAGGTCCTGGGGTGGGTGCAGGAGGACGTCACAGAGCGAGGCACGAGCAGGGTGTGTGCAAGAGACATGAACTTGTGTGCAACATGCACACAAACGTGCAAAGCGCCTGGGGCCAGGTGGGGGAGGTTCTCTCCCCAGCTCTGGGATGGGAGGGGGCAGTGGTCAGAGCAGGGGGAGTGGGGGCTAGGATGCCTGGGTTCTCTCCCTGGGGGGGGGGGGGCGGGGGGGCGGGGCGGGGGGGTGGCGGGGGTCGCCCCGGGCTCGGGGGGGGGGGTGGGGTCCAGTGGCTAGGGCAGGGTGGGGGAAGGTTCTGGGGAGCAGGACGCCTGGGTTCTTTTCTTTCCCCAGGTTGGAGGGAAGAGTGGGGTCTAGTGGGTGAGGGTTGGGGGCCAAGATGCCTGGGTTCTCTCCTAGCTCTGGTGTGTGTGGGGGTGGGTAGGACGCCTGGGTTCTCTCCCGGCTCTTGGGGGGCGGGGGGGGGGGG
>NW_020699241.1:0-5767 GCF_002925995.2 Terrapene triunguis
CGCTTACCCAGAGAAATAGCCCCGCAGGCCGCGTGTTTGAGACCCCTGGCCTAGAGAGAGCACTCAGGTATTTCCATCAGCCTGCTCAATGGCAAATGCAGCCCCCCAAAGAAGTGAAGAAGAGTGGAAGGGAAAGAGTAAAGCTGGACCATCCGCTGAGCTGCTGCACTCAAGTGAGCAGAGCCGGGGAGAGAAGAGGGAGAACTCGAAGGTGGCTGGCGGCAGTAGGGAGGAGAAGCAGTTTGGGAGCCAGGAGAGGAGAAATAAATAGTTAATGACAAATGCTGCAGGCTCTCTCTTGTGTGGTGAAGGTTGAAAAGGGGTCTCTTTACTATCACGCTAACCTTTAACATAGCTGTGTATGATGGTGGGGAGGGGTCTATAAAGGTAAGAGGTCACTCTAGGGGCTTGAAGTCCCAGATTCTGGGGCTATTGCCTCCTTCTACCAGCTGATCTCAACCCAGCAACTCCCTCAGGTGGTAGCAGTAGTGAGCTCTTGTCCTCCTTTTCCGGACTAGCCCCCAGAAAAAGGACACGATCCATCTGGCCAAGGAAAGAGAGAGGCAGTGTTGCCTGTTAACATGGCTCTTGTGGGGGAGCACGGCAGGTTACTTTGGACAAGGTAGGAGCCACATGTCTCCAAACGTGCACCTCCCGAGGCTCCAGAGACTTCGCTCCCGATCCCAGAGCATCCTCAGAGTCCCAAAGCACCAGATGGAATCTGGCCTCTCCCCCCACCTCAGCAGTCCAGAAAAAGTTATTTGTAGACATGTTCTGTGTCCTCTCCTGCCACACTCCCCTGTTGGCGACTAATGCAGTCACAGAGTCCAGGCTCGGATATTAGGGAACACTATTTCACTAGGAGGGTGGTGAAGCACTGGAATGGGTTCCCTAGGGAGGTGGTGGAATCTCCATCCTTAGAGGTTTTTAAGGCCCGGCTTGACAAAGCTCTGGCTGGGATGATTTAGTTGGGGATTGGTCCTGCTTTGAGCAGGGGGTTGGACTAAATGACCTCCTGAGGTCTCTTCCAACCCTGATATTCTATGATGTCTCTGTCCCCCTTTTATACTTTCTTTCAGTTGCTAGAAAGATCTTTGCTGTGTCATGGGGGTCAGGCAGTCCCATTGGTCAGGCAGTATCCTACTGACTAAGTGCCCTCTCCAAGGAGTCTCTCAGAGAGTGGATTCTTCCTGATGGGCCATCAACACCTTTCTGGCCCTCCTTTGTTTCTACTGTAAAGCTGGCTGTGGGCGTCTCCCAACCTCACAACATATTTCATAAACACACATAGAGCATAACTTCCCATACAATGACAGCACATCCAATCCAACAGGTTATTAATGTTCAACAGATCCAGACATTTTACATACCACCTCACAAGGCATGCATAATACAAAACATCTCATAATCATATCACAGGGGTGAATACTGTGTGCTACTGAGAGATACAGGGTTCCAGAGTGTCAGTGTATCATGGCCAATGGCAGTAAAAGCTCCCCTGGAACAGCCTTTGGTGACAGCAAGGTCCCCACTGAGAACTTCAGTGCGACTCTGCAGTTGTTACCCAGCTGTCCCACCCCAGCATCAGCTGCAACTCAGTGCTTTTTGGGTGACTTCATGCTGGCTGCATGCCTAGACAGCAGATAAAATCTGCTAAATCTTTTCTTTCCCAGAAAGAGCCATTCCCATGTTTCTTTCGATTTCCACCCGCGCCAGACAGGAAACAAATCCAATGCAGAGTGGAGGGTGTCACGGCCGTGCTGCACTCTGAGAAAACCCAACAGCATTCACAGCTGGCTGTGTAACTTTTCATTGTCTGATCACTGCCTTCCTGCCTCCCAGCCTGAGATCCAAAGTGAAGATGTGGGGTGTTGAGAAGTGGCTTGCCATTAGTAGGGTTCAGAGTTAGCACCACATTGAGGTGGACTGAGGCCAGCTTGCCCCCCCTCTGATAGCTGTTGTGTGAGGCCCACTACAGACTCAGGCAGAAGTTAGTTTGTTCTGGAACAGCCTTCTAAGAGGAGCAGTGAGGGCAAAAAACCTAACTGGCTTCAAGACTGAGCTTGATACGTTTATGGAGGGGATGGTACGACGAGACTGCCTATGATGGCATGTAGCTGATCTGCAACTGCTAGCAGCAAAAATCTCCAACGGGCGGTGATGGGACACGAGATGGGGAGGGCTCTGAGTTACTACAGAGAATTCTTTCTCAAGAGTCTGGCTGGTGGGTCTCCCCCACAAGCTCAGGGTCTAACTGATCGCCATATTTGGGACTAGGAAGGAATTTCCCCCAGGTCAGACTGGCAGAGACCTGAGGGTAGGGGTCGCCTTCCTCTGCAGCACGCGGCACAGGTCACTTGCAGGTTTAAACTAGTGTCAATGGTGGATTCTCTGTAACTTGAAGTCCTTAAACCACGACTGGAGGACTTCAGTAACTCAGCCAGAGGTTAGGGGTCTATTACAGCAGTGGGTGGTGAGGTTCTGTGGCCTTCAATGTACAGGAGGTCAGACTAGATGACCTTCTGACCTTAAAGTCTATGAGTCTTATTGAGTGGTTCACCCTTAATGTAAAGAACCAAAACCTGGGAAATACCAGACAGGAGACCATCAAACAGGAGTAAAAAGCAGTAAAAAGCCTCAGCAAAGAGCTCCAGGATACATAGCAGGGCTCATGTGGCAGTGAGTTCCAAAGACAAAAGGACCCATTCATAAGATCACGTTATCTGAAGAAGCCACCCTAGAGACAGCTGCATCTCAGCGCTGGGCGAGCCATCCCCATGTAGTATTGCTGTGCTGCTGTTCCTCAGATGTCCCACCCCAGAGGTGACTGCATCTCAGCCCCAGGTGACCATTACCCAGCAGTGGAAAGAGTTGAATATTTGCTAAGGGTTTTTGTTTTCAGTTCTAAGAAATGCCTCGTTTCTGAGAAGAGGCAGTTGGGATGTCATTTCTGGACGGAGAGACAGTGGTAACATCCAGAAATTCACAAGGGGGTGTATCTCTGGCCAAACTGTCCCCCTCCCTCTTCCCCCCAAGTTGGTCACAGTTCCTGACACTTTCAGTGCCCTTTAAAGCACGTGCACTTCCAGACCCTGCTGCTCCGAAGAGCCCGTGGGGGGATCTGGGGAATGAAGATTCTCTGCACCCTCCAGTCTCTGTCACTTGCTTTTCCAGCCTGGCCCCACCTCTCCGGGCCTCTCTGTGCTCCCCTCCCACACGCCCACTGCCTCCCACCCCCTCGCACTACCAATGTGAGAGCAGGGCCGCCCCACCCACCTTCAAACCCCCGCCAGCTGGGCTGCTGGGAGGATAAGACACAGGGAGTTACGCTTTTGTTTCTCAGAAACAAAAAATTTTGCCCGGACAGAGAAGCGAAGATTTGGCCGGGTAAGAGCAGGGGGCGGAGGGGGGAGGGCGCGTGGAGGGTGTTTGCCCCAATCTAGCCCATCCCCCCCAAGGAGCAGGATTGTCCCCCCCCCCACTCTATCCCCCCCCACACACCAAGGGGCAGGATCGTCCCCTCTGCTCTATTCTCCCAGGTTGCAGGATTGTCCCCCGCAGTCTATTCCCCACCCATGGGGCAGGATCGTCCCTGCTTGTTCCCCATGTTTCACCCCCCCCAACTGTGCTAGGGCATTGCCAAGTCACATGATAAGTCTTGGCTCTCTGTGGGGTGGAAATTCCCAGCAGCTGGGCGTGAGGGTGTGGGACAGGGGCAGTTCGGACCTTGCCCTCTGTCCAGCAGAAAGATAGGCTCAGACAGTGGCTAATCTACCCCCAATGCTGGGTCTGGCTCATGGCGTGATTTGAAACACTGTCAAACTCTGACCAGTTCAACCAGCTAAAACCAGGGCAAACCCTTGGGCACGTGGAATCCCCCAGAACAGTGGCTTGTCTTGCGTTAGCCACGATCGGGACATTTACAGGCACAAACTAATCTATGGAAGGAGAGCCGGCCCCTCAGATGTTCACCCCCCCCCACACACACACACACAAAAGAGGGGTTCTATATATTTGCTTGCCGGTCTTTGGAGCCGCGTTTCCAGCCCTTGCCACTGGAGGGAGAAGCTGGAAAAGGGGCTCCAAAGACCAGCAAGCAAATATATAGAACCCCTCTTTTTTATTGTGGGGGGTGAACATCTAGGGGGCTAGCTCTTTCCGTGGGTTAGTTTGTGCCTGTGATGCACACTGCTTTGCCTTATCACAGCGCAGCAATCCCATGCCTCCAGCAGCTGGGGATTGCAGGAAAACCCCAACTGCCCTGTGAATCTGGCAACTTTTCGGTGGATGAAATCCTGATAGATTATGTCCAAAGAGGGAGGGAAACAAAATTCCCATTTTCTATCTTGACGGGGGGGGTCCACTTAGGATGAAAAAACGAATTGGGCCGGCCCTGGTGCTTGCTCAGGAGACATCACTGATGGTAGGACAGATAGAGCCGGTCCCCTTTGGGGCACATCGGTGGCTGGGAGGGATCCCAGGGTGGGAAACTGGGGAGTCTCCAGCAGAAAAAGAGGAGACTTTGGTGCTCCGGGACCAGAGCCCAGCGCTGGGGGAGTAGGGTGAGGCCAGGACATGTTCTTTCCCTTTTCTGTGCCTCAGTTTCCCCCACCCAATGCCCAGGGCTCTGTGGGGGTGAGAGGGTGAATTTGCTCTCACGCCAGCTGGAGGAAAGCTCGGCCAGTCAGCACCCAGCTCACTGCATGATGGGAAGGAAGCTATTTCCTTGTTAGGCCCTGAGCGTGGCCTTTCCTAAGGCCGAGCTCGGTGCCTCCCGGACTCGGGCTCCAGCAGCCCCTGTGTCTCCCCAGCTGCCCTCGGCAGCGAGTCTGACTGAGATCAAACTCCTCTCAGAGGCTTGTGCCCCTGCCGGGCGTGGCACTGCCAGTGATTAACCCCTGGCACATGGCGTCTGCCAGGTCGTAGGCAGCAGAGAACAGCCCAGTGTCACCAAGAGCCCCAGCGCTAGGGTAGGCTGGGCACAAGCCAACAGCATGTGCTGTGATACGGCCAAAGAGCGTCGGCCATGCTCCCAGCCCGGCGGAGGGGTGGGGGGGTGGGTGTCTCTCCAGGGACGCAGAGACGCTGACAGAGTGCAGGGGGCCATGGGGGATAATCAGCTGGAAGTGAGCCCCCATGTGACAGTGTGACCAAAGGTGCTAAGGATGCCCAAACAGGGGAATTGCGTGTAGAAGCAGAGGTCAGTTTACCTCTGGATTTGGCACTGGTGCGACCGCTGCTGGGGTCCTGTGTCCAGTTCCGGTGCAGTTCAAGAAGGATGTGAATATATTGGAGAGGGGGCAGAGGGGGGCCACGCGAATGGTTAAAGGATTACAAAACGTGGCCTGGAGTGATAGACCCCAGGAGCTCAAGCTATTTAGCTTTGCAAAGAGAAGCTCCCACCTCCTGGGGTGACTCGACTCCAGTCTAGAAGCACCTACACGGGGATCAAATATTTAATAATGGGCTCTTCAGGCTAGCAGAGAAAGCTCTAACGTGACCACATGGTTGGAAGTTGAAGCTGGACACATTCAGCCTGGAAAGAAGATATCTGTGTTTACCAGGGAGGGGAATTAACCATGGGAACAATGTACCAAGGAGTGCGGTGGATTCTCCCTCGAGGTGAGATCTGTTTCTAAGAGATCTGCTCTCGTTCAAACAGGAATTAACTGGGTGCAATTCTCTGGCCTGCGTTATCCAGGAGCTCAGCCTTGGTCCCTCCTGGCCTGGGAATCTACCAATCTCCGCCATGACTTCTTGGAATCCG
>NW_020699242.1:0-3980 GCF_002925995.2 Terrapene triunguis
AAAGCATAGACCTGGCCCTAGAGAGCACCAGGGATGGTGGCTTAGAGAGGGCCCCAGGAAAGGAAAACAGGGAAAGGCCTTTTGAAGAAGATGGGAAAATGTCTAGGAAAGGTTCAGTGGGAGAGAACGAAAGCCCTGACCAACCTTCTCAGCAGGTGAGTGTGCCCAGTCAGGACCCTGGGGAAGTCATTTTGTTAGCACAGGAATGTCCTCATGCTGGTCACCTGGGGATGGACGCCCCACACAGAGGGGCTGACTCAGCCTCTACCTGCCCCCAACACTCCCCCAGGCCACCAGCCTGGAACTCAGTCTCAGAGCGTGAACTGTGTAGCTGACCTTTCAGAGGAAAGCAGTCACACAGCCAACCCCTTGGGGACATGGGGTGGTGGCAGACGGGCTCTCCCTCCAGGCCCCAGGGCATATGTCCTGTTTTACCCTGCTGGGCTCAGGCACATCTGATCCCCAGGGGAAGCGGGAGTTGGGATTCACAAGAACATCCATTTTGACATACTTGTGGAAAAGGACGGTATCTCTTTAAGGCAAAATTCAGCCCCTGCCTCTGTAAGGGCCAAGGGTTTGAATCCAAGGAGCCTTCAGGCTGAACATGCCTGTGTGTGCAGATGGAAATGACCCGGCTGGCTGGGGGTGGGGGTGTCTTCCCCTTGCCTGGCAGCACAAAGGAAGCAGCGGAAAGAACGCTGCTGGTGTCGGGGACACCTGGACAGAGGGAGGAGTTTCTTAACCCCCAGAGGCCACGTCACAGCCCTTCAGGAAAGGGGGCTGGAGAAGGACTCAGTCCTGGGGGTGAGGGCGTCAGGTTGACCCCAAGAGGGAAGATGGGCTTCTTGCAGATGTGCAGCCCTGGGGTTGGGGGACAGCTCCAGATAGGGCCTGCCAATGTGCAGGAGCACCCTGCATCCCCCCCTCACCAGAGTCTGCAACCCCCAGGGGCGTCCCTTACCTGCTGTCCCGGTGGTGCCCCAAATTATGGTGACGTGAACATGCAGACGCTGGCGGGGGAGGTTACCTGGTTACTGCGACCAGGGCCATCCCTAGGGGGTGCGGGGCCTGGGACAACCCCCCGTCCATGCCAGGCCCCACCTCCACCTCTTCCTGCCCCTGCTCCACCACCACTGCAACCCTCCCCCAAGCTCACGCCCTGCTCCACCCGCCCCAATCCACCCTTCCCCCAAGCCCCCTTCTCCGAGCGACGCTGGGAGCCGCAGAGTGGAGCAGGCTGGGGCCAGGTCGCCCTGCTTCCCGCTGGTGAGTGCGGGGTTGGGCCCGACCCCTGCTGCTGGCGCCAGGCCCCTGCTAACCCTCTGGGTCGTCCTGGGCCCCACGCTTCCGCATCCCCCTGAAGCGTCAGGCCCCCCAAGGCGCGGGGCCCGGGGCCACCGCCAATTCCTCCTAGCCACGGCTCCCTGCTCCCCACTCCACAGCAGCCAGGCATTTAACCGCCTCCCTGCTGGACTGTGCCAGGTAACGTACCATGGGGAGGGGAGGGCAGGGGGAGAGCGTGGGGGGGGGTCCGAGCTGGGGCGGAAACAAGTCACGTGGGGGGCACGTGCGGTGGGCGGGGGGGTTGGTAGGGCCCCATAAATTCTAAGGACTGCCCTGGTGACACCACAGCCCCAAGACTGTGACTGGATGCAGGATCCGTGCTGAAGGGACCCCGGAGGGAAAAGAAGAGCCAATAACTGAAGACAGACAAAGGTTCAGGAACGAGGTAAACGTCACAATGGGGATTGTCCAAACCAACTTCAAAGGCCGAGGATCTAAACAAACGGCACGGGATGCCATCAATCCTTGTAAATGCTCTTTTGCAATGAGTGAATTGACGTTAATGTTTACCCCTGTGAAAAGGGATAAAATGCCCAATTCTTGGGAAGGGAAACCATTTCCATCCTGCTCATGCTTACTGCTGGCAGAAGGCAGGGAAAGGCAGAGATTCCATCATTCCAGACCTGTCAAGGTATAACACATCCACTGCTTTCCCCTCATCCACAGAGCCAGTTATCTCGTCATAGAAGGCAATTAGGTTAGTCAGGCTTGACTTGCCCTTGGTGAATCCACGCTGACTGTTTCTGATCACTTTCCTCTCCTCTAAGTGCTTCAGAATTGATTCCTTGAGGACCTGCTCCATGATTTTTCCAGGGACTGAGGTGAGACTGGCTGGCCTTTAGTTCCTCGGATCCTGCTTCTTCCTTTTTTAAAGATGGGCACTACATTAGCCTTTTTCCGGTCATCCGGGACCTCCCCCGATCGCCATGAGTTTTCAAAGATAATGCCCAACGGCTCTGCAATCACATCCGCCAACTCCTTTAGCACCCTCGGATGCAGCACATCCGGCCCCATGGACTTGTGCTCGTCCAGTTTTTCTAAATAGTCCCGAACTACTTCTTTCTCCACAGAGGGCTGGTCACCTTCTCCCCATGCTGTGCTGCCCAGTGCAGCAGTCTGGGAGCTGACCTTCTTTGTGAAGACAGAGGCAAAAAAAAACATTGAGTACGTTAGCTTTTTCCACATCCTCTGTCACTAGGTTGCCTCCCCCATTCAGTAAGGGGCCCACACTTTCCTTGACTTTCTTCTTGTTGCTAACATACCTGAAGAAACCCTTCTTGTTACTCTTAACATCTCTTGCTAGCTGCAACTCCAAGTGTGATTTAGCCTTCCTGATTTGACTCCTGCATGCCTGAGCAATATTTTTATACTCCTCCCTGGTCATTTGTCCAATCTTCTACCTCTTGTAAGATCTGTGTTGTATATCGACCTGGGTATGTGGCTGGTCCTTTAGCATCTGAAGAACCCTTTTGTTTGATGAAATTGGCTTCAAATAACAACTCAGCAGTAAATTCAGTGTTTTTGGTGGCAATAAAAGGACTGGAATGCCTAAGGAGATTGCTTTTCTGACTTCTTGTTAGCCAGTGGGGTGAAACAGAAGTTTACTTTGGTTGCTGGTTTGGTATCTCTTATCAGAGAATGACCACTGCTTTTTGGGGGTGCCTGCCCCATTTCTCAGCACTTTGTCCTGAATTTACTATGCTCAGTTGTGACCCACTAAGGGCTTCTCTACACCACGCAGCTCTTAGCGACAAGGCTGGGTCAGTGTGTGTGAACACTCTTTGCGGTATTTTTTGGCACTTTTGCAAAATACTTCCAGCCCAGAGAGCGCTCCTGCCGACAAAGCCGCGTTCACACCACCGCTTGCGTCGGCAAAACGTTTGTCTTTCACAGGGGGCTTTTTTAAGTACCCGCAAAAGAGAAAAGTTTTGTCGACAACCATGCAGTGTAGACATACCCTAAGGCACAGTGAGAGATGGCTTTTCCTCTTTTGCCTACTGCTAATGACAGGGAGCTAAGACAGGAGAAAGAAGAGGCAGGCAGGCTGACCACAGTGGCCAGGAGGAAGTGAGAAGAAACAACAGATGAGTGGCTGGAGAATGTGGGCATCAATCCTGCTATCTCTTGCATGCAAAGCACAAGCTCTACCGCTTGAGCTAATTCCTCACCTCTGGCTTGTGGGTAAGGCACCCGCCAGGCAAAGTGAGGGCTCTGGGGTCTGAAGTGGAACAGAGCGTCAGATGGGAGGACGCTTATAGTTGGGGAAGGGGTCCCGAGTCCTGGATCCCAGCCACACGCCTCGGCACAAAGACCAATGGTCCCTACAGGACATGTGTCACGGGGATAAGAGTTAGTAATAAGGATAAGCAACACACTTAAAAAGAGAACATGGCTTTTATCTAACCCAACATATCCAGGAGCAGACCCAGCTCAGGATCCCCAACCGGACTCACCCCAACTCCCGGGCACAGGGTCTAGTTAACAGCCCTCCCTTGGCCTGGCTGGACACCCACAGACACATGGCCACACGCAGCCCTTCCCTGCTTTGGCTCACTCCAAGCTGTCTGTATGCCTCGATCATGGGCTGCGCTCAGGAGGCCGTGTGGGAGACCAGTTTGCAGTCCCCTGACAGAGAA
>NW_020699243.1:0-7281 GCF_002925995.2 Terrapene triunguis
TTTAATTTGACAGGATGTAGCTCAGATTTACTGAGGACTTTACGAGACAAAGGATAATTTGCCAAAATAGTCCTTTTTTAGTTTTTGTTATTTTAATCTTTATCTAACATCTTTGTCATGTGGTTTGAACAATGACAGTGATCAGTATCTCTCAGCACAACCACTGATGATGCAAGCTAGATTCACAGTGCGAGAGACAGAGGAATGAAGTTACTGCTTGATCCCTGCAGTGATGTGAGGTACCGTTTGACGGGGAGAAGGGGGGGTGGGGGAACAGAACTGGGAAACTGCTGGGTTTGCTCCTCAAAGCCAGGCGACTGAGGCTGAGAACTGTGAACTCGCTGCATCAGAGCCAAAGAGCGACTAGACTTGGCCTGACAGTGTCATTTGAAGCTACCCCTGAAATCTAAAGGATCATGAATGATGCCCCAAAAAATAACAGAGGGAAGGGGCAGCATCTCCCTATTGCTGAGATGCCGAGGTTGGGCACAGGCAAGAAGGGAGCCGGGGATATCAACAGACCTGGGCAGCCTTGAAGCCAGGCTGACCTGCATCACTGAGGCCAGAGGGAAATGAGGAACCTGACAGCCCAGCTGATCACCCCCTCCCCATCTACCGCAGTGTCCTGTGTTGTGATGACAGAGAATCTCTTTGCCCCACTCACCCCACACTGATCCCTCTTGTGAATAAACCCCTGTACCCCATGCTCCCCACTTGTGTATGGTTCTGATATATAGTGTACAAAGAGTGCCTGGTATGGGATCATTGGAAAACTCATGATCTGCTGAATATTATGCCATTGAAATGCATGCAACACCAGTGCATGTAGAATGGGGAGATTTTACTGTATGTTTGTTACTAGGGTGACCATATTCCAGGTGCCCAAAAAGAGGACACTGATGAGGGGTGGGAGCCTGGGGAGGTACAGTTGTGGGTGCTGGGGGGTTGTGTGGTGGGGGTACTGATGAGGTGAGGTTAGTGTCGGTCACGATCACAGTGGCAGGGCGCTGACACAAGCCCAGAACGCAGCGATAGCTGTCCCTCAGCACCTACCTGCTGGACCTCCTGCCCAGGGATGGGGCCTGGGTGGGTGGGATCCAGCAGCAATCAATCAGCTGCAGACGCAGGGGAATGGACCAATCAGCCTTGGATGCCAGGGAATAGACCAATTGGGAAGCTGACCAATCAGGGCTATTTCTGAGCTGCAGCCCGTCTGCTCTGCAGAACCTCCGGGCATTTGTTGTTATAGGAAAACCCTGCTCAGACAGAGAAAGCAGGTTCAAAAAAGAGGCTCTGTCTGGGAAACCCGGACATATGGTAACCTTATTTGTTACTGAAACATGTCGTCGGTCTGGGGAACGCCCACAGACTAACTCCTCAGAGACGACAAAGAACTGACCATCTGTGTTAGAAAACTATTATCTGGCCGTCCACCAATAGGAGGAAGGGGGTAAACAAAGACATTTACAATTCATCTGAAGGATGGTTTGGAGCTCACATACACCATGGAGTTGCCTGAGGCCATCACCCAGCAAAGACTATAAAGGGTCTGAGTATAAGAAGGGGGAGTCTTGCCCACACGCTCAGGGTTTAACTGATCATATTTGGGGTCGGGAAGGAATTTTCCCCCAGGGCAGATTGGCAGAGGCCCTGGAGGTTTTTCACCTTCCTCTGCAGCGTGGGGCACGGGTCACTTGCTGGAGGATTCTCTGCACCTTGAGGTCTTTAAACCACAATTTGAGGACTTCAGTAACTCAGACATAGGTTAGGGGTTTGTTACAGGAGTGGGTGGGTGAGATTCTGTGGCCTGCATTGTGCAGGAGGTCAGACTAGATGATCATAATGGTCCCTTCTGACCTTAAAGTCTATGAGTCTACACTTCAGACCTATGCCACCTACTGTATATACTCGATCATAAGCCGATTAGTTTATAAGCCGACTCCCCACAAGACGGATAAGTAAAAATGGAAAAATTTTAAGACCCGTTCATTCAAGGGTCAGCAAACTTTGGCTCCCGGGCCATGAGGATAAGCCACTGGCAGGCTGAGATGGTAGGTTTACCTCCGTGCCTGCGGACGCTCGAGGTAAACAAAAGTAAACAAAGTGTCCCGGTGCGCCAGCTGCTTACTCTGACGGGCCGGGACAGCAACTGGTGGGGAAACTTTTTTGGGGGGAGAAGATGGGGGTCAGGGGAGTAACCTCTGTGACCACCCCCCCACATGACCCCACCCCTAGCCCGGACCCCCACACTCTCCCCATCCCATCCCTTCCCACCTTATCTGGGGAAGGCCAGGGGAGGATGTCTCTGATCTGGCTGGAGCTGCTCCGGCAGGCGTGGCTGCAGCCTGCTCTGGTGGGCCAGACCGGGCGGCGTGGCCGCAGCATGTTCCAGCGGGCTGGGCCGGGCGGCAGGGCCACAGGGTGCTCTGGGGGGGCGGAGCCGAGCGGCACGGCTGCAGCCTGCCAGCCCCGGAGCTGCAGCTGCTTTGGAGGCTGGGGGGAGAGCAGTGCGGCCAGAAGTGGAGAGAGACTGGCCCCACCTCTTCCCTTTTGGCTCTGCTGGCTGTGCTGCCTCTCCTTGCTCCCTCTGTTGGGAGGAGGGGCTATGTCCCACCTCTCCCTCTCTATACCGTTCATAAGCCGACCCCCTTCTCTGGTGCTTCCCTTTTTTACTAAAAAAATTCGGCTTATGAACGAGTACATACAGTATATTAGGTTGACTTACAGCCACCACAGTAATGGCTGCAGTAGCCGATGTCCACACTACCCTCCTTCATTCACTGGGGCGTGTCCTGCCAAGGAGCTCTTCAACCAACCTAAGAGGGACAGTGTGGGGAGCCGAGAGCCCAATCATCTCCAGCGGCAGCTCCCTCAATAGGTGCCGACTTCCCCTCTGCCCGGTGGGTGCTCGACCCCCCTCCC
The DNA here is from genome assembly GCF_002925995.2 of Terrapene triunguis. Classification (NCBI taxonomy): domain Eukaryota; kingdom Metazoa; phylum Chordata; order Testudines; family Emydidae; genus Terrapene; species Terrapene triunguis. The sequence goes on from NW_020699243.1 coordinate 2,923, forward strand.
TGGCCCCGCCCCTGTACCGCCCTTACCCCACCCCTATTCCCCAAAGTCCCCATCCCACCCTGCCTTTTCCCACTCTAGCCCTGCCCCCCTTCTCCCATGTCCCTACCCCTGCCCTGCCTCTTCTCCGCCTGCTCCCCTGAACTCACTGTGTGCCCGCCCCCCCCCCTCCCGGAAAGTCCTAAGCACCGCCAAACAGCTGTTAGGCAGAGGGGGGAGGGCGGGAAAGCACTGAGAGGGAGGGAGGGGAAGGAGCGGGGATGCGGTGTGCTGGGGGGGAGAAGGAGGCCAGGAGGCCAGGAGGCGGGAGCTTGGCTGCCTTGGTGCCTATGGCTCCCTCCCTGGAGCCTAGCTGCCCCACAGGCTCTGGGTGGGCTGCCCCCCCCCCGCCACTCCCTGTTCTCTGTAAAGAGTGGGGGAAACCACCTAGGGCATCTCACCCCCTCCCCCCATTCCCTGCTGGGAGTGTGGGAAAGCCACCTGGAGCTCCTCCCCCCCTGCCCATCATTCCTCTCCCAGTTTGACACCAGACCATTGATAACTATTTGGAGTACTTTCAACCAGTCTTTCAACCAGTTGTGCACCCACCTTATAGTAATTTCAGCTATACCAACGAATTTCTCCCTGCTGGTCAGAACTGAGTCTAACCCAGCTTTCCCATGGTTACTTCCCCCACCATAAGAAAGCAGAAGTTGTCCCCGACATGTTCCCAGCACTTATTGCACATTGGGTGCTGATGATAGGGTGGCCAAGTGCCCGGTTTTTGACCAGAAAGTGCAGTCAAAAAGGGAACTTGACATTGTCCGGTCAGATCTACTGACCGGACACCCAAAGTCTAGTTACTGCAGGTGGGGAGCCAGGGAGGCACTGGGTCATCACCCACACCAGCCCCTACTCAGCCAGGGCTGCCTCCTACCTGCATCAGGTGGCTCCAGCTCCCAGCCCTGGCTCCACAGGCAAGTCCCTCCTGACCTGGGCAGGGAGGGAGGAAGAGGAGTGGATGAGGGAGGAGCCTTGGGGGAAGAGGTGGGGCAGGTGTGTGGACTCGGGGGAAGAGGCGGGGCAGGGGAGGTTCTGGCACTCCTGCTGGAGTGTCTGGGTTTTTTAAATTACCAAGTTGGCAACCCAAGTTGCTCGCTGAGAGGCTGTCAAAAATATTAACAAACATACAAATATCATTTTTCACAGCAGCAGAGTTACTAGCTAGCAACAAATAAATTACAATGATTTTGATGTGTATCTGGGTAAGGGGACTGTTGGCCCCTTACTGAAACTTAGTAGGGTTTTTTGGTTTGCCCTCTCCCAGGACCAAAAGCCAGGTGAAGGGCCAATGAGAAATCAAGGCCCTGAGACTAGTCCCCAGGGCCAATGGGGAGAGGCTACTGCTAGGTCAGCCTCCTTGACAGGACAGGCAGGTAGGCCAAAGAGGGAGTCAGGAGCCCGTCCTCTGTGTGAGCTGGAGCTGCCTGCCAGAGAAGGGCAGAGCTAAGGGGAGAACAGCAGCCTGAGCTGAGCTGGAGGCAGAGCAGCAACAGCCAGAAGCAGAGAGGCGCAGCCCAGGGAGCTGAGCTGGAGGCAGAGCAGCAGCAGTGCTGAGGCAGAGGGAAGCTGGGGCTTGGGGCAGTCTGGAGCTGGAGGCTGTCAGTAGCTGGGAAGAGCGAGGGGGACCCTGGGCAGAGGGCCCAGCGCAGTGAGATGCCCCCAGCCAAGGGGCCTTGCAGGCCAGACTTGGAGGGGGAGCATAACCCCGACAGGAAAGGACTGATGCTGGGAAGAAGGGTCCTGCCACCTAGAGCCTGAGGTCATGTGGCCACCACCAGACACCGTGTCTAACCTGCAGCATCCCTGCAGCACAGCCAGGGCCTGGGACATGGGAGGAACAGTCTGTGAACTGCCCTGACATTCCAGAGACGCTGTTTGTGATTCCCCCTGTGCCCACAGAGCGGGGTGACATGTTTTCCTTTCACCTTTCTCATTTTTTCCTCCCCCCCCTTTTTTTAAAATCACTTGCTGTTTAATGAATTGTATTTGTTCTGAACTCAATGCAATGGTCAGTGAAGATGTCAGGGAAGCGGCCAGAGTGAAGAGAGTACCCTGCAGTGGGGACACTCTCACCCCTGTCCTGAGTGATCACAACAAGATTGGGGGTCGAGCCCCTCAGGAATCCTTGGCCCAGCCTTGTCGGGGTTACGGGGACCAGAGTGGAAGGGGAGTCCTCGAGGTCAGGCAGGTCTCTGGGTGAAGGAAGTGGGAGCAAGCAGGGCCATCCTTAGGCATATGCAGCTGTGTAGGGCACCATGAAATTTGGGACACCAAATTGCCCCAAATTTCATGGTGCCCTAGGCAGCTGCGTGCTGCATACATGGCAGCACCAGCCCCGGCTACCAGCCCTATCCCCCGGCTGGCCCGGCCCCCCCCCCCCCCCGCAGGCTGCACCCACTGCAAGGGGCAGGGCCGTCCCTAGCAGGGGTGTGGGGCCCCGGACAACTCCCTCTGCCCCATCTCTTACCCTTCCTCCCTGCTCCGCCCCAGCCCGCCCCCATTCCACCTCTTCCCCCAGCGACCCCACACTCACCAGCAGCGGCAGGAAGCGGAGCAACCCAGCCCCAGCCCACTCCACTCCGCCAGCTCCCAGCTGCGGCGCTCCACTTCCCGCCCCCGCTGAGTGCAGGGACATTGGGGAAAGGACGCCCCCCCCCCCCACTCACCGGCGGCGGGAAGTGGAGCAATGCGGCCCCAGCCTGCTCCGCTTCCCTTGCCTGGCCCCAGCCATGTCGCTCGGGGGGGGTGGTTGGGGAAAGTCCCCCCCCCCCCAACTCACCGGCAGTGAGAAGCGGAGTGCCGCGGCTGGGAGCTGGTTGCTCAGCTTCCCGCCGCTGCCGGTGAGTGCGGTGGGGTGAGGGGGGATACATTCCCCCAAGCTCCCTCCCCCGAACAACACAGCTGGGGCCGGGGCAAGGGAAGCGGAGCGGGCTGCTCCCGTCCCCCCACTAATCCCCCGGGCCACTCTGGGCCTATGGGGCCCCCAATAGTGCCCCCCACAGCTCCTGCCTCCCAGATCCTGGGGGGGGGGAGGCCTGGGGCTGCATAGGGCACCCAAATGGCTAGGGACGGCCCTGGGAGCAAGGACTCAGATTCTTCTGCTATTCGATTCCACTGGGGTGGGGTGTAAAAGGAGAGTTCCCCAAAATAGCAGGACCCTTCCCCCGCTTACCTCTGCAGGGGTCAGCACCACCATGGTGCACAACCGACACTTGACAACATTACCAGACTTAGTGACGGGCATTGGCGGTGGGCAGGAGGGGGCTCCGGGCTGAGGCAGGGAGTTGGGGTGTGGGAGGGTGTACAGGCTCTGGGCTGGGGGTGTGGGATCTGGGGTGAGGCTAGAAATGAGGGGTTCAGGGTGTGGGATAGGGTAGGGGGTTTGGATGTGGGAGGGGGGTGAGGGCTCTGCCTGGGGGTGCAGGCTGTTGTGTGGGGCTGGGGATGAGGGATTTGGGGTGGAGGAGGGAGCTTCAGGCTGGGGCTGAAGGGTTCAGAGTGCGGGGAGGAGCTTAGGGCTGGGGCAGGGGATTGGGGGGTGTAAGGGCTCCAGCTGGGGTTCAGGCTCTGGGGTGGGGGTACAGATGAGGGGTCTGCGCTGTAGGAGGGTGCTCCAGGCTGGGACTGAGGGTTTCGGAGGGTGGGGGGGGGATCAGGGCTGGGGCAGGCGGTGGGGGTGAGGTCTCTGGGGTGGGGTTGGGGATGGTGGGTTTGGAGTGCAGGACAGTGCACCAGGCTGGGACCAAGAGGTTTGGAGGGCGGGAGGGGGATGAGGGCTGGGGCAGGGGAGGCATGTTCAGTCTCCATGCAGTGTTTACCTCAAGCAGCTCCTGGAAGCAGCGCCATGTCCCCCCTCTGGCTCCGACTTGAGCTGCCCCCTCCTCAGGTGCTGCCCCCACAGCTCCCATTTGCCGTGGTTCCCAGCCAATGGGCTCAGAGCCGCGGAGCCAGCGCTTGGGGAGGGGGAACGGAGGCAGCGTGCAGAGGTCCAGGGACCTCAAAATTTTTACTGTGGACACTTGTGTCTGTGGACAGACACGTTGCCGATCACTGCCTATGTGCACTTTTTGCTGAAGTTAAATAAGTATTTCGCCGGCCAGCAACTCTCGCTGGTGGCCGTTGTGACACTTTCCCCTAAAAGTGGCCGCACTCTGAGGCCACCAAAAATTTGGTTGTGAGAACCCCTGGGCTGGATGCTCGTGATGGGCCCTTCTGACCTTTAGACCCTGTGAGTGTAACAGGAGCGGGACACAGAGATGCTGCAGCGTGATGCGTTGATCGCTAGGACCCAGGAGCAGCTGGGAGGCGGCTCTGGGGGGA
>NW_020699244.1:0-7328 GCF_002925995.2 Terrapene triunguis
CTTAATTTGGCAGTGTTTATGCTCCTTTCTATTTGCCTCACTAGGATTTGACTTACACTTTTTAAAGGAAGTCTTTTTGTCTCTCACTGCTTCTTTTACATGGTTGTTAGGCCACGGTGACTCTTTTTTAGATCTTTCACTGTGTTTCTTAATTTGTGGTATACATTTAAGTTGGGCCTCTATTATGGTGTCTTTAAAAATTGCCCATGCAGCTTGCAGGGATTTCACTTTAGTCACTGTACCTTTTAATGTCTGTTTAACTAACCCCCTCGTTTCTGCATAGTTCCCCTTTTTTAAATTAAATGCCACAGTGTTGGGCTTTTGAGATGTTCTTCCCACCACAGGGATGTTACACATTATTATATTATGATCACTATTTCCAAACAGTCTTGTTATAGTTACTTCTTGGACCAGCTCTTGCGCTCCACTCAGGACTAAATCTAGAGTTGCCTCTCCTCTTGTGGGTTCCCGTATCAGCTGCTCCAAGAAGCAGTCATTAAAAGTATCGAGAAATTTTGTCTCTGCATTTCGTCTTGAGGTGACATGTTCCCAGTCAATATGGGGATAATTGAAATCCCCCACTATTACTGAGTTCTTAATTTTGATAGCCTCTCTAATCTCCCTTAGCATTTCATCGTCACTATCACTGTCCTGGTCAGGTGGTCGATAATAGATCCCTAATGTTATATTCTTATTAGAGAATGAAATTACTATCCATAGAGATTCAATGGAGCATGTGGATTCACTTAAGATTTTTACTTCCTTTGATTCTACATTTTCTTTTACATATAGTGCGACTCCCTCCTCCCCCGCACGACCTGTTCTGTCCTTCCGATATATTTTCTACCCCGAAATGATTGTGTCCCATTGATTGCTCTCAGTTCACCAGGTTTCTGTGATGCCTATTATATCAATATCCTCCTTTAACAGGGGGCACTCTAGCTCACCCATCTTATTATTTAGACTTCTAGCATTTGTGTACAAGCACTTTAAAAACTTGTCACTGTTTATCTGTCTGCCCTTTTCTGATGTGACCACGGTCTCTCTGTCGGTAAGTGACCACATGACAACGGGGAAATGGAGTCACGGTCTTGCAGGGCCTGTTCACTGGGGCAGAGTGGAAAGGAATTCGCTGGGTTGCAACCTGGAACTGGGGACCGACAAGCCCATACACTAGACAGGCTTTGAATCAAACAGTGTCTCACCCTGATGGGACAAACAATCCACCAATCTTCCATACACAGGCTGGAAATCCCGTCAGCCTGGGACCACAATTCCAGTTCAGTCCCAGGTTCTAACGTCTTTCGTGTTGAGTTGTTTGGGGAGTGAGGACAAGTGATGATGTCGCTTCCACATTTTATAGCTTCTGCCATGTAGAGGGAGCTTCATATTTCCAAGCAAAAGCCCCCAGCACAGTTAGTAGAAAAGTACAGACACAATATGGAGTCCAGTGTCACAGGAGCTGGTCACATGCCCTTGCATGCTTTCAGAACTTTAGGTACAAAAATGATATATGCATACAAATAGTGTAATCATATTCAGCAAATCATAACTTTTCTCTTACATCACATATTTTATATACTTTGTAAAAATCACATCATAGTCATATCACTATGGTAAATATGGGGCTGCCAGGGTGTTGCTTTGGGGACAGAATGTCACCTCTCCCCTTAGTTTACTGCAGGAGCATTAGTCACTGACTGATGCAGAAGCAGTGTGCTCAAGGCTCTCTTTACTTTTTGACCATGCAACCCCCAAGTGTTGCAAAAATTCTAGTGTTTATCCACAGGTGTTCTTGCAAACTTCTGTGTACCTTTCAACACTTTGTAGATCAGCCTAGTGATCTCAAAAGTCAGCAAATGTATGTTTTTATACAGCATTGTTAACCATTGTGCTTTTCCAACTAGATGTAACTCAATACATATATTCATCGACGCCATGAGGTGTCGTGCCTCAGTTTCCCACTCCAGAGAGCAGACCAGGTTTATTATCATTTCCCTTCTGTGACAAGCTTTGAGCCTGTGAACAGGTGTTAGCTGAGAAGCAAAAACCACTTTTAGCTTCTTGTTGATTACTCCTAGTATGTCCAAAAGCTTTCCTCCAAAATCATGCCTGCTTCACCTTTTCATAGGTTTACCATCACTACCAAATTTTTATGCCATAAGATTTACCATTAGCAATTAACTTTGCATTATGAGATTTAATAACCATAGAATCATAGACTATCAGGGTTGGAAGGGTCCTCAGGAGGTCATCCAGTCCAACCCCTGCTCAAAGCAGGACCAATCCCCATCTAAGGGCTTGTCTACACTTACCGGAGGGTCCGGCGGCAGGCAATCGGTTTTCTGGGATCGACTTATCGTGTCTAGTGAAGACGCGATAAAATCGATCCCTGATCGCTCTGCCGTCGACTCCGGAAATCCACTGCGGCAAGAGGCTGAAGCGGAGTCGGCGGCAGCGCGGCAGCGGTCGACTTTCCCCCGTCCTCACCGCCAGGTAAGCCGACCTAAAATACGCATCTTCAGCTACGGTATTCACGTAGCTGAAGTTGCATATCTTAGGTCGGACCCCCGCTGTAGTGTAGACCTAGCCTTAATCATCCCAGGCAGGACTTTGTCCAGCCTGATCTTAAAAACCTCTAAGGAAGGAGATTCCACCACCTCCCTAGGGAACCCATTCCAGTGCTTCACCACCCTCCTAGTGAAAAAGTTTTTCCTAATATCCAACCTAAACCTCCCCAACTGCAACTTGAGACCATTACTCCTTGTTCTGTCATCTGGTACCACTTAGGCCTGGTCTACACTAGGAGGTTATGTCGAATTTAGCAGCGTTAAATCGAATTAACCCTGCACCCGTCCACACAACGAAGCTATTTAGTTCGATATAGAGGTCTCTTTAAATCGATTTCTGTACTCCTCCCCAACGAGGGGAGTAGCGCTAAATTCGACATGGCCATGTCGAATTAAGGTAGGTGTGGATGGAATTCAACGGTAATAGCTCCGGGAGCTATCCCACAGTGCACCACTGTGTTGACGCTCTGGACAGCAATCCGAGCTCGGATGCTCTGACCAGCCACACAGGAAAAGCCCCGGGAAAATTTGAAATCCTTTTCCTGTCTGGCCAGTTTGAATCTCATTTCCTGTTTGGACATCGTGGTGAGCTCAGCAGCACTGGCAACGATGCAGAGCTCTCCAGCAGAGGTGACCATGCAATCACAGAATAGAAAGAGGGCCCCAGCATGGACTGATCGGGAAGCCTTGGATCTGATCGCTGTGTGGGGCGATGAGTCCGTGCTTTCCGAGCTGCGATCGAAAAAACGGAATGCGAAGATCTACGAGAAGATCTCCAAAGCCATGACGGAGAGAGGATACAGCCGAGATGCAATGCAATGCCGCGTGAAAATCAAGGACCTGAGACAAGGCTACCAGAAGACCAAAGCGGCATACGGACGCTCCGGATCCCAGCCCCAGACATGCCGTTTCTATGAGGCACTGCATTCCATTCTAGGTGCGGCCACCACCACTACCCCACCACTGACCATGGACTCTGACGATGGGGTATTGTCGACGGCCGCTTCCTCGGAGATGTTAGTGGACGGGGAAGATGAGGAAGGAGATGAGGAGGACGAGGCAGTCGACAGCGCATACAACGCTGATTTCCCCGACAGCCAGGATCTCTTCATCACCCTCACGGAGATCCCTAACCAACCCTCCCAAGGCGTTAACCCTGACCCTGAATCAGGGGAAGGATCAGTCGGTAAGTGTTTTAAACATGTAAACATTTATTTCGATCAGAACAGGAATGGAATATTAACAATGGATTTTTCATGATTACTTTGCCCTAGGCGCTTTACTGTTTAGTCCTTGCCAGTGCAACTACTGCAAAAGTATCTCAAAATGTCCGGTTTTGCATGATTACTTTGCCCTAGGCGCTCTACTTTTTAGTCCTTGCCAGTGCAGCTACTGGAAAATTGTGTCAATGTGTCCGGGGATAGAGCAGAAATCCTCCTGGGACATCTCCACGAAGCTCTCCTGGAGGTAATTTGAAAGCCTTTGCATTAGGTTCCTGGGGAGAGCGGCCTTATTGCGTCCTCCATGGTAGGAAACTTTTCCGCGCCAGGCTAGCAGCAAGTACTCCGGGATCAGTGCCTCGCACAGCATTGCTGCGTACGGCCGTGGTTTTTGCTGGCATTCACGCAGCATGCGGTCTTTCTCTGTGTCCGAGATCCTCATCAGAGTGATATCACTCATGGTGACCTGCTTTAAATTAGGGGAATGTTAGTATTGGGACTGATTGCCTGTTCCTTTACATAACTGTAACCAGCGGTTTACAGCCACGCGGTGGAGGCAGGACAGTGGCAGCATACAGAGATCTTTCCCGGGGACAGCCGCGAGGGGGGTGGGACAGGGGCAGAATTCATGCTGGCCGGATTGCCAGCAGCAGGAACTGGCCAACGCTAGGGGCATTGCTTTGAACGTGAAAGGAGGGCACTGCTATAAATTAAGCTTTAAGCAGCCAAAAGTCTACGGCTTACCATGTCCGCCTGCTAGCCGAATTCCGCTGTCCTGCCCCGCTTGTGTGATCTGTACTCCAAGACCCCAGGCACTGAATGGGAAGGGCGAAAATTCGAACTTGTCCTGAGTGCACATGTGATAGGTGCTGTGCATGCTCTTGTTCACAGAGAAAGACTATGTTCATTGTTCACAAAAATGTATCTTTGTGAGGAATTCACTCCCTTTTTCCCATCCCACAGCTGCGAGTGTCTCCCGACCTACCCCGGCATCCCCCTCCCAGAGGCTGGCGCAGATTAGGCGCCGAAAGAGAAGGACACGGGACGAGATGTTCTCCGAATTTATGGGCTGCTCCCGAGCCGAGGCGGCACAGCAGGACCCAGTGGAGGGAGAACATGTCGCAATACCAGCAATCACGGGAGGACAGGTGGCGGCAGGAAGACCAGCAGGTGACTCAAACGCTGCTTGGACTAATGACGGAGCAAACGGACATGCTCCGGCGCCTTGTAGATGTTCTGCAGGACCGGAGGCAGGAGGACAGAGCCCCGCTGCAGTCTCTCTCTAACCGCCCTCCCCCGCCACAAAGTCCCATCCCCCTCTCACCCAAAGTCCCAAGAAGGAGGGGCGGCAGGGGCCGTGAAAACAGTCACTCCACCCCTGCAGACTGCTTAAGTACCAGAAGGCTCTCATTCCCAAAGTTTTGATAAGTCCTTTTCCTTCACTCCAAAAGCACCTCACCCAAGCCCCCGTCCCAGTGTCATTCCCTAACTGTGTAGTTGTTAATAAAAAATACGTTTCTGTTAATTACTGTTTCCATCATGTTCTTTTAGAGGAGAGTGTGTTTGAAGGGGGGAAAGGGGGTTGGTAAATGGAGAGGACAGTCACCTTTACCAGAGTACAGACACGGGGGCAGGTTCAGCAGCAGGTCACACACACATTGCAGTCACTAGGCACCCTGGTCAGTCTGGGAGGTGGTTTTCATGTTCTGTGTAGGGGGGCTATGTGAGTTTGTGGCAGGGGAGGGCGGTTACAGATCTTATGCAGCGGTCCTTAGCCTGGATGACAGAGCCACGCAGCAGGGGATCTGTAACCATCCTCCCCCGCCACAAAGTCACATAGCCCCCACACACAGAGTCCCGAACAGGAGGGGTGGCAGGCTCCATTGAAACAACCAGTCCACCACTGCGGACCGCTCTAGGAGCAGGAGCCTGTCATTCCTCAAGTTTAGAAGTGTCCTTTCCATCACTACACCCGCTCCCCACCACAGTCTGCGTCCCAGTTTCAACCCTTTACCACGAAACCCTTAATAAAGAAAACGGTATTAATGAACAAAGTTCCATTTATTTTATTTTTAAAGGTGTGTTGGAAGGGGGGCAACAGGGTGAAGGGGGTATGTAACTGGAGAGGATAGTCAACATTAAGTGGGTAAAGAAATGGGGGCAGGTTCAGCTTCTCTTTAAATAAACGTAATAGTCACAGGTTACCCTGCTCACTGTGGAACCTAGCTTTCAAAGCCTCCCGGATGCACAGCGCGTCCCGCTGGGCTCTTCTAATCGCACGGCTGTCTGGCTGGGCATAATCAGTAGCCAGGCGATGTGCCTCAACCTCCCACCCCGCCATAAAGGTCTCCCCCTTGCTCTCACAGAGATTGTGGAGCACACAGCAAGCTGCAATAACAATGGGGATATTGGTTTCGCTGAGATCAGAGTGAGTCAGTAAGCTTCTCCATCTCCCTTTGAGACGTCCAAAAGCACACTCCACCACCATTCTGCACTTGCTCAGCCAGTAGTTGAAGAGTTCTTTTTCAGTGTCCAGGGCGCCTGTATAGGGCTTCATGAGCAAGGGCATTAGCGGGTAGGCTGGGTTCCCGAGGATCACTATAGGCATCTCCACATCCCCAACAGTTATTTTGTGGTCCGGGAAGTAAATACCTTCCTGCAGCTGTCTAAACAGACCAGAGTTCCTGAAAACACAAGCGTCATGAACCTTGCCCGGCCATCCGACGTTGATGTTGGTAAAACGTCCCCTATGGTCCACCAGTGCTTGCAGCACCATTGAAAAGTAGCCCTTTCTGTTAATGTACTGGCTGGCCTGGTGGTCCGGTCCCAGGATAGGGATGTGAGTTCCATCTATAGCCCCACTGCAGTTTGGGAATCCCATCACGGCAAAGCCATCTATGATGACCTGCACGTTTCCCAGGGTCACTACCTTTGAGAGCAGTAGCTCAACAATTGCGTTGGCTACTTGCATCACAGCAACCCCCACGTTAGATTTGCCCACGCCAAAGTGGTTCACGACTGACCGGTAGCTGACTGGCATTGCAAGCTTCCAGAGGGCTATGGCCACTCGCTTCTGGACAGTCAGGGCTGCTCGCATCCGGGTGTCCTTGCGCTTCAGGACAGGGGACAGCAACTCACAAAGTTCCAGGAAAGTTCCCTTCCGCATCCAAAAGTTTCACAGCCACTGTGATTCATCCCAGACCTGCAGCACTATGCGGTCCCACCAGTCCGTGCTTGTTTCCCGGGCCCAGAATCGCCGTTCCACAGCATCAACATGACCCATTGCCACCATGATGTCCACGGCGCGGGGTCCCATGCTTTGTGAGAGGTCTGTGCCCCTGTCAGACTTAATGTCCTCACCGCGCTGCCGTAGCCTCCTCGCCCGATTTCTCAGCATCTGCCTCTGGAAAAGGTGTACGATAAGGTGCGAGGTGTTGACAATGGCCATAATTGCAGCGATGGTTGCAGCGGGCTCCATGCTCGCAGTGCTATGGCGTCCGCGCTGTCACTGACCAGAAAAGTGCGCAAACTGATTGCC
>NW_020699245.1:0-2407 GCF_002925995.2 Terrapene triunguis
ACCAGTCAGCTGACTCCTGGGACAAGGGACCAGGCTGGATCAGAGGTGCTGAAACAATTTTTATAGTGGGGTGTTGAGAGTCAGTGAACCAATCTGTAAACATAGGATGGAAACCACTTCAAGCCAGGGGGTGCGCTTCAGCACCATGGGCTGGAATGGTGGTGGTGGAGGGTTTGGCTGGGGCGGTGCATGACTACCATGATGGGGTGAGAGGCTGAAGATCCTCACTGGAGTGAGAGAAGATAGGAGCCCAAATGACTGGACAACACAGAGTATACGATTCACATAAAGTAGAATAAAAAATAGAAAAAATAATACATTTATAAAAAGTGCAAAATAAGTTTAAAATAGTAATGAATAAAATACAAAAATATTAACAGACTTTAAAAAAGTAAAATAATAAAAACTGAAAAATAAAAGAATTGTAAAATACATAAAAACCATAAAAGGGGAAATAAAATAAAATGAAACTTAATATATATATAAACAACAATAAAATCAAAAATACAAGTAAAATATATTAAAAAGATAAAAATATAACTATTAAGGAAAAACACACACACAAAAAGAAAGAAAAAAGAAGTACAATTGTAAAACCAAGGGCGAGAGTCCATGGGGCTTGTGCTCCTATATCATAGGTGAGGAGCTTTGGTGTGTGCCCCTGTGTCCCCCCCTCTCTCTGTCCCCCATGGGGACAGGGCTACACAGTAGTCTTACTCCGGCTATGCGGCCACCCCAGCCTGGGAGTGAGGGGCGGCGCCCTCCCAGACTTCCGGACCCACAGACAAAGCCCGGGGGGAACCACTCCCATTGATACTTGCTGGACACAAGGCTCTTGCTCGTGTTGTACAGGAGGCTAAGCAACCCCCCTGTTATACACTGAGCAATGAGGGCTCCCTCCGTGTGGGGCAGAGGCGAGACCCTGCACTCCAGGGACGAGGTAGCTGGTGGACAGACCCCGCCAGAGCGGGGAATGTCGGCAGGCACCACTCTGCCTTGGACGGAGTCATCTCCACTTGAGCAAGCGAGACTCCCTGCAACCGCCAGGCACCTCTTCCGTCAGTGGACGGTGACCCTGACTCCGGGAGAGACGCCCGGGAGAGCGAGAGAGAGACAGGGTGTCCATCGGCTGGGCCCCCGGGGTGAGATTAAGCCCAGACGCAGTGGGGTACACAAGGCACTAGGTGGAGAGGGGAAGGAGAGAGAGAGCCAGGCTGGAGACCTCCGGGCTCTGCTCCCCTCTCTGCACCAGCCTGAGTGGGGGGCCTCGGGGCTTTTCCCAGCGTGTACCCAGCTCACACAACCTTGTGACACGGGTCCGGGCCAAGCCTTTGGAATGAGGGGAGAGAAAAGGGCAATGCTGCCTCTGCCTGGGCTGTGCAGGGAATCACCCCGCCCGCCTGGAACTGCCCTCTGGGGACACAGCTGGGATTGTAGCTCACTGAGACTTCCAGAGCCTGCCCCCCTTGCGGTCACACCATGAAGAAGAACAGAAACACCTGCCTTTAAAATTCAACTGTATCTAGGGTGACTCCACCTGTATTTCAAGTTCCCTAATAGAGGACACTGCTGCGGGGGGGGGGGTGAGCTCGAGGGGGTATTTCGGGGTGCTGGAGGGGTGTGTGTGTACTGGGAGATGGTATTTGGGAGGTGCTGGACAGAGTATTTGGGGTGTGTCAGAACAGGGGCGCCTCTCGGGACTGGGGGACCTCCCGCAGGCATGCCGCTGAAGGCAACCTGACTGCCGCCCTCAGGGCGACCAGCAGGCCACACCCCACGGGGGCTTGCCATCCCAGGCAGGCGCTTGCTTCGCTGGTGCCTGGAGCCGCCCCTGCACTTAGGGATCTGGGGCAAAAATCTGTCTAGGGATTGGTCTTGCTTTCAGTAGGAGTTTGGACTAGATGGCCTCCTGAGGTCCCTTCCAACCCTGGTATTCTATGAAAATGCCTGGCATCAAATGGGGATATTGATATAATAGGCATCATTTTGTTGGTGTAAAGTTGGAGGAATGACGATAATCAATGGGACACAGTAATACCAGGGTACAAAATGCACAGGAATTATAGAGTAGGTCACATTGGTGCAGGAATGGCATTATATGTTTAAAGCATAGAGTCAAATAATGTAAAAATCTTAAATGAATAAAACTGTACCATAGAATCTCTATGGATAGAAATTCCATGCTTCAACAATAAGTATTTAGCAGTGGGAATACACTACTGACCATCTGACCAGGATGGTGACAGTGATGGAGAAATGCTGAGGGAGCTTAGAGAGACAACAAAATCAGAAAATGAAAGTGACCTGCAAGCAGAATGGGGATTATTTAAAAACACCATAATAGAGGTTCAGATTAAATGTATATCCCAAATCAGCAAGGTCAATAGGAGGACCAAAAATATGCCCC
>NW_020699246.1:0-4006 GCF_002925995.2 Terrapene triunguis
TTTGTGTATCCAGTCTGCAGACCAAGCAAGAGAGCAACAACCTTCAAATCGCCACAAAGCTGCCACTGATGTTGGTCATAGTTTATGCACCTCAAAAGTTGTTTCATGTTGTCATAGGTTTCCTTCATATGGACTGCATGACCAACTGGAATTGATGGCAAAACATTGCCATTATGCAGTAAAACAGCTTTAAGACTCGTCTTCGATGAATCAATGAACAGTCTCCACTCATCTGGATCGTGAACGATGTTGAGGGCTGCCATCACACCATCGATGTTGTTGCAGGCTACAAGATCACCTTCCATGAAGAAGAATGGGACAAGATCCTTTTGACGGTCACGGAACATGGAAACCCTAACATCACCTGCCAGGAGATTCCACTGCTGTAGTCTGGAGCCCAACAGCTCTGCCTTACTCTTGGGTAGTTCCAAATCCCTGACAAGGTCATTCAGTTCACCTTGTGTTATGAGGTGTGGTTCAGAGGAGGAGGATGGGAGAAAATGTGGGTCCTGTGACATTGATGGTTCAGGACCAGAAGTTTCATCCTCTTCCTCTTCCTCGTCTGACTCAAGTGAGAATGATTCTGGTGCATCAGGAACCGGCAGTCCTTCTCCGTGGGGTACTGGGCGTATAGCTGATGGAATGTTTTTCTTCTTTGACACACCTTTCCCAGCTGGAGGCACCATGCAGAAGTAACAATTGCTGGTATGATCTGTTGGCTCTCTCCAAATCATTGGCACTGCAAAAGGCATAGATTTCCTTTTCCTGTTCAACCACTGGCGAAGATTTGTTGCACAAGTGTTGCAGCATATGTGTGGGGCCCACCTCTTGTCCTGATCTCCAATTTTGCAGCCAAAATAAAGGTGATAGGCTTTCTTAACCATAATGGTTATACTGCGCTTTTGTGATGCAAAAGTCACTTCACCACAAACATAGCAGAACATGTGCACTGTTCACACAAGTACGAGGCATCTCTCCTCACTTTGGCTAAACAGAAATGTGTCCCTTTGCAAAATCAAACACTGACAAATAAGAGAGCACGACACTGTATGATTTCTAGAGCTGATCTAGGGCAATTTGTTCAGCAGAGTGATGTAAGTGTAACCCTTCTGCCCATCTAAGTTGGCAGCAACAAGGGCCGGGTTCTGTATCTAGGGGTTCCGTTTCAATAACACAATGCAAAACCGGCTCGAGCCCCCACCCAGTGACCTGGGACAATTACATACCACCCCCCTGGGTACCTCTAAGAGGCAATACTTCCCCTCCCGCAAGCACGGAGTCGGAGTGTAGCAGAAAATGTTTAATAACATGAGGTAAACGACATCAGCATAAAATTGGAAAAACACCACAAACAGGATTCATAAC
The DNA here is from genome assembly GCF_002925995.2 of Terrapene triunguis. NCBI lineage: Eukaryota > Metazoa > Chordata > Testudines > Emydidae > Terrapene > Terrapene triunguis. The sequence goes on from NW_020699246.1 coordinate 1,366, forward strand.
ACAAACCATGAGCAAAACCCACCCCAGCAAATTGGGCTGTGTCCTTTCCCTTTGGTTCTTGAATCCAGCAACCCAAAAATCACCCAGAGTCCCCAAAGTCCAACATCCCCAAAGTCTCTTGGGTCCAGCAACCACCCAAAGTCCCAAAAGTCCAACAACCCCCAAAGTCTCTGTCCCTGGTCCGTGCAGCCCCAGAGTAAAAGGGGGGGGGGCACGCAGGGTGTTAAGGGGCACCTTACGTGATCCGAGGCTGGCCAGCCGTCTGTTTCTCCGTGGGGGTTCCGCCGCAGCCTTTACCACGAGCCAGTCCACTTTCCTGCCATCCCACGAACTGCTCCGCTCTACAAGCTGCTCCGCTCCACTCCGCTCCGCTCACCGACCTGTGAGCCGTTCCAGCCGTCCCCGCAAACAGCTCTGCTCGCCGTTCCTTGGGCCACTCCAACTGGCCCGGCAAGGCTCCACGCCGCTCGCTGCTCCTCCAGTCGTCCCCACAAATTGCTCCGCCAGCTGCTGAGCAGTATAGCTTCAGGCTCCCCCACTAGTTAACACAGCCTTAGTGATCTCAGCTCTTAATAACATCAGCTCTTTTGTGATTTCAGCTCTTAGCGATTTCAGCTCATAGTATAGTAGGGGAGCCCCAGTGCTAGTGCACCATTGGCCCAAAGTGAATTCAGCTCAGCAGCCTGTAACTAGACTCCTAAGGGAATCAAAGTTCACTCTGATATTCAACAGTGGAGAGAGGAGGCGGTGCAATTGGTGTTTCAAACCCTCAGAGGGAGCCCATACCATCAGGTACACATACCTGTCCCCATCCTCTCTCAATTCACTGGGTTTTGTAACCCATGCCCCTTGTCAAGCAAGTGCTACTTAGGTAATGGTGAAGGACTCACTCAGTCCTTCTGTCATACAACAGTTGCACTGGCCTTGATTCACAGAATCAGGGTAACAAAACTTTATTCTTCCTGCCCCAATAATAGAGAAACTGGGGATCCCACACCAGCCAAAGTAACCACTTTCAGTTGCTGTGTTCCATGCCAGGCGAGTGGGTGTGCCTATGCAAACAAGATCAGCCCCTGGAGTTCTTTTCCACACTCGCCATAATTCACCACCAGATGTCAGGGTAGAGCTCATCCTGACTCTGCTTACATCAACAAAGGTCCGGGGGCCCCTAGGGGGCTGCGAGCAAGTTTCAGGGGGTCTTCCAAAATAAACCAGAGACCAGGCTGGCGTTAGACTCGCTGGGGCCCGAGCAATTGAGCTTTGTGGGCCCCCCTGTGGTGTGGAGCCCTTGTAATTGCCCTCCTTGCTACCCCATATTACCAGCCGTGGCTTTTAATCTACAGGATATGCAGAAAAACAGTTGATGTAGCATAGGTGGGCCATGGAATTTTTATAGCATGTTGCGCGGGGGAGGGGACTCAGAAAGAAGAAGGTTGAGAGCCCCTGCACTAAATTCATAGGCTAATTAAATGGGGGTTAAACAGAGACCCTCCTGTCTTGGACCATATCTCCCAAATGATGGTCATAACCTCATGGGAGTATTACACCACTTCCACTGCAGATTCTGTGAAATCTTCCAACTCACTTGTTCACAGTGAATTTACATTTAGGAGGTGGAATAATTCTTTGGGTAGGTGGAACATGAGCACTCAAGTGCTGATGCATTTACATATCTTGAAATGTCATGTTCTTTGCCTGGCTAAATGGAAGACATTGTAAAGTAACTCTTAATGGATGCAGATCAATCAGTTATCAATCACACAAAGAGGACAAGCAAGTGAAAAGCTGTGACCAATATTTCATAGAGTTTTGTCTTCTTCTGAAAAGCACATGGAATAACAGTTAATGATTTGTCCTCTGCCTTTTGTCACTACCTAAAATCTGAACAGTGTGTGTGTGTCCTCCTTTTCTTATAACATTTTTATTATTTGTATTATAATAGCATCATTATTATTATTTGTTTTACATTAGCAGCAAGAGGCCTCAAATGAGATTGGGGTAGAGTGACCAGAGAGCAAGTGTGAAAAATCAGGACTGGGGTGGGGGGCAATAGGCGCCTATATAAGATAAAGTCCCAAATATCAGGACTGTCCTATAAAATCGGGACATCTGGTCACCCTAGATTGGAGTCCTATTATACTGGGCACTACAAATAGAGTGAGAGATAGTTCCTGTCCCAAAAAATTTGTTTCACTAAAATAGATGAGAGACACAGGAAGAAAAGGCACAGAAAAGTGAATACACTCACCCATGTTCACACAGAAGGTGGCAAAGCTAGGAATAGAACCCTGATTCTCAGTGTCCTATCCACGTGACCATGCTGACCTCCACAATCAAAATGTCTTGATTTATACTTGTTAATCTAGTGTGTATATAACTACTCATTTGCATCACCTCATTATGTCACTTCTTACATTACAAAGCAAAGTAAATGTGAGTTAGAGTTAAGGCAGAGGTTCCCAAACTTTTTTCTGGCATACCCCATTTTAATTAATTATTTTCTCCAGGGCCCCAGAGAGCACAGAGGACTCCATTTTGAAGAGCAAAATGGCATCCTATAGTGCATGAGAGATCATGCATCCATGGAGGACACCATTTTGCTCTACAAAATGGCATCGCCCACACAGCGTGACCTCTTATG
>NW_020699247.1:0-3975 GCF_002925995.2 Terrapene triunguis
TCCGGCTTGGCCACGTGCAGGATCTCCACGTTGCTGCTCTCCATGCCGACGGCCAGCCACTCCCCCGAGGGACAGTAACCCAGCGAGAAGATCTGGGGAGAAGGCAGAGTCAGGCCCCAGGAAACGGGTCCCTGCCCAGCTGGCTCTCTGGGGGAGGGGAGAGCACAGCGCCTCCCCCCGCACCCACTCGGGCTCTGCAGTGCCCCGTCACCCACCTACCTGGGAGCTGAAATCGTGCTGCTGCAGTTGGCGCCCCTCCCGCAGGTCCCAGCACCGCACCGTGTTATCCAGCCCCCCCGTCCACAGCTTGGTGCCGTCGTTGGAGATATCGATGCAGCTGGCGCCGTCCGTGTGGCCCTGGAACTGCCTGGAGGGGAGAGCGCGGCCGTCAGGCACCGTCGCCTGCTGCAGGTTTGGGTCCTGTGGCCAGGGGGCAGGCAGCACCTCCCCACTCCAGCGCTAGCCAGCCGCACCGCATTGCAGCCTGGGAAGGGATGCCCAGCAGGTGAGTGGCAGGCGCTCACCTGACCAGAGTCTGGTTCTGCAGGTCCCACACCAGCAGCCCAGGCACCCCTAAGTCTGACCGTCGCCAGCCAGCAACGAGAGGCAAAGGTCATCCAGCTGATCCCAGCAGCATGCTGTACAGGGAAGGCCCTGCGAGATACATGTGTGTGTGGGGGGGGGGGGGGGGGCTCACCTGACCATCGTCTGGTTCTGCAGGTCCCACACCACGATGTTGCCGTCGCTGCAGCAGGAGAAGCAGACCTTGGCGTCGGGGCTGATGGCCAGGGCGTAGCAGGCGGGCGCCGAGGAGGTCAGCTCCGCCTTGATGCGGGGGGTGGGCGCGGCCAGGTCCCAGATGGACAAGGTGCTGGCCTCCCCCCCCACGATGAGGCTGCGCCCGTCCGGGAGGAGCTTGCAGGAGCGGATGTAGTTGTCGCGGTTCTGGGGAAGGGAGAGGAGATGGAGCGGAGGGGTCAGCTATGGCCAGTCGCGGCCTCCCATGGGAGAAATCCCAGCGGATGGGCCCATGTGGGCGGTGGGAAGAGCCCTGCAGCCCACACCCTCTGGAGCTTGGCTTCCAGCAGCGAACACATGCGCCTGGGGGCCCAAGAGGGGGCCTTCACTTTATTAGCACATGATTGTTAGTGCTTCATGCCCACAGCATCGGCTCTCCCCAGCAGCTGCTCGACAGACACGGCTGGTTCTGGCACATGAACAAGAGGAGCAATCATGCAAGAGCCTGTGGGATGGGGCTCCTGGCCAGGAGCAGATTAGTCAGGAGGGACACAGGCCCTTCTCCCAAGTGGGCAGGGCTAGTGGTCAGGACACTGGAGTAGACCTGGAGTCTATTCCCAGCTCTGCCACAGACTCCACATCTGACCTTGGTCAAGTCACTTAGCCTCGCCGTGCCTCAGTTTCCTCACCTGTAAAATGGTGAGGGCAGCACTTCCCTGCCTCAAAGGTGGTCATAGATTTTTAAGGCCAGAATGGGCCACTATGTTCATCTAGTCTAGCCTCCTTCCTAACACAGAACAGAGAACCTTACCAATAATATATGTACTACCTACAATTACTAAAATACAGATTTCCCCTCTCCTGAGTTTCCAATGCAGCTTGATGTGATCATGACTCATCCGCTTCCTTGTTTATGCATCAGTATCCTCAAGGTCAGCACAACTCCGGGAAGAAGATTTGTTACCAGACTGCTGCCTTAAGGCCAGCAGGAAAAGATAGCTCTGGATTTTGTTGTTAGGGACATATTTGAAATCTAGTCAATGTTAAAAAGAATTCCAGGTACTGTCCCCGCTTCAGTGGCCCTGGAATCCCATTTTCCAGGATGTCTCTCTCTCTCATTAAACAAGGAAATAAAGACCCCACAAGCAAAAGCAGAAACTGACTACGGCCCATCCTGCAAACACTTATGCAAGTGCTTAGCTTTAAGCACATGCGTGAGTATTTGCAGGACCAGGGCCTCAAGGACTATAAATCCAGGGGAAAACAGTGAAACTGGTTACGCACATCGCTGGCAAAACAGACCGACTCATTTCCTGTCCGCAACAGTAATCAGTTCACCGTGTCCTTCTGACATCTCAGCAAGGGAATAGTGCGGCTACATTTTCATTCTCACCAGATCAGAATGAATCTGGACAGAGCTTTGAAAACCATGTGAACCCACCCCGATGCACAGGCCAAAGCTGGGCCGTGTGTGTACCATAGTTGTGTGTGTTCACACAACACTGGGCCTGTGTGTGTTCCTCAGTTGGGGTGCATGCTACTGAAGGATTTTTTGCCCTTTGTACATGCATAGAAGCTTTTATCTAAGGATCCGAGAGTGCTTTATAATACCACCCAGCCCTTTTCATCCACAGAGCTTAAAGCACTTGACAAAAGAAGGTCAGTATCATCACCCGTTTTATAGATGGGGAAACCGAGGCATAGGGAGGCAGCGTGACTTGCCTGTGGTGACCCAGCAGGCTAGTGGCAGAGCACGGAACAGAACCCAGCCCCCTCCCCAAGACCCAATCCAGTGCACAACGCACTAAAGCCATGCTGCTTGATTCAAGGCCCAGCTCGCTAAGGAAGTAGGCGCAGTTATATTAGCCCCAATTTACAGATGGGTAAACTAAAGGCACAAACATCAAGTAATTTGTGCAAGGTGTAAAGGGAGGTGAAATTTGCGGGCGGGGTAAGACATGGAGCAGGGTTTAAATCTATGTCCATTAATTTTTTTTTTTAAAACTGACTCACTGGGACACACAAATGCCTACACGCTACTGCCAGAGGATGAAATGCACTGACAGGGAGATACCAAGATATTCTGATTACGGGGGCCAGGGAAGCACCTAGACAGAAATACCCAGGCTGCTACTAGCCACCAGCGGTCACAAAATCGAAGTACCAAGTGGCAAAGCTACTGAGCCCAAATCCTCTTTGTGGAGTTTCTACTGAATTAACGTCCTGTCTGAAACTGTCACATTAGCCCAGTGGCCACACCCCACCCCAAAGGCGGCAGCCAGAAGCGATGGGATGAGGGGGAATATTCAGGCTAATTTGCAGACAACTTCCCATGTGTTCCTCTGGGAGGGAGCTTTGCACCGAGGATCACTACACCTGCAGTTCACTGGGTCTCCGGGAGCACCTCCCTTTACTCATCTCGGGGAGCTGCTTAAATACAAGATGCCCATCGAAATGCTTCCCTAAACCGGACACATCCATGTGTTCTCCATCTGCATCCAGCCCAGCAGGGTCTGTCCCCCTCGAGGCTGCAGTAGAATTCCGAGGACATAAAGAACCAAGACGCCAAACTGGGTCAGACCAATGGTCCATTTAACCCAGTACCAGAGCATCAGGGGAGCGTGTCCAGAACAGGACAGCTGGAGTGATCCACCCCGGTCTTCCTCTCCTGGCCGTCAGAGGTTTAGGGCTGACCCGAGCACGGGGTTGTATCCCTGGCCATCTTGGCCAATAGCCATTGATGGCCCTAACCTCCATGAACTTAACCGGGTTCAAAAAAGAACTAGATATTTGGCCAGAACAACATCCCCTGGCAGTGAGTTCCACAGGTTGATTGTGCATTGCACTTCCTTCCATTTGTATTAAACCTGCTGCCTACTAATTCCATCAGGTGACTCCTGGGTTGTGTGTGTTATGTGAAGGGGTAAAACAACACTTCTCCAAATCACTTTCTCTACACCGGTCATGACTTTATAGATCTCTCTCATATCCCCTTTTTAAGCCGACTAATCCATTTCTGCTTCTCTTGCTCTGCCTTCCAACCCTTGCCCTTACCAGGCAGTCCAGCTGCGCCACGGGCGTCTTGGTCCCAGGCTGCCCCACGTCCCACACCTTCACGCAGCCCTTGCCCCCCGTGTAGACGTGCTGGGTGGAGTTGCTGATGGTGACGGCGCAGACCACCTCGCCGTGGGTCAGGGTGTGGAGCTGGCGGGCGTGCCGGGGGATGCCGGTGCCGAT
>NW_020699248.1:0-16259 GCF_002925995.2 Terrapene triunguis
AGGCTCTCATCAGCCCTTTTGCCATAACATCACTCTGGGAGCCCATGTTCAGCTGGTTATTCACCATGACTCCCAAGTCCTTTCCAGAGTCACTGCTTTCCATGGTACAGTCTACTATGCTCTGAGCATGACCTATAGTCTTTGTGCCCAGGTGTACGACCTTGTATTTGGCTGCATTAAAATGCCTGATTTTTGAATTTGTCCAGTTTACCAAGGAATCCAGCGTGCTCTGCGCAGGTAACCTGTCCTCATCATTATTTAACACTCTGTCAAGATTTCTGTCATCTGCAGACTTTAACCAGCAGTGATTTTTTGTTTCCTTCCAGATTGTTAATAAAGAGATTGAATAGCATAGGGCCAAGAACCAATCCCTACAGACCCCGCTAGAAACTCCTAAACAGTTAATGTGTGTGAAACAATGCCCCATATTCTACATAGAGATATTATTGTGCTATGATTATGGCATACCTGTGATGTACTTTATGCAAGATAGGTCATGTGAAAAGGTAATGATTGACTGAATATGAATATCCTCTTTGTATGCATGTATCATTTTGGTATCTGAAGTTAGGAATCTTGTCTATGCATCTATTACAAATGTGTTTACACCTGAGGAACGCCCACTAGAAAGAGCGCAATGGGTCTGGATGGCTGGCTGGGAAGGGCCATTAGGGAGAACAATAGGTCTTAGAAGATGCTAATCTCCCACCGGGAAGCCTTCCTGAGGACACTACAAATGGCCTCTGAGTCATGGCTGCTGTGGTCCTACAGAGACATGTGACCAAGTCACCTGGTACTGGACTCCATCATAGAATAGTAGTGGTTTTCCACTGAAAGGTGTGGGAACTAAAAGTTGGAAACAAAGGGTTCCCGCCATATGCAAAAGTTATAAGGCAGGGGAGTGACATCATTGTGGTTCTTCTTCACTGACTCCCCACCCAAGAAGATTGCTGGAAACACCTGAGAAACGAGGACTGAACTGGGGGAGACGGGCTGAACCCAGGCTAGAGGGATTTCTAGCCTGTGAAAGGTATAACTGGGGTTTTAAGCTGCAAGCAAGTGCAGCTTGCCCTCAAGAATCTCTGTAAACTGCCTAAACCAACAAACAGGGTGAGGATTTGCTACTCGTATCTGATTTCTTTAGTATAGTAATCTTAGATTGCGTTTCTGTTTTATTTTCTGGGTAATCTGCTTTCATCTGTTTGCTATCCCGTATAATCACTTAAAATCTATCTTTTGTAGTTAAAAATTTTGCTTTTGCTCTATCAAAAACCGGTGTGTGTGGAAATCATAACTTGGGGCAGAAAGTTGTGTATATTCCTCTCCACATTGAGGGAGGGGATGAATTTCATGAGCTTACGATGTACAGTTCCCTGGGCCATGCAAGACAGTATAATTTTGGGTTTACCTTTCAAAGGGGGTATGAACTTGAGTAACCGGGCAGTTCCTTATCTGAGCCTTCCCGTGTACAGCTGATCTCAGCATCTGTGTGAAGCTGCAGCTGGGTGTGGCCCTACCTGTGTGCTGGTGAAAGTGTGAGACTGGGAGCCTGTCTGCGGCTTGTCACAGCATTACAGGGTGAGTGGGGGCCCAGGCTGGTGGGTTGGGGGGCTCAGTGGTACCCCAGATCCATGTGGCACCCTGAGGGGGGGGGAACACATCATAATGAGTCTTTGTCAATAATTATGCTTTGAGATCTATCATTTAGCAAGTTTTAAAATCTTTTAATGGATCCACAAAGTCTCCTTCCTAATAATACCCACCAATCCTAGAATCAAGAAGAACCTGAAGGGAGAACTTAATTCCTTGCATTTCCACTCACACCCAGTGTCCATTTCAGGCTCACCTGGAAACAGCAGCTCACTCATTATCAGGATCTTCCTTATTGCTCTAGTTCTCAGTAGGACACACCGCAAGTGACTCTCCAAACAATCCTGCTTCTGGGCATTAAAAGGCGCAGGCACATCCTTGCAGCCACGCTTGCATTCTACACTGATAACCTGAGTCATGTTGGCCAGCACTGAAATGAAGAAATAGCTGAGAGATCAGGACTCTGTTTCCTTCCAAGAAGGCGTGTACAGTATGTGCAGAAGGGTGTGAGGTGGTGTGAGGTGGCTGCTATTTTAGTTGTTGTGGTTGTGTTGTCAGTTTCAGCGAAATTCAGCTGCTTTTTATAAAGTAATAACTAACTACACTGGCATGACAGCACCAGGGCTATGGGAAGTCCTGGGACTGGAAACAAAATAACCCCATGATGCACTTAGCGAACTTTTGAATGTTGCCATTTTTCCTGGTTTCTCTTCAACTCAAACTTGTACATTCAGGAAATGGTGACAGGCGGCTGCTGTTTGAACACTGTATCCCAGGGCTGTGTGTGCTGGGCACCGGCTGTGGGGTAGAGTAGCCGTCCTAGCTATTTCCTGACACGAGTCATGTGCTTCTCCATACTGCACTCGCCCGGCCTGGCCTGTTCTCACGGGGTGTTTGCTGTATGATGCCAGAAGGCAGGGATGGCTGGTAGTAAAATTTAAGAAATGAAGGCCTTGATCCTGCAGAGTGCTTAAGTTTACTCATGTTACATGTGAATGTCATGTTTTGTCATGAACTGCAGCCCAAGTTTTCTGGTTTGCAACGTGCCTTGAATCTGCTTCCTTTCAATAAACAAAACAGTCAGCTCAGCCTTTTTTCCTGGGGAAGCAAAGGAATAGATACCCCGTTCCTCACCCCCCCCCCCCACCGTCTCTAGCACCCACATCCCAGGGATACATGGGGTTTTGCAGGCTAAATGGGAAAATGTGTTAAAACAGCAGCAGCATATCCCCTCTGCAGGCTGTGAAATGCTTCCAGCAGGAGAATCTCACTAGTTCTGTGTTATGGTGCTGGGTTCTTCATTCTGCTCTAAGGGTCCAAAGTGAAATCTGGAGAACTTGGTGCCCAGTTCCTTATCTCTCAGCTGCCTCCCTTCCCTGCTTTCAGTCTGTTCTTCGTGGTCAGGTGGGTGGTTTTGGTCCATTGCACCTGCCTTTGCACTAGGCCGGGGGCTGAATTTACTTCGCTTTTGTCTACAAGTTGTGTTGCTGTAGGGACCCAGCAGCAGTGCAAGCTCTGCATCTGCCTGGGGCCTGCTCCCATCATAGGCATCGACAAAACTCCCATTTGACAGCAGTGGGTGCAGGATGTGGGCCTGACTTCTCACTGAATGGAGCCTGAAGGTGAGAGGAGGCTATGGACCTCCACCCCCAACTACCCAGAAGAAGCGCGAGGTTCATTCCTTTGAGCAAATAGGAGCAGGTGGGAGCTCCTGCCCAAGTGTGGGAGCCTGGAGTTGTCACCATTTCATCTTTCAAAACCTTCACCTTGCAGCTTAGCGAGAGCAGTACTGTGCTGTCTTCTCCTCCAAGCAGCTTCTGAGGATCTCATTGCTCTTCACAAACCTGATGGAATTTAGCCTACCACCACCCCTGGGAGGTAGGGAAGTGTTCTCTCTATTTTTCAGGGTGGGAAATGAAGCCCAGAAAGGTCACTTTTGGCTGTCTCGGTCACCTTGGGCATAGCACCCAGATCTCTTGAGTCCCCGTGCTGGGCTTTACCCCCATGGCCTGAAGCAATGTCTAGATCGCCAGTGCAACAGCAGGATGACACTGATGCCTAGTGATTTCAAATTAGTTTAAGATGGACCCCTCTCCAGGCATTTCCCAAAGTCTGGCCATTGACATGTACCCGCAGAAATGATTAGCCATGCCACTCAAGTGTCTTGACAACTGGCTGTGCGGTTCTTGTTTATTTAGAGATTAATAAAAAAAAAAGACACCTCTGCAAAGGCTCTAGACACTTATAAATGTTACCACATAACATCTCCAGCTGCATTTAAAAGCAAACATTCAAACAGGAACAAAAAAGTCAGCTCAGCAAACCCAACCTGGCTGTCCGGCTCGCCAACTGCAAACATTCCTTTCCACCCCTTTATCGTTCTGGAACCAGACCCTCAATCCGCTCCACAAACCTTATCCAACAGGTGGCTTTTGCTGCATGCCCAGCAAATCAAATTATAGTTCTTGTAACATAGAGTCATAGAAATGTAATGCTGGAAGAGACCTTGAGAAGTCATCAAGCCCAGCCCTCTGCCCCAAGACAGGACCAAGTAAACCTAGACCATCCCTGACAGGTTTTTGTCCAACCTGTTCTTAAAAACCTCCAAGGCTGGGGATTCCACAGCCTCCTTTGGTAACCTATTCCACTACTTAACTATCCGTATAGTTTCCTACTATCTAAGGGTATGTCTTCACTACCAGCCGGATCGGCGGGCAGTGATCGATCCAGCGGGGATTAATTTATCGTGTCTAGTCTAGACATGATAAATCAATCCCCGAGAGCTCTCCCATCGACTTCTGTACTCCAGCTCGGTGAGAGGCACAGGCAGAGTCGACGGGGGAGCGGCAGCAGTCGACTCACCGCAGTGAAGACAGCACGGTAAGTCGATCTAAGTATGTCAACTTCAGCTACGTTATTCATGTAGCTGAAGTTGCATAATTTAGATCGATTCCTCTCCCTCTCTCCCCTCCCCCCAGTGTAGACAGGCCTAACTTAAATCTCCCTTGCTCCAGATTAAGCCCATTTACTTCTTGTCCTGCCTTCAGTGGACACGGAGAACAATTGATTTCCTCCTTTTTATAACAGCCCTTAACATATTTGAAGACGGTTATTTGGTTCCCCATCTGCTTTTTTTTTCCTCACGACTAACCACACCTAGTGGTTTTAACCTTTCCTCAGAGGTGAGATTTTTCTAAACCTTTTATCATTTTTGTAGCTCTTTGGACTCTCTCTAGCTTGTCCACCTCTTTCCTAAAGTGTGGCCCCCAGAACTGGACACAATGTCCAGCTCGGGGCTAACCAGTGCTAGGTGGAGTGGGACCATTATCTCTCGTGTCTTTCATACAACTCTCCTGTTCCTACACTCCAGAATGATATTGGTCTTGTGTCCAAATTCTTTAGATGTGTCCCACAGGGTATTTAGGATCAAAGACGAAGACGTCCAAAAAGAACGTCTGGGAATGGGCTCTCAATCTTTTCACTTAACCTATATAAAATGGGGGATTCCATGTGCCCTTCTTGTTCTAAGCCACTGTGCTAACATGGGATTGGGGGTAAAAAGATTCCATTACAATTAACTCCACGCTGACTGGGGGAATGAAGGACAAAGCTGTTTCCTTCTGCCTCGTCTTCCCATTGTTATTTCCACACCCTCATCTCCCCAAGCGTCTGTTCCTCAGCCTCCCTGAGGCCCTGTTCCCCACATCACCTCCAGCCAAAGAGTTGTCTCATCATCCTGAAGTTCTGACCCCAGAACCAAGCTCCTTTGCACCAAGTGAGTTTTATGAGCAATTATGTGGCGCTGGAGCAGAGAGATGCCACAACGAGCACCAGAGGAATACCTCCAGCCCTTGAGGAACTGGAGCCCCCAAGACTTTGTGCAGTTTCAAGCTGATGTCCAGGAAAGGAGAAGCACTTTGTAGTAGCTGTTGGTCCCCAGTACATTTCTGTAGACAAAATCGTGCTGAAAGTGGGACCTTCCCACCACATCTTGCCGCTGGCAGATTGCTCAGGAGAAGCAGGGCAGAGGGAATGCCAGTCTGGAAGCTTTCATGGGACAGTAGGAAAATAAGGACGAACTGCTAAATATCCCGTGAGTAGGAAGGGCTTCAGCCTGCAGCTTTTCTCCCACACTTTGATTGATGACAGATAATGGGGGGATGGGGTGTGATTGCGCACATAATGACGTAGGTGTCCTGCAGATATGTGGCTGAGTAGTCCTGTGGGCCAGAAGAAACTGCTTTTCTCTGTCCTGAAACCTGAAAGAAGGACACCATGAATCAGAGAGAAGAAACGACAAGACGAGGAGATGGAGTAACTTGGAGCAGGTCCAGGCAGGAGATGAGAACCTTGCAAACCACAGCTGATTCCTCCAAGTGACCCTTGGCTTTAATTAGGTTGTGCCTTGCTGAAGGGTTCACGAGTTGCTGCTACTGAACGGGGCTGGTTATTGGTGAGGAAGAGGAAGAAGGTTTTGCCCCTGAACTGAAGCAGCTTCCCTTCTGGAACAGTGTCCTCCAGGCCTGGAAGTGAGGGAGTCTCAGAACGGGGGAGTACACCCTCCAGCAGCAGTGTGCTGGCACTGGGTTTTCTTCCTACCTGACTTCTATGCAGGATCATGTTTTCATAGTCGGACGCTGGATCGGCTAAGCTGGGCAGGTGCTCCTCATTCATATAGATTGCCATCTGGCCAGTGGCAGCAGGATCTGTTGCACTGAAGGGAAGGTTGTGCCCAGGATTCTGAAACAGACATGGGAGGTGCTCAGAGCAAACAGGAAACTCTAAGGGACCCCTCTTACCAAAATGCCACACTGAGGAGCTAGAGGGGTGGAGTTGGCAGGAAGTGACTCCTTCCCTGTACTGCCCTAAGCTGCAGCCATGTTAAAAATTGCTCCCTTTCTGTCTGAGTCTAAATAATGACCCCTCCCCCTTCACACCGGTTAATCAGCAGGGCTGGGAATTTCCTGCTAAAAGCACAAGTCTCTCTGAGGTGAGTGTGACCCAAGGAACTCTGGTGTCAAATTCCAGAGGGCACCAGGGGTGCAGAGGGTTTACAAGGATCTGCTGGGTCAGATATATGCAAGATAGTTCACTGACGGATGGCATGTGCCGTCTCTGCTGAGCACCAGTTGCCCATTGGTCCTCAATCATTGCAAAATGTGTGTGTGGATAAAATTTAAGCAGTTATGTATCTATACAGAAATTATGTTCTTAAGGTCTTGGAATTAAGGCAGGTCACCAGCAGATGACACACCTCGGAGATGTTTATTGCAGGCAGGAGGTAATAGACACCTATCTCCCTGTCTGTCCATTTGGATACTGTATGCTGCACACTGTGTGCCTACTTACACCCAGAGTTGGGGAGGACTGAGAGACTGAAGTCTACAAGCAAGGAAATCTACAGGAACAAACAAACAGCCGGGGGAGAGGAGTGTCCTGTTTATGAATAAAGACAAAAGATTGTCTCTTGGAATACAAAGTGACATGTTGGATCCTTCACCTGGGAGGCAAACTGACAGCGCGCTTGTCTCATGAAAGGGGAACACCCCCAACCTGGGTGTAAGGTGCTGTACAGATTTAGGGTGAGCAACACTCTACAAGACATGAGAGTAGCTTGTTCATTAAGTCTAGGCTCTAGAATGCCTTAGGATTTTGTTTTATATGTAACTGTTTTTTCCAATACCTCCGTTTGCTGTTCCTTGAATTTCTCTGCTTTGTTAACTAACCGTCTCTAAGCACTGTTTGTTCAGTGGAGCGGTGACCTGAGGTGGAACTGGACAGCTGGGGTGGGATGTTCTTTGGAAGTGGGAAATCTGTGAGCGCGAGTCTCCAGCGAATTAGGGGCTGGACACTCCAGGGAGATGCTTGGAGGGTTCAAGGTTTGGGGTGTACCTACTGCTAACCTGTAGTGGAATGGCGAGGCCTGTGGGTCCTAGAGGGGAGGGCTTGTGTTGCCTGTGCCTGGTGGATTGAGGAGCTGACCCATGACAGGCACAGACAGAGCTTTCTCATGCTAAGGGCAGGGGGTAGCGAAGTGCCCCCACAATCCTGGGTACTGCCGGGAAGTGTCACACTGAGCTACAATAGTAACTCCCTTAGCTGGTAGTGGTAGCACGTGGTTAACATATGTGAACCAGCCACTAGAGGGAGACAGACACCTTCTGTGCTAGTGTAGATTGACTCTAGCCTATGACATTATACCTTTCCTAGGACGGATTTTAGTAGCACTAAGTGAATGGTGATGGTGTGTCACCTTTTCAGGGGGTCAGTAATGTGTGAAATACTCTAAACTCAGAGAGCCGCTGAGAAGCCACTATTCTATCCTGTATACGTTATTGTACTGTGCTCATCACCACCTACCCGAGAGCCTATCTTACCGTGTTATAGAGAGAGACGTTCTTCTCCTTTTGTCCTACTGTGTCCTCAAGGGCTGAAAGAATCAGAAACAGGAAATGTATCAAGCTGATGTAAAGCTATTTCTATTTATGGCTAGGCCTTTCTAGGGCACTTGTCACGGTAGTATCCTGCACCCTAGATGCAATGTCAGGGAAGCAAAGCCATCCTAGGACTGCGTGTGTATGTAACTCACTGGGGGACCGTCCGGTGTCATGTGGCCCCAGCTTTGTAGATCTAAACGAACCAGGTCAGTTTTTGAGGACAAACACAGACCCAGCACTCTGCATCAGCTCTGCAAGTGGTGCACCGACCCATAGTGCTTTGCAGCGCCCAGGGAAAGTGGTAGCGTCGGCTCCTTGGTGGGCTACACTCCTGCTCCCATGGCTCAGGAAGCTTCTCGTCACCAGCACCATGAGGTTAGGGCTCTGTGGATGTGTCTGGCAAGGAGAGACATCCCCAGTGTCTTTTTAGAGATCTCCAAGTCTCTGGGGACTGTTTCCCTTTAAGGATTAGCAGTTTGGCCCAGAGTCTTGAATTTATTTAGGCTCCTAATTTGTTAGAAACCTAAATCCCTTTGAGGATCCGGACCTTTCTGCTTTGAGAATTCCTCTTTCATGCAGCATGCAAATGAGAGAGAGACAGAGAGCTACAGATGGGGGGTGAAAGGTCAGTAACATTTCTCTGTCTGTAACTGGCTGATGCAACGTTCCTGCTGATCTCGCCCAGATTAGGAAAAAAAGAGAACCCTGTAGCTGTACCCCCACATAGGGGGCTAACAGTGCAGTGGTTGCAGCTCAGCTGAAGCTGAGAGGGAAGATCAGCATTGTACAATAAAATGTGGTCTTCTAGGCTTCATTTACATGCAAAAATTGCCCCAGTTTAAATTAAATCAGATCAAAACTTGACTTAGATAAACCAGGGCAGAACTCTGGGTAGACTCGTATTTCAGTATGAGAACGACTTGCTTCAGTTTAGTTTAAGTGAATAAGAAACTGGCTTAAATTAAATCCATATAAGCCAGTCTTAAACTGAAATGAATAAATCATTGTGGAAATGGCAGAGGTGCCTAATGACTTCTTTGTTTCGGTTTTCACCAAGAAGGTTGGTGCTGATTGGACGTCTACCAGTGAATGCCAGTTAAAATGAGGTATGATCAGAAGAGACTAAAATGGGGAAAGAAGGAGTATTGCGGAAAGGGATCTGAGGGTCATAGTGGACCCCAAGCTAAATATGAGTCAATAGTGTAACGCTGTTGCAAAAAAAGCAAACATCATTCTGGGATGTATTAGCAGGAGTGTTGTTAGCAAGACACGAGAAGTAATTCTTTTGCTCTACTCCGTGCTGATTAGGCCTCGACTGGAATATTGTGTCCAGTTCTTGATGCCACATTTGAGGAAGGATGATCATGTGGACAAATTGGAGAGAGTCCAGAGAAGAGCGACAAAAATGATTAAAGGTCTAGAATACATGACCTATGAGGGAAGATTGAAAAAATTGGGTTTGTTTCTTCTGGAAAACAGAAGACTGCGAGGGGACATAACAGTTTTCAAGTATGTAAAAAGTTCTTAAAAGGAGGAGGTAGGTAAATTGCTCTCCTTAACCTCTGAGGATAGGACAAGAAGCAATGGGCTTAAATTGCAGCAAGGGCGGTTTAGGTTGGACATTAGGAAAAACTTCCTAAGTGTCAGATTGGTTAAGCAGTGGAATAAATTGATTAGGGAGGGTGTGGGGTCTCCATCATTGGGGATTTTTAAGAGCAGGTTAGACAAGTCCCTGTTGGGAGGAGGGATAGCTCAGTGGTTTGAGCATTGGCCTGCTAAACCCAGGGTTGTGAGTTCAATTCTTGAGAGGACCACTTAGGGATCTGGGGCAAAATCAGTACTTAGTCCTGCTAGTGAAGGCAGGGGGCTGGACTCAATGACCTTTAGGGGTTCCTTCCAGCTTTATGAGGTAGGTATATCTTCATATAAAAAGGGATGGTCTAGATAATACTTAGTCCTGCCATGAGTACAGGGGACTGGACTAGATGACCTCTCAAGGTCCCTTCCAGCTCTATGAGTGTTATTTGTACTAGCATAAGGTCTAGAAGCACCAGTCATGGATGAGGACCCCTGCTGTGCTAGGTGCTGTACAAACACAGAACAAGGAGACCCAAAGTACAATCTAAGTAGAAGACAAGGGACAACAGATGGGTTCCGATAGACAGGGGAGGACCAGGAAACTCTGTGACAATAGTTGCCAGCATGATAGGCCACGGTCTCCACACACCAGCAGCCTTATAAATAAATAATGAAATAAATGTCTACAGAGACTTTGCTCCAGTTTAGCTAAATCATTTCTTGACCCAATTTAAGTTAAGCTGGTGCAGCTTTGGTTCCGTACTTTTTGCTGAGGCAGCGATTGCACGCCCTCTGGCTGAGGGAATGGAGGAAAAGACTTTGTCAGCTATTTCCCTGTTATTAGTACCCATCAGAACCTGGCAAGCCCAGCTGCAGCTGATTGAAAGTCACAGGATTCCCAGAACCTGAGGCAGCGTGGGGCTTGTGGGGTAGATAGCTTTGCAGGAAAAGCTGGGAATCACTACAGGCTGGAGGAGCAGGTAATCAAGGGGAATTTATTTCTCTGTTTCTTTTGCTGAGTGTTAATGAATCTTATTTAAACAACTGATTTCTACTTGGTCAAAAACAACTGGCTTGTTTGCTTTTTAACTAGCCAGCTGCTGTATCTAGCCTGAGCCAAGTACCTGCTCCATCACTGGGGCTGGGGCTGGGCGTGCTGTGGGGTTCTACCAGTTTGTATGGCCATGTGACCTGCTGCATGGAGTAACTGACTAAGTACATGGGGTGAATTTAGAGAGTGTCTGTCTTGTGCTGTTATTTTGGTGACAGGGACAGTAGGGTCCTTAGGAAGGAAGCAAAATAATTGGGCTGCACCATCTGGAGAATGAAATGACACTTACTAGCAAAATTGATCAGAGAATTTTTACCTTTGCTCCTCCTCTGTGATGCTCTTCTAAACTTTACAGCAATGAACAAAATCAAAAGTAGAACCAGCAGGACGGATGGGATCAGGATGTAGAGGACGAGGTTTGGTATACTAGGCGAAGGAGAAGAGAATGTTTGTTTCTACTCTTAACGGTTACGGTTTGTTATATAAAGATTAGACGTAGCTCTTGCTCCCCTCTCAAGTTGTTGGAAAGGGTGGGGAAGTATTAGCCAACCCCTATCTGTTTTTTACAACTGGGAAACTGAGGCACAAGTACAGTGACTTGTGTCAAAGAAGCACATTGAGTCAGTAGCAGAGCTGAGGCTAACACCTTGCTACGCTGGATTTCAGCATCAAACTGAATAAAGAGAAACCATTCTGCAAAGGAAAATTTGGCAATCTAAAGCAGTCCTAGCTTTCCTCTCTGCACAGCTGGGTTTAAATGTGTACTAGGGCCTAGGTCTCTAACTCCCCCTGACCTCAATGAGTGTTAAGCACCTAAATACATCTGAGGTGACTGGAGACATGAGTTTTCTGGGCTCAGCACAATGCCTAACAAAGGTCTGATCTCAACAAAAACCTACAGAGTGCAACAGCAGTGGGGGCGATTGTAGTGACCCTAACAGGGCCACTGTGGTTGGCATTTTAAAAACAAACTCTTTTTATTGATTAAATTGACTTAATTAATGATCAGGTTAAAACTGTCAGATTATTTTCAGCTGAGCAAGGGTAAAACCCCTGTTGTGTTTAGGGGTGGCAGTGTTACCTAGTGGTGAGAGCCCTGGCCCCAGCATCAGGAGACCTGGGTTCTATTCCTGGCTCTGCCATTGGCCTGCTGGGTGACCCTGAGCAGGTCATGTCACCTCTCGTGCCTCAGTTTCCCCATCTATAAAATGGTGTTAATGATACTGACCTCCTTTGTGAAATGCTTGGAGATCTGTGGAGGAAAAGTGTTAGATGTTATTCAATTAGAGACTTGCACTGCATCTTTTGCCATGAATTTTTGGCTTTTCTGATTAAAAAAATTAAAGACACAATCATACAGAATTTAATGTCACAAACCACTTCCAGTGTTGGGGTTTGTAAACTGCTTCTGCCACAGTGTGAAGGAATCAATGGACAATATCAGATATTCTGTCATGTGATTGACATATACAGTATATCTCCCTGCCTGACTGGCAGGGCCGGTGCAAGGAAGTTTCGCACCCTAGGCGAAACTTCCACCTTGCGTGCCCCCCCCCCCCCCCCCCCCGCCCCCCCCCCCCCCGCCCTGCGGCAGCTCCCCCCCTCCACCCTGAGGTGCCCCCCCACCCCCCGGGGAGCCGTGCGGCAGCTCCCCACCCCAGCTCAGCTCTGCTCCGCCTCCTCCCCGAGCACGCCGCCCCCGCTCTAATTCTCCTCCCCTCCCAGGCTTGTGGTGCCAAACAGCTGATTGGCGCTGCAAGCCTGGGAGGTGGGAGAAGTGGAGCAGCGACCGCGCGCTCTGGGAGAGGGCGTAGGAACGCTGTAAAAAAAATTGGGGGCACTGCTTTTTGGTGCCACCAAATCTTGGCGCCCTAGGCAACCGCCTAGTTTGCCTAAATGGTAGCACCGGCCCTGCTGACTGGAAAGCCCAATAGAATAGCAAGAGTCCTGCAGGTCAGATGTGAGGGGAAATGCAGTGCTAGCACTTTAAAATTGGGCCATGTCAGGCTGGAAGAGTGGTGAGTGTGGGGGGGTGTTTTTTGCTTTCTTTTTATTTGCAAGTGTGGGTTTAATACAATATAATGCAATAAAATTCACCTTCCAGGGCAGAAAATAGTTTGCAGGACAGGAAGGACTATATAACCGCAGGACTGTCTAGCTCTGACTTAGATGATAAATGCCCCATCTCAACTTGTAAACTCAGCTACAAATCCTTTTCTTCAATGCCTCTGGTGTGCAGAGACCTGAGAGTTCTAGAATCCTCCAGGCTGCGTGAGTTTGACTTAAAGCCTTGGCCTCTGTAGGGATTGTAGCCCTGACTTCGGAGCACAGTGTAGAAACCCCAAACCTGCCCTAGAGTTGGTGAAAGGAGACCTCAGAGTGCCTCTAGCATGAATTTGGGCACTCACCCATCAGGAGCATGACTACTATTAAAGGAGGAGGTGGATTTTTCCACTTCAGGAACAGTCCATGGGGAGGTGGCAACGGTCAGGTCCTTTTCTTGTGTCGTCGGTGGTGAGGTAGGAACAGCTGCAAATGAAAGCAGACAGAGCTGCATTACCGAGCCCTTGTTTATTGATTTCCTGTTGGTGCCGGCACCTGCCTTCGTGGTGGCTGGGCTATTAAAGCTCCGTGACGTGTGTACTAGCTAGGCTACTGCAAGCGGAGAAAGGTAGTCTGGTGTTGTGTTGTTTTAACACAGTAGCTTTAATTCTGTATCCTACTCAGGGCCGGCTCCAGGCACCAGCCCACCAAGCATGTGCTTGGGGCGGCGCCTGGAGGGGTGCGGCGCGGCGGGGCGCTCCGGCCCGAGAGCGGGGCCGCGACTGGGCTCGCCGCCCTCCCCGCGGCGCTCCGGCCGCCGGGAAGAGTGGAGCCGCAGAGGGCTCACCGCCCTCCCCCCGGCACTGTGGCCGCCGGAGGCTCTCCGCCCTGCTCCCAGCGCTCTGACCACCGGGGAGAGCGGAGAGCCCCAGCCGGGCTCGCCGCCCTCCCCCCGGCGCTCTGGCCGCCGGGGGCTCGCCGCCCTCCCCCCGGCGCTCGGGCCGGTCGGGGATTGCGGGCCCGCAGCCGGGCTCGGCGCCCTCCCCTGCCACGCTGGGGGGGAGGTGGGGGGCGCGGCGGGTGGCTTTTTTGCCTAGGGCGGCAAAAAAGCCAAAGCCGGCCCTGATCCTACTTCAACTGCTGATGGCCCCCAGTGAGATAAGGTAGATTTGCTATATATCAAATAAAGGAACCTGAGGGACGAGATAGGAGTCGGACTGAGTTCTTGGGGGAACTAAATGGAAGAGGTTTTGGGGGAACTCCAACAATATTGAGGGACTGGGGAAAATGAGCAAGACTTGGCTTCCTCTGCAGGGATCAATGGTGGCAGCAGAGGTAGGAAATGAGACACAACTATTCTGACATGAGCACATGGTGTTTAAATGGCTCATCCTGCATTATTGGCCCACAAGTGAGCAGATAGCCCCTGGCTTCTCCTCCCCTTCCCTCTGTACCTCCATCTCCGTCCATATTCTTCCCCACTCCATTGAGACATCCATCTAGATAGGAACATGGGAATCAGCATACTGAGTCCAATAAACTGTCCACCTAGCCAGGGAGCCTGTCAGACAGTGGCCAATACCAGATGCTTCAGAAAAAGGTGCAAGAAACCCCCTTATGGACAATTTTGAATAGCATAACCATATGGGCAGCTTACTCCTAACTCTCATCACTTTGTGGATGATTCTATGCTTTGAAGCCCTTGGACATAATTCTGTCCTTACCCAGGGTGACTGGATAGCTTAATTATTCATAAGAAGGTTGAATCCTGCTAGACTTTCGACCTCAATATCTTGTGGCAGAGAGTTCCATGAGTTAATTATGTATTATGGAGACTACATTCCCCTCTTATCAGACATAGATTTGTGCCTTTAAAATGCATTGGCTAGCCCCTTGTTCTGCTGATGATGTTGCTGTATCTTTTTTCCTCTTTGCTGTATCTTGGAGCTCTGGAGTATTTTATTATGGTCCATTTCTCAGTCACTGATCACGGAATAGGGTTAGCAATGGAAAACCAGCAAAGCTTTTATTGAAGGAAAAGATACTATGGTGAAAGGAAATTCCTGCAGACAGGCCCTGGCTTCTCCTCCCCTTCCCTCTGCACCTACATCTCAGTCCATGTTCTTCTCCACTCCATTCTGACACCCACTGGTGGAGATTGCACTGTTCGCTGTAGGACTGAATGACCGCCTTTATTTATTTTATAACCTACCTAACACAGACCTCAGGAATATCTCGGCCCCTACCTTCTCAGTGGATGACTTGAACAATTCTCAGTGTGAGACTAGCTAATAACAAATAGTGAAGAATTCCTGTAAAATGTGACTTTTGGGACTAACAAGCATCTCTGCTAAAAGTCATGAAACTTGTTTAGGATTGATAACTTTTGTCGTAGGTATCCAGGTGGCAGCCAAATATTCATGAATAATTCATTCATAGCAAAGTCTCTTTTTCCGCCCCCTTGTGCAAATATTTGCACAAATATTTGCAAATCAGTGGCATTTAAAACTACTTGCTTATCTCCCCTCCGTCCCACCTCCCTGGGCCTGTCTTGATCCTGGGTCTAACTGTTCATCTGATCCCGCAGTCCTCACTCAGGCAGACTCTGCATGAATTTCAATGCGAGTTTTGCCCAAGTAAGAACTGTCAGATGTAATGTGAGGCTGCATCCTCCAGCACTAATTCCCTCTCCTGCAAGGGGGACGGGGTGGGGGGGAAATCAGATAGTTGCGTGGGAAAACCTAGGAAACAAGTGGGAGTTTCTCAAGGTTGTGAAGGGGGTGACAGAAGATTAGCAGAGTTGGATAGTTCGTGTCTGGATAAGACCCCCTCTATTCATCAAATACGTGTCCTCGGTCAAGACAAGAGCCACTTGTGACCCAGGGAGCCCCTCAATCCCATCTGGCACAGGGAACCTCAGGCCATAATTCATGTCAGGCACGACACACTCATTGTCCCAACACACTGTTGTCAGAATCTGTCTCTGGACTCTGGCATATATGGTATCCTATGCAAACTGGTAACACACTGCTCGTTAATATTATTGCGTGCTGGAGGTATGGGCAGTGTATAAAGAACTATAGACATGTGCTGAAAAATATGTTCTTAAAAGGTGATTTGCAAGCCGTGCATAAGCCCAGCCTGTCCCAGACAAAGGAATGTTGTTTGTGTCTCCAATCTGAACTAAGCTAGGTGGTACCGCAGACGACAATGGAAAGTACATCTACATATAAGGTAAACAATGCACCATCAAGCTTAACAAGGGACTGGCGGGGGGGGGGTGGTGGAGACAGCTTAACAATCATGAGTGTGGATGGAGCCTGCACCCCGGGACACCTTCCTGCCACTTGAAACAGAGACTATAGACTTTGGGAAATATAAGCAGAAAGGCATTTTGGCATCCATCACTCATGGGACACAAGAGGCCAGAGCTTTGGTAATCGGACAAAGGTGGATCCTTCAGCCAAGGGGGTTGATGTCTCTGGGAACTGACTATAGGTGAGAAACCTGCTTAGACAAAGATTGTAACTTGCTGAATTACGTTTCAGTCACTAGAAAGC
>NW_020699249.1:0-2307 GCF_002925995.2 Terrapene triunguis
TGCTCTGCACCGGGCACCGCTGACGTCCCTCCCCCTGCCCCCCAGCTGGTGATGTTCGTGGTGCAGCTGGGCTTCCTGGCCACCTACCTCTCGGAGCCCATTGTCAAGGCCTTCACCAACGGGGCCGCCCTGCATGTCCTGGTCTCCCAGCTGCCCAGCTTGCTGGGCCTGGCACTGCCCCGCCCCACCGGCTCCTTCACCATCTTCAAGGTGCGTCCAGCCCCGGGCGGGGGGGGTGAGGAGAGCGTGGGGCGGTGGCGAGAGAAAGGGGGCAGGGAGGCGGAATGGTGGGGGAGGGGAGCCGGGAGCAGGCCCCCCCCCGCTGCGTAACGCGCCCTGTGCTGCCCCCAGACGCTGGCATCGGTGGCACGGGCGCTGCCCCGGACCAACGTGGCCGAGCTGCTCATCTCCGCCCTGTGCCTGGCCCTGCTGGTGCCCATCAAGGAGATCAACAGCCGCTTCCGGAGCAAGCTGCGGACGCCCATTCCAGGGGAGATCGTGGTGGTACGTACCCCTGCCCTGCCCAGATCTGCCCGTCCCCTGCGCCACCTCCTCTGCCCGGGGCTCCCCCGGCCCTGCACCTGCAGCCAGGTCCTCTGAGCAGCGCGGGGAAGAGTCGGAGGTTGGGGGAGCGGGGGTGGGTGACAGGCCGTGGGCATGGGAGGGTTGGCACCACCCTGGGCGGCATAACCCGCCGGTCCTCTGCTCTCTCCCCAGGTGCTGGCGGCCACCGGCGTCTGCTTTGCCTCCTCCCTGGACACGCGCTACGACGTGCAGATAGTTGGCCACCTGCCAGCTGGGTAAGGAGTCCCCAGGGCCCCCTGCCCACCCCCTCTGTGACCTCACACGGGGGCAACCTCAGTGTACCCCAAGGCTGCATCCTACGGGGATTGGACCAGCGCAGCCCCTCTCGCCCCACCCGGCCTGGTGACCGCCTCTGTCTCTCACGCAGGTTCCCGCAGCCCCAGCTCCCGGCCCTGCAGTCGCTGCCCCAGGTGCTGGGGGACACGGTGGCCATCGCTTTCGTGGCCTATGCCGTCTCTGTGTCGCTGGCCATGATCTACGCCGAGAAGCACGGCTATACCATCAACCCCAACCAGGTGTGTGGGCCGGACTCGGGCTGCTGGCAGGGGGCACTGCCCGGCCTGGCCTGGCCTCTCTGTTGCCAGCGGCTGCCCAGGATCGGGGCCCCCTCCCGCCCATCTGGCCCCTCTTCCAGCTGGAAGGCCCCAGTGTCTCACCTGCCCCCGGTGCATCTGGGCTCCCTCCTGGCTGGTCCCTGTAGCCCTGACCTGTCTCTGTCCCCCCCCGGCCACAGGAGTTGCTGGCCCACGGTGTTTCCAACCTGGTCTCCTCCCTCTTCACCTGCTTCCCGAGCTCGGCCACCCTGGCGACCACCAACATCCTGGAGAGCGCGGGGGGGCACACGCAGGTATGGGGGCACGGGGGGGGGGGCCCTGCAGAACTGGGGGTGGGGCCATGGGGTGTGTCTGGAGGGTGAGTTTCTCATGCTCCCTAGCTAGTGGGGGTCCCCCCATTCCTCCCTGCAGCCCTGGCTGGCTCATGCAATGAGTTTGCCAGGTCTCAGCTTGGTGGCCAGTTGGCCTGTGTGGCTGGGCACAATCGGAGCCCTCTCCTCTGCAGACGCCGGGCAGAGGAGGCTGGCACTGAGGCCTCGAGTGGGGCATGAAGGGTGGGGGGCTTCTCTGGGGTCTAGGGCTTCCTCCGTGCTGCCCCCCCCCGCAGGGCCCAGCGCTGGCCTCACCGCCCGGGCGGAGCCTGCCCGCTAACCCGCCCTCCTCTTCTGCAGCTCGCCGGCTTCTTCTCCAGCGCGGTGGTGCTCATGGTCCTCATGTGGCTCGGACCCCTCTTCCACTACCTGCCCAAGGTGAGGCTGGGGGCATGCGCGTGACCTGGGGAAGGGCTGGTGCCCACCCCCATCGCCCCTGGGGCGTGCCAGGCCCAATGCCCCCTCCCCATTGGGCACAGACTTCCCTCGTGCCCAAACACCTTGTGTGCTGGTGGGGTTTGCCCTCGCCCGGGGGATCCAGCCTGGGTTGGGTGGGGGCTGCTGGACGATGGCAGACACCCCACTTCCTCCTACCGAATGGCTGGCTGACCCTCCCCCACTAGCAGCTGCCCCCCCACCCAGTGACTAGCTGGCTCTTCTCTTCCTCCCCCCCCTCCCCCCCGGTCATCCTGGGAAGATCTCCCTTCCACGGCTGCCTTGGCACCAGCTAGCACAGGGCAGGGGCTGGCAGCTCGCCGCTCATGCCCGTTCTCCCCCCCCCCCCCCCCCCCCCCCCC
>NW_020699249.1:2407-13358 GCF_002925995.2 Terrapene triunguis
CCCCCCCCCCCCCCCCCCCGCTAGGCTGTCCTGGCCTGTATCAATGTCACCAGCCTGCGCCAGATGGTCCTGCAGTTCTGGGACCTGCCCGAGCTCTGGAGGATCAGCCGGATTGACTTCGTAAGCCGCTGCGCCCCCCCCCCCCCCCCCCCCCTGTCCCCGGGCTGGGCAGGGCGGGCCCTGGGTTTGGTGCCGGAGCCGGGCATGCCGCTGCCCCAGGGTACGGGGTGTACATTGCCAGCTGGCCCAGCCCTCCAAGAGCTGTTCCGGGCCTGCTCCACCCCACTGAAATCGGCCGGAGCAGAGGACTGGGGCCCAGTACGTGCCAACTCCACCAGAGGCAGCGTTCTCCGGCCTATGGGGCACCAGCCTCGCTGGACCCATGGCGTGATCAGGGCCGTGCTCCTTGGTTACTAGCATTAGGGGGGGTTTCGATGACCTGGAGATGCTCCATTGTGCCAGGGCAGTGCTTGGCACAGAGTGAGACTGTCCCCGAACTCCCAATCGAACTAGACAAGGGGTTGGCGGCACGGAGAGGGCAGAGGCCCCAGGGCACACAGCAGTGCCCTACCCACTAGACCACGCTGCCTCCGGAGACTCTTCAGGTAGATTGGCCCCTGGTGTAACCTCACTGGGTCCTGTATGTGTGACCAGCGAGTGTATGAGCCCCGGTGGGACCAGCTGGCCAGACGTCTCCCTTCCCCGTCTCCCCTCTGACCCCGCACTCTCGTTCCAGGCTGTCTGGGTGGTCACCTGGCTGGCCGTGGTGGTGCTGAATGTGGACGTGGGCCTGGCCGTTGGGGTCGTGTTCTCCATGATGACAGTCATCTGCCGCACGCAGAGGTACCGGAGTGCCAGGCGCCCTGCCCTGTCCCACGGCCGGGCTCGCTTGCTGGCAACCTACAGAGCCAGGGAGCTGCATCCGGCTCTGGCATGGGCTGGGGGGCAGCTCTCTCCGCCCCCTGCTCCAGGCACAAGCCCCCCAAGGAGCCGGCCGGCCATGGCTGCTTGGAGACCTGGTGATCAGGGGAGGAGGAAGACGGGACCAGGGTTCCGAGGCAGGAATCTGCCTTCCCGGCTGCTGTCCCTGTCTTTGGCCAAGGCCCTCCCGCTGGGGGAGATGGGAATCTCTTCTCCAGCCGGGACCGGTGCCGGCCCAGCCTTGGCACGGCCAGACGCCTCCCCGCCTGATGCGCCTTCCTCTCCCACAGGGCCGAGTGCATGGCGCTGGGCAAAGCGGCCAACACGGAAATCTACCGGCCTGTCCAACGCCACAGCAAGGTACGGGTGCTGCAGGGCCTGGGTGCGACCTGGGGCTCCCAGCCACCCACCTGGGGCAGGCTGGCTGAGAGCGCTGGGGAGTGGGGTACATTGGGAAGGATGTGGGTGGGGGCTTGCCCTGGGCTCCATTCGGATGGCACCCAGACTGGCCTGCGTAGGGGGGTGTCAGTGTCCCGAGAGGCAGGGCTGATCTCTCAGCCCTCTTCCCCACCCCCATGGGGCAATTCAGCACCCAAACCTCCCTCTCTGTTTGGGGCGGGGGGGAGGGGAGGGCAGACGGACACCCACACCCACGGCCTGCCTCCCATGCTGCAGCCAGCGCTCTGTCCCGTCCCCCCCCCAGTGCTTTGAGATCCCTGGCGTGAAGATCATGGCTTACCACGCCCCCATCTACTACGGCAACCGTGACTTCTTCCGCGAGGCGCTGAGCGAGCGGCTGGGCCTGAGCCGGCTGAGGGGCGGCCGGGGGGAGAAGGCGCTGCGGGCCTTGGAGAGTGGGGCCCAAATCAGCACCGTGGTAAGGGGGCCAGCGAAGATCTGGGGGGGCTGCAGGGAGTAGAGGGGCAGCTCAGTCCTGGGGTGTGGGAGCAGGGCAGATAGGCTCGGACTTGCCCAAATCCTGCCCGTGCCCATGGGCCTGCTGGCCCCAGGATCGTGGGTGAGGGGCTGCTTTCCCAGGGGTCCTCCCCCAGCAGAACCCAGCCGCCGGCATGTCTCCGGAGATGCCCAGCCCTGGCCTAGCAGCGGCTTCTCCCCCCCACCCTGCCCCTGCTGTGGGGTCTCCTTGCCCTCCCCACTGGAGGTGGGACTTAGCTTTGGGCTGGAGGTGGCAGGGGGTATCTTGGGGGGCAGGGGATCCTGGCAGGGCCCTGGGCAGGGTTTTGGGTGACCACAGAGGTGGCATTAACGGGCTTGTGTTTCCCTCAGGAAAACTGTGTCCCCAGCTCTGTGCCCGATAGGGGAGCCGGGTGCCCCAGCTCAGGTACGCAGGGCCCCCCGCAGCTCCCACTCTCCGGTTGGGGGGGGCGCACTGGTATGGGAGGGGGCAGGCGTCTGTGTCACAGGTCCCAGCAGCCCAGGTGGCACGCAGTGGCCCCCTCGTGGGCTGGGAGGGGGGGCTGGGGAGGTGGATCCTCCTCCAGGGGGGTCTCGGCAGGGCAGGGTGGCAGCCCTGAGTCTCCCAGCCCCCGCCCCTCTGTAGGGAGGGGTCTCACTGGCAGCTGTGCTGTGTGGGGGCCCATCTGGCTGGGATCACGGGGCCTGGACCTCATGGGTGTCTCCGCAGAGCCGCCCCATCCTCACGCCGGGGGTCCGTGCTATCACCCCCTCCCCTCTTCTCCGGGCAGGCGCCGCTGGCAGGACCCAGGCCGCCATCCTCGACTGCAGCGGGATTGTTTTCGTGGACTCCGCCGGGGCCCGGCTGCTCATTCAGGTACCTGGGGCGGGGGGGCCCATGAGGGCAGGTGGGAGGCGGGGCTGGGACGTGGCTCTGCCCACTCCTAGAGATGCCAGCCTGCGCCCTCCTTGCCTTGCAGATGTGCGTGGCGTGCCAGAAGGCCGGCATCCGCATGAACCTGGCAGCATGTAACGGTGAGTTGGGGGGGGGGGTCCCCCTGCCCCTCTCCCAGCCCCTCAGTGCCCAGCGCTGCGCCGAGGGGGCTGGGCTGAGCTGCGTCTCCTCCTTTCGCTTGCTGCAGGCGAGGTCCTGGAGACGCTGACCAGCAGCGGCCTGGGGCAGCACCTCTCCCCACAGCAGGTGTTTGTGACGGTCCAGGACGCCCTCGCATCCATCACGCAGACCACGGTGAGGGGGCTGGTGCAGGGGTTCCTCTCTAGGGGGCGCCAGTTCTAATCTGGCTCTAGGCCCGGGGGGGCTGGTTGGGAGAGGGGGGGTCTGATCCGGACCTAGACCGAGTGGCTGGCTGGCCTAGCGGGTGGGGAATGGGACATGGGGCCTTTTCCCCTCTAGGGGGCACTGGCTCCAATCCAGCCCCAGGGTGGGGGGAACTGGACTGGCCAGAGGGCTGGGAGTGGGACATGGGGGGGCTTTCCCCATCCATCTTGGCTAGAGCCAAGCAGGGACTGACAGCTCCAGCTTGTGTGGGGGGGGGGGGGGGGGGGGGCGGTGGGGTGCGGGGGGGGGGGGGGGGGGAGAGCTGGGCTGCCCCACCCCATTCCTGCAGGACAACTGGCTTTGGCAGGGGGGCTGGGGGCAGAATGTGACTCGTGCCCAGGATTCACGCTGCTCTGTTTCCACCCAGGAAAAGGTGGCCGAGAAGAATCCGGCGATCTGGGTGTAGGGGACCCTGCCAATGGAGTGCGGGCACTGCCCGGCCTGTAGAGCCCCCGGGACCAGACTGGCTCTTGGGCCGTAAAAGCAGGTTGATCTCCAAGTGCTGTGAATTCCTGCTCTGCCCACGGGGCCTCCCCGGGACCAGGGGGCCAAGGAGTCGTTCGCAGACCACAGAGCCGGGGTGGGGCAGTTGCCTGCTCCCAGGATGGATGGAGCCTCCTGCCCCAGGTCTCCAGGGCGGACTGACCTACAGCGAGCGGCTCCCCTGGCCTGGCGCCCAGGCAGGGGGGCAGGAGCGGCGCAGGGCGGAGGAGGCAGTCCAGGTGCCTGTGGAGGCAGCGGCCTGTCTGCCCCTGCAGGCCCCCAAAGGATGTGGGGTTCCTTCCTTTGCCAAGACAGTTATGGGGGCTGGGCCCTCTACAGCTGGGAGGAGCACACCTGGGGGCACTGGCATTCTGGTTGGGGGAGGGGGGCAGCTCTGTGCCTCATCCCTCCCTGTCCCTGGGGGGGCCCTCTCCAGTGCCAGGGGAAAGAAAGCTTCACCCCACCAGCTGCAAGGTGATGGGGCCAGGACAGGAGCTGGAATTTAACCCCCCTCGCCAGAGACTCTCAGACAGGGTTTAAACCACAGAAAGGAACCAAAATCCCTTTATTTTATTGTCCTCCCCCAATTGTCTGTGCTGGAGGGGGGGTCCAACTCCCACAGCCCCCCCCCCTGGGGGGGGATGCTGCTTCAGCTGCTGGTGTCACAGGATGGCATGGCATTAGGGCAGGTGTCCCTGACCACTGCACGCAGGGAAGGAACAGCAGGGAATGTGCTTTGGCAGGCAGGGCCTCCCCCTGCCTGGGGTGGCCCCCTGCATCCAGCCCCCCCATGGGTTGAGATGGAGCCCAGCGAATAATCCCCCCCCACACACACACACACTGGCTGACTGCTGGCCCTGGCCCCCAGCACCACCTCCACAGGCTGCATGTGCCTCCTGCCCCCCTCCTAGAACATGCTCCAGCAACCCCAGGCTGGCATCACGCTCCCATCTTGCTAGCAAGGAGAGGTGCAGTGCAGAGCTGGGTCACTGGAGGGGGACATTGCAGCCGTGGGGGGACACAGCCTCTACTGTTACTGCCCCACTGGTTCGGAGGCCAACGTTTTTAAAAAACAAACAAAAAGAGTACAAAGTTTTTCTCTGGTTCTGCTAAAACACGACTGTAGGATTCAGGACCGAGGGGGCGGGACTTGGAGAACCTTTAGGGCAAAGAGAATACTTGCATATGGATTTTTTTTTTTAAATAAAAAACATCTTTTTTTCCCTTAAAACCTCACCTCTCTCTCACTATAGAAAACAGCAGCTGGGGATGGCAGCTCAAGCATCCCATCTGCCAGCCCTGGGTCTCCTGTAGTGCAGCCTGGCAGTGCCTGGCTCCTCAGTCGCTCACATTAAATACACACACACACACGCGACACAAACAGTCCCAGCGTCCTGCCGCCAGTTCCCACAGAGACCAGCCAGCTCCTGCCCCCCCGTATCCTAGATTAGAAGCCAGAACCCTCTGCCTCGTCCAACGCTCTGGTCATGGGGCCTTCTCTGAGCAGTGTGGGGCTGGCCCTTCGCCTTGTGCCCACGCTCTTGGATTCTGCGTAGAAAGAGTCCCCACGCTCCAAAAGAGACCTCAGCCACCGGCCGCCACTGGGAATGACTAGCCCCCCCCCATGGCCGTACCCCTCAACCCAGCCATGGGCGTCAGCCCTTCCCCTTGCTCGAGGGGCTGCCCCCCCCCCTGCAGTCTTTGGCACTTGACGTTGGAAATCTCCCAGGGACGGCAATGGGGGTGGACTGGCTATAACCACTTGGCACAAAATAAAATGGGGCCCTGGTGCTTGTCCTGGGGCAGCTGGGAGGGGCGGGGGCTGTGCCGGTTCTCTCCTGCATGGGGCGCTGGAGAAATCTGGCAGTGAACAGGGGCATGTCTGTCTAGTATAAAACAGCATCTCCTGGGGAAGGTGGGGGCTTGGCCACCGGGGTGCTGTAAGCTCTTCCCAGCCAGCCCTCACCCCCCATCCTGTGGTCCAGGGAATTTCCCAGTATCCCACTGTGCGACTCTGGATTTCCCTAGGGCCTGCTGGGAAAGTGGGGGAGCCTTCCGCCCCCCAGGGACACAGCAGGGCATAGGGATGGCGCTGGGTCTGGAGGCACCGGAGAACTGGGGTAGCAGGGGTCACCTCCCTGGCCTGGTACAAGGATAAAAAGCCCCAGCTCCATGGGGGGGGAGTGGGGCTCTCCCTGGGGTCCGGCTCGCTGGCAGGGCGGGGCCGGTAGCCCGGTGGGGCTAGTTGCTCGTCATACACTTGAAGCGGTTTTTGAAGTAGAAGAGGCCGTATTTGACGCTGCTGTCGCCCGAGGTGGGGTAGCGGAACTTGGCGTACTGCCTCTCGCTCTCCGACTTCTGCCAGGGCAGCTTGAGCTTGGACGCGTGATCCACCACCACGTCGGCGCACGAGCCCACGTGCAGCACGCCCAGCCCGTCGATGAAGAACTCTGCCGGGGAGAGGGCACGGGGGTCAATGCAGGAGGGGCCGGGTCAGCCGGCCCAGCAGTGTATGACTGGGGGTGGGTGCGGGCGGCTGTGGGCAGCGGGGATCGAACCAGCATCCCAGATCCTGGGTCTTCCCAGGATCTGACCCCTGAGACACCCCCCGGTGTCCCCTCCCACTGACCCCCTCCCCATCTGGATGCAGTGGGGGGGACAGGTTGCCCAGGGCTCCTGGGCACCGGGCGCTGCCGCCCCTTGGGATTTCGGGAACCAGGCCCCAGAGGCAGGAAACTGCCACAAAGCGTCTTGTTCCCCGGGTCCTAGCAAGTGGCAACTTCTGTTTAGCACGTCAGCTCTCCGGGTGGCACCGGCCTGCCTGGCTAACCGCCATGCGGTAATGCTGACAGCCCTATTGCCTCGGTTGGCCAGGGACCCCCGTGTGCCCTGCAATGGAGCCCCATGTTAGCACTCCCATGCCACAGAGAGGGAAACTGAGGCAGGGGGAGGTGACCAATGCCACAGTGAGTCAGTGTCAGAACTGGGCATAGAACCTAGGAGTCCTGGTTGCCCCCCTGGCTCTAACCACTAGACCCCACT
This sequence comes from Terrapene triunguis, assembly GCF_002925995.2. Taxonomy (NCBI): domain Eukaryota; kingdom Metazoa; phylum Chordata; order Testudines; family Emydidae; genus Terrapene; species Terrapene triunguis. The sequence goes on from NW_020699249.1 coordinate 9,108, forward strand.
CCCCTCCCAGAACTGGGGATAGAACCCAGGCATCCTGGCTCCCAGCCCCCGCCCCTCCTGCTCTAACCACTAGGCAGGTGCTACAGTGGTGTGGTGCAGCCCTGTCACAAGCCCTCCCCCGCACTCACCGAGGTGGGCGACGCGGCTGAGCCGGGGGTCAAACCCCACCTCCAGCACCTTGGCTGTGTGGGCCAGGAAGAAGTTGACAACGCCGTCGGTGACCACGCAGCCGGGGAAGCCCTCGAGGAGGTGGTGGTAGCCCTGGCGCGTCTGCAGGCAGTCGCCCTCCTCGCCACCCGCCTGCACGCTGATCTTCTGCCGGTAGGTGGTGGTGACCCCCGTGATCTCCCGCACTCCGCCCCCCACCTGCCAGACACACTGATGTGAGCAGGGGGATGGACGGGCTGCCTGGGGCAGCACGTGGGGCCCTGGGCCAGCTCCCACCTCCCCTGGGGGCCCTGGGCCAAACCCCCCCTCTCCTAGGCCAGCTCCCCCACCTCTCTTGGGCCACCTCCCCCGCTCCCCCGGGGGCTCTGCACCAGCTCCCCCCTCCCCTGGGTCTCCCTCCCTCCCCTGGGGGCGGTGTGCAAGGAGCTCCGACACCTGAATTCTTTCCCGTGACCCATCGTGCCCCGCTGCCCCCTGGGGCGAGGACTCGGGTGCCCCCAATGCACCGGGGCGGGAGCCGCATGGTGCAGGGGATAAGGATTTGGGGGTCCCCGTCCAGCTGGGACAGCTCCTGCGACTCCCACCATGTCATGTCCCACAGTGGCCACTAGGGGGCTCCCCTGCCCTCCCTGCGGGGCTGGCCCCATGGCTCCATGCTGAGCTGTGGGGGTGGGGGAGCGGCAGAGTGGGGGGCGGGGGGGGGGGGTTGGAATCCCCCCCTCGGGAGCCCCCCCCCCCGCGCCCAGGTGTGGCCGAACTCCCCCCAACATCCCCAGCCAGGCATGATCTGGGGCAGGGATAGCTCGGTGGTTTGAGCCTTGGCCTGCTAAACGCAGGGTTGTGAGTTCAATCCTTGAGGGGGCCATTTGGGGCAAAAATCTGCCTGGGGATTGGTCCTGCTTTGAGCAGGGGGTTGGACTAGATACCTCCTGAGTTCCCTTCCAACCCTGATAGTCTATGATTCATAACTGGACATCCTGCAATTTCCCACCCACAAGGCATGGCCGCCCCCCCCATTCACCCCCAGGCGCAGCCCCCCCCCACACTCACCAGGTCCAGGCTGGTTTTCTCCAGCACGTCCACCAGCTTCTCCACCCGGGTTCGGGGCGTGAAGATGAAGTCGTCGTCCACCCACAGTACGTACTTGGTGGTGACCTGGGAAATGGCCAGATTGCGCCCTGCAAACCAGCCCTGGGCGTGGGGTGGGGGGGAAGCAGGGGACACGTCAGTGCCTGGCCCGGCCCCCCGAGCCCTACCCCCTCCCAGTCTCTTCTGACACCCCCCCCCGGCCCTGAGCCCCAAGCTTCCCACGCCCGTGTCTCCCCCGCACCTTGCCGAAGGGCATGAAGTACTGCTCTATGTGGGGGCCCCCCACGGGCTCGGGGTGCTGGCTGTCGTCCGCGATGATGATGGTCACCGTGGGGTAGAAGCGGCGGATGCTGGCGATCAGCGCCCGCAGCTTGTCGTACCGCAGGAAGGTCTTGGTCGCAATGGTGACCAGGGCGCTGATGTTGTAATCTGCTGGGAGGGGGGCAAGAGGTTTGCAGGGAAGGGGAGCAGCACCCCAGGGAGGGGGGGAACCTGCCTTGGGGGGACAAGCGCCCCCTGCAATTCCAGCCTCAGACAGATGCTGCTGGGTGCCATCTGATCAAGCTGGAGAGGCTGAGATAGGATTCAGGGGAGGGAGGCAGTGGGAGGCTTCCGGGGACCCCAGTCATGCGAGGAGGTGCAGGCAGGATTCAGGGGGACCCCAGGTTGTGGGGGATAGTGGGGGGCAGGATTCAGGGGGACCCCAGGTTGTGGGGGATAGTGGGGGCAGCCTTGACCCTGAATACCGTGGGCTGACCTTTCCCTCCCCACTGCAGAAGCCCGTAGGTCACCCGGCACAAGCCCCCCGATCCTCACGGGGCCCTGGCACTCACCTCCACCATCGCCCGGGGCACCTGGGTTATAGAGCTTGGGCGTGGGCGTGTGGCGGATTCGGATGGTGAAAGACGCCTGGTGCCCATCGGTGGCAAACTGCACTGGAAAACAAAGGGGGAGACGGGCACTAGGAGGGGGAGGGGTCAGTGCAGAGGAAGTTCTGGGGTACAGGAGCCCCCCCCAGCAGGAGGGGTCCCCCAGGGGCCCAGTACCCCCCGGATTCCATGGCGGTCTCTCCTCTCTCCCGCAGCCCGGAGCGGGAGCCACCTCGACACAGGCCCCTTTGTGCTCCCGTCCCACAGCAAAGCTGGCCCCGGGACGGGAGGAGACAGGCCAGCCGCGTTGCCCAGCCAGTCTCTGCGGTTTGGGGGCTGGGAATATTCCCCTCCCCACAACACGACAGCCCTGGGGGCAGCTGCCCACTCTTTATGGTGCCCCGGATTGGCTTCCCCCACCTGGTGTTTTGCAGCTCTACCCATGCCAGGGCTGCCTGATGGCTCCGGATACTGCCCTCTCCTCTGGCCTCCCCCATGTCCTGAGCCCCCCTCCCCAGCCCCCTGCTCCGGAGCCTAGCACACGAGTGACAGCAGCCCCCCCCAGGGAGAACTGGGGTGTGACCCAACAGGCTCCAATCAGAGGCTGCTGGGGGGGGGGGGAGGAGCTCAGGCCAAAGGGGCAGACGTTAGGGGTGATGCCCCAGAGAGGGGAGTGCTGAAGACAGCACCAGCCCGTGGCCGCCCGCCCCTTGGAAAAGCAGATTTGGCAGGGGGGTGACAAAGGGGGAATTTTCTGCAATGTTCAGCTGAGGCCTGTGTGTGCCGCAGTTTCCCTCTGGACTTTGCCTTGCTACCCGGGGATGCAGATGGGTTCCAAAGCTGCTCCCGGGGCAGAGCAGGAAACACGGTGGCGGGGGGGGGGGGCAGTCAGGAGACAGTCTGGGGTGGGACGAGCGGGTCCTTAAAGGACTGGCTGAAACTGCCCCAGATCAAGGGAGGGGCTGCAGGATCCAGACAACGGCCTGCCAGGGGGCTGGGAGAGCCGTGGCAGCTCCCCCGTTGGTTGGCAGAGAGAGTCCGGGGGGCAGAGCCTGAAGGGGATCCCAGGGCAGTTTGGCTTTGATTTGTGCGTGCGCAGGGACACGGGGCCAAGTGGGAGGGCTGGAGCCCAGGGGCTCCGTCTCGGAGGCGTTGCGCCTGACCCTGTGGGACGCCTGGGTCCCTCTGGGAGTCCGGCCCGCTGCAGGGGCTGTGTACCAGCTGGGGTGGAGCCCAGATCCCAGGGACAAGAAGTACGGGGCCTGGCTGGGGCGCAGCTTGGACTGTCCAGAGAGGAAAAGGGGAAGGGGGCTAAATGGGAGGGTGGGAATATAAACACTGATGGGTGTGTGGGGGGGTGTCGGTCTTTTAAAAACTGCTCCATTCTGTGGCTGCCCCCCAATTTCTATGGTTGCGCCACCCTGACCGACCGGGCAATACCCTGGAATAATGCCCCATTGTGTAGTGCCCTTGTAGCAGGGCGATCACCCCGCTCCGGCCCTGAAAGGGTCAGAGCTGCCTGGGGAGGGCTGCAGCAGGGTAAGAGGGCTGGGGAAGCTGAGTGGGTGGCTGGTTTAATGAGGGCCCAGCTGGCCCTTATAAGAGGGCTGGGGGGAGCTGTGGAAAGGGAAGGGCCTGGCTGCTGGAAGCTGAGCAGGGCTGGGGAAAGGCCAGAGGAGCTGGGGAAGCGCTGGCCTGGAAACCCCCCAGGCTGCAGGCCTTGCTAAAGGCTAAGAAGGGTACTGGGGTTGCAGGGGGCAGGCCAAGGATAGGCAGAGGCAGCAGGTCCAAACCCTCCTTGCCAGTGATGAGTGGCCATTATACTGCAGTCTGCCCCAGGGCGCGGGGGCTAGATGGTGACTGGCAGTAGCCCAAGACTGAGGTGAGGTGGGGATAGGGGGTTGGGAGACGGCGGGGTACTGCACGGGGCGGAACCCTGAGGTAAGGGGCACTGGGGTCCGGGAGGGACACCAGGGCCAGCGGCAAGCGAGACACCGGCCTGCAGAGGGCGCTCCTGAGTGGACAGAGCTAGTTCCCAGGATGACCAGCAGGAGGCGCCGCAGCGGTGAGTCATTGCCCTGTTACAGCCTGTACTGATCCTGCCCTCTCCATGAATTATAGACTC
>NW_020699250.1:0-5177 GCF_002925995.2 Terrapene triunguis
AACCACGCCTTAATTAACCTAGGGTTTATATACTTCCCTTCTACCACTTCCCACTGCTCCCTGGCCCTCCTGTATCACATATCCCCCTCCCCTGCTCAACGCCATGGGGTTGGGCTACTTGGGACGAAAGACAGTGTTGTCGTGATAGGCCGTCCGCATTGCTGTGTTGGCTGCCGGCTCTATGCTGGATCCGGAAGTGAAAAGGTTGTAGGGACAGGAACCTGTCACTCGTGCATTCCTCTCCTTATTTGTGTGCATCCATTGGAGTGGGGTGTGGTCCGTCACAAGGGTGAACTGCTGCCCAAGTAGGTAGTACCGTAGAATCTCCATGGCCCATTTAATTGCTAGGCATTCCTTTTCTACAACGGTGTACCATTGCTCCCTGGGCAGGAGCTTTCGGCTGAGGTAAAGGATTGGGTGCTCCTCATCTCCCACCATCTGTGAAAGGACGGTCCCAAGTCCTACCTCCGAGGCGTCTGTTTGTAGGATGAATTCCTTTGTGAAATCTGGGGCTATGAGCACTGGATGGCTGCAAAGGGCTGTCCTTAGGTCTGTGAAAGCTTCCTCTGCTTCCTCGGTCCACTTAAGTATCTCCGGGCCCCGTGCTCTTATCAGGTTCGTCAGAGGCGCTGCCCTTGTGGCGAAGTGAGGGATGAACCGGCGATAGTATCCTACTATCCCTAAGAATGCTCTGACTTGTTTTTTGCGGATTGGGCGGGGCCGTTTCTGTATTGCCTCCACTTTGTTCCACTGGGGCTTCACCAGGCCCCTTCCGACTACATACCCGAGATATCTGGCCTCGGCTAGCCCTATTGCACATTTGGATGGGTTAGCGGTGAGGCCAGCCTGTCTAAGAGTATCTAGTACCGCTTCCACTTTCCCCAGGTGTGTCTCCCAGTCAGGACTATGGATTACCACGTCATCTAAATAGGCAGAAGCATACTTGGCATGGGGTCGAAGTAATCTGTCCATCAGTCTTTGGAAAGTTGCGGGGGCCCCATGGAGCCCAAAAGGGAGGACGGTATATTGAAAGAGGCCATCAGGTGTAGAGAAAGCGGTTTTTTCCTTGGCGTCCTCAGCCAGGGGTATCTGCCAGTAGCCTTTTGTCAAGTCCAAGGTGGTCAAGTATCGGGCCTTGCCTAACTGATCCACCAGCTCATCAACACGTGGTATCGGGTAGGCGTCGAATTGGGATACCTCATTTAACTTCCGAAAGTCATTACAAAACCTCAGGGTGCCATCAGGCTTGGGGACCAAGACAATAGGGCTGGACCACTGGCTGTGGGATTCCTCAATCACCCCAAGTTCCAGCATCTTCCTTACTTCTGCCCTAATTTCTTCTCTTTTTGCCTCCGGTATGCGATATGGTTTTATGGTCACCCTTGCTCTGGGACAGGTGACAATGTGGTGTTGGATTAGCGTCGTACGGCCTGGGTGTGTGGAGAACACATCTTGGTTCCGCTGGATCATTTCGATGACCTCTGTTCATTGTTCTGGGGCTAATTCAGGGGATATCCTTACCTGCCCTTGTGGGCCATCTGCCTGGGGTGTGGCTGGCAGGATGGCCAGGCACGTCTCCCGATCGTGCCAGGGTTTCAGTAAGTTGACATACATGATCTGCTCTGGCCTTCGGTGGTCTGGCTGCTTTACCTTATAATTCACCTCCCCAACAGCTTCCATGATCTCATAGGGTCCATGCCAACTGGCCAGGAGCTTACTTTCTGCTGTTGGTACCAGCACAAGCACCCGTTCTCCTGGTTGAAATTTCCGTGTTTTTGCCCAACGATTGTAGTAGGTTCGTTGGGCCTCTTGTGCTTTCTCCAAATGCTCTCGTACTATGGGGGTCACTTGGGCTATTCGTTCTCTCATCTGGGCTACGTGTGCAATGACATTCTTCCCTGGGTTGGGTTGTTCCTCCCATCCTCTTTGCGATGTCTAATATGCCACGTGGGTGGCGTCCATACAGTAGCTCGAAGGGGGAGAAACCAGTAGAGGCTTGGGGAACTTCTCGTATTGCAAACATCAGATATGGTAGGAGGGTATCCCAATCTTTTCCGTCTTGGGCCACCACCTTTCGGATCATACTCTTGAGAGTGCGGTTAAATCGCTCAACCAGACCATCTGTTTGGGGATGATAGACCGAGGTCCGCAAGGCTTGGATGCGGAGTAGGGTACATAAGTCTTTACTCTTGACATGAAAGGAGTCCCTTGATCTGTCAGGATCTCCTTAGGGATGCCTACCCTAGCAAAAACCTGCACCAGTTCTTTTGCGATTGCCTTGGACGTGGGGTTCCTTAGAGGAATGGCTTCGGGGTACCATGTAGCGTAGTCCAGGATGACAAGTATGCTTTGGTGGCCCCGGGCTGTTCTTTCTAGTGGGCCCACTAGATCCATTGCTATTCTTTCAAAAGGAACTTCAATTATGGGTAAGGGTACCAATGGGGCCCTTAACTGAGGTCGGGGACTATGCAGCTGGCATTCTGGGCAGGAGGTGCAATAGTGTTGGACTTCTGCCCATACCCCCGGCCAGTAGAACCTTCTTAGGACTCTATCCAGGGTCTTGTCTGCTCCTAAATGTCCCCCAAACAGATGACTGTGAGCTAATTCTAATACAGCCCTTGTGTGCTTCCGTGGCACCAAGAGCTGTTCTACTACTTCCCCCCGTATTGGCACTACCCGGTACAACAGATCCTGCTTGAATATATAGTATGGCCCTGTGCCTTTGGTTTTCCCTTCTACTGGCACGCCATTTACCTCTACTACCTCCTCCCTCACGTTTGCATATAGTGGGTCATCGGCTTGGTCCTGCCCAAAACATTCGCGTGCGGGACCAATCTGGCCTGATTCTATTGACTTGGGTTCCCCTCCTTTTGGGGTGCTTCTGCCTGTGCTGGGGGCCGTCTCTGGGTCTCCACGAGCCTTCCTCCCAACCAGGGCAGCTTTCTGGTTTGCTGCCAAGATCCTGGTTCCTAATCTTTTGTCTGCTCTCCTTTCCCGTCTGGATTTCCGGGACTTCCCAGGGGGTGAAAATAACTCTGGGGAAAACCCAGCAAAAATTGTGGTAGGATCATCCATGGGCACCTCACATTCTGCTCGGGGTTTACTTCCCTTCCCTAACTCAATGGGGGGGAGTAGGCTCTCGAACCCAGGAAAGTCCCTGCCAATTAAGACTGGGTAGGGGAGCTTGGGGACCACCCCTGCAGTCATCTTGGTAGTACTTCCCTGGATCTCAATCCGTATTGGAATTGTGGGGTAGAAATTTACTGTGCCATGGACACATGTCACTCCAGTGCTCTTGGCCCGGCTCAGTTGGTCTTGCCCCACTAATTTCCCTGAGACCAATGTGACAGCACTCCCAGAGTCCACCAAAGCTATGGTCTGGATGCCATTCATCTTTACTGGCCTGGTGTACTCATGTTGGACCATCGCAACCCCCACCAGGCTGATTAGGCCACATTGGTCCCCGGGATCCCCCAGATTACACTGCACGGGCTCCTCCCTGTTGGGGCACTGGGCTGCTGTATGCCCCAACTCCCCACACTCATAACAGCGATATCTCATTCCGGAGGTTGCCCTCTGTCTTGGGCCCTCTGACTCGCTTCCCCAACCCTCTCCCCCTGGACCCCCAGGTCCCTTTGGGGCCTCAGGCCGCTCCTGGTGCCTGTTCTTCCAGCTATGGCTTTCCTGGAGTTCTCGATGATCCGGGGCCTCGGGGTTGGGACTGGTTTCCTAAAACGCCGTGTTTCACCTCCCGGGGTTTCGAACAATTCACGGGTTGCCAGTTGTCTCTCTACAAGGGTGACTAGTTCGTCATAGGTGGAGGGGTCATTCTGGCCTACCCAGGCTCGGAGGCCCGAGGGTAGTCCCCTCGTATAGTGGTCCAGTACCAGGAGCTCCATCATTTTCTCTGAGCTGAGAGCCTCCGGGCGTAACCACTTCCGGGCTAGGTGGATTAGGTCAAATAGTTGTGATCGCGGTGTCTTGTCTTCACAGTACTGCCATTTATGGAACCTCTGGGCTCTCAAGGCCGTTGTTACCCCTGCCCTGGCTAGAATCTCCGCCTTCAGTTAGGGGTAATCTGCTCCCTCCTCTGTGGTCATATCATAGTAGGCCTTCTGGGCCTCCCCACACAAAAATGGGGCAAGGATCCCTGACCACTGGTCTCGGGGCCAGGCCTCCCTCAGAGCTGTCCTCTCAAAAGCCAGGAGGTATGCCTCCACATCATCCTTCCGGGTCATTTTCTGCAGACAGTACCTGGCCCGTATGGTCCGTGTCCCATCATACCCGCGGCTCAGCTCCGTAAGGACCTTCACTTGGTTCACTAGTTCCTGCAGCATGGCCCGATCTTGGGTGGCCTGGGTCATCAGCAGATGATTGGTCTCTTGCTGCAGCCGCATGGCCTCCTGTTGGGCAGCTGCCTGGACCCGGGTAGCCTCCTGCTGGGCGGTAGTGGCTTGCACCAGTGCTTTGACCAGAACCTCCATCTTGAGGCAGGGTGGTTGTGACCCACTCTGGATTATGTTCACGGCGCAGAGATCCCACTCCTGACACCATGTGTGACAAGATGGTCGATATAGTATGGTGGCTCCTGTGCTTTTCTTGGTGGGGGGGAGCTAAAATACCACCCTTTACCCCTGCTCTTGGGGCACTGAGGGCCCCACTAGTGGCCCAGGAAGGTGGTAAAGGAGGGAAGCGGGGGAGGGGTCTGGGTTTGCTCCTCACTCTGAGTCCCAGTCCCTCTCAAACCCTGCAGGTTCTTACCCTCTTCCCCCTTGGGTGGGGTACCTTCAGTCCTTAAACGCTGGGGGAGGGAATGTCCCTCCCCTGCTGGGGCAGGGTCTCCCTTACTCCGGTTTTCTGTTCCTCCAAGTCTCACAGCACACCTCCAAGCTCCAGTCTTCTCTTCTTCCTCCTTCCCCCTGACTGCATGAAGCAGGGGGGTTTATTAGGTTTCTAACAGGGCCTTAATTGATTACAGGTGCTCCATTTAACCTGTAGCAACCCTCCCTAGTCTACAGGGAACCACGCCTTAATTAACCTAGGGTTTATATACTTCCCTTCTACCACTTCCCACTGCTCCCTGGCCCTCCTGTATCACATATCCCCCTCCCCTGCTCAACGCCATGGGGTTGGGCTACTTGGGACGAAAGACAGTGTTGTCGTGATAGGCCGTCCGC
>NW_020699251.1:0-12375 GCF_002925995.2 Terrapene triunguis
TCTAGCTCCCACCCCGCCATAAAGGTCTCCCCCTTGCTCTCACACAGATTGTGGAGCACACAGCAAGCTGCAATAACGATGGGGATATTGGTTTCACTGAGATCACAGCGAGTGAGTAAGCTTCTCCATCTCCCTTTGAGACGGCCAAAAGCACACTCCACCACCATTCTGCACTTGCTCAGACGGTAGTTGAACAGTTCTTTTTCTGTGTCCAGGGCGCCAGTATAGGGCTTCATGAGCCAGGGCATTAGCGGGTAGGCTGGGTCCCCGAGGATGACTGTAGGCATCTCCACATCCCCAAGAGTTATTTTGTGGTCTGGGAAGTAAATACCTTCCTGCAGCCGTCTAAACAGACCAGAGTTCCTGAACACACGAGCGTCATGAACCTTGCCCGGCCATCCGACGTAGATGTTTGTAAACCGTCCCCGATGGTCCACCAGTGCTTGCAGCACCATTGAAAAGTAGCCCTTTCTATTGATGTACTGGCTGGCCTGGTGGTCCGGTCCCAGGATAGGGATGTGAGTCCCATCTATAGCCCCACCGCAGTTTGGGAATCCCATCGCGGCAAAGCCATCTATGATGACCTGCGCGTTTCCCAGGGTCACTACCTTTGGGAGCAGTACCTTGACGATTGCCTTGGCTACTTGCATGACAACAACCCCCACGGTAGATTTGCCCACACCAAAGTGGTTCGCGACTGACCGGTAGCTGTCCGGCGTTGCAAGCTTCCAGAGGGCTATGGCCACTCGCTTCTGGACAGTGAGGGCTGCTCGCATGCGGGTGTCCTTGCGCTTCAGGGCAGGGGACAGCAACTCACAAAGTTCGAGGAAAGTCCCCTTCCGCATGCGAAAGTTTCGCAGCCACTGGGATTCATCCCAGACCTGAAGCACTATACGGTCCCACCATTCCGTGCTTGTTTCCCGGGCCCAGAATCGCCGTTCAACAAAATCCACATGCCCCATTGCCAACGTCATGTCCTGGGCGCTGGGGCTCGTGGTTTCTGACAGCTCTGTGCCACTCTCCGACTTCAGGCTCTCACGGCGGTGCCGTAGCCTCCTCGCCCGATTTCTCTGCATCTGCCTCAGGGAAAGGTGTATGATAAGCTGCGAGGTGTTGAGAACGGCCACAAGTGCAGCGATGGTCGCAGCGTGATCCATGATCGCAGTGCTGTGGCGTCCGCGCTGTCACTGACCAGAAAAGTGCGCGAACTGATTTCCCGCCGGCGCTTTCATGGAGGGAGGGAGGGCGTTAGTGACGGACGGATGACGACAAATTTTTTTTACCCAGAAGGCATTGGCGGCTCGACCCAGAATTCCGATGGGCAGCGGGGACTGCGGGAACTGTGGGATAGCTGCCCACAGTGCACCGCTTCCAATATCGACGCTCGCCCCGTTAGTGTGGACTCACAAAGTCGAATTACTGTCCTTAGTGTGTCCTTAGTGTGGACACACACGTTCGACTTTGCAATATCGATTCCACATATTCGATTTAAGTAAAATCGAATTACCCTCGTAGTGTAGACATACCCGAAGAGGTGTTTGAGAACCAAGACAGCTGCCAAAAATGATATACTAGAAATATGAAACTACATCCTGCACAGATACAGAGATAAGTGCTCTTTTATGAATACTTACTTTTCTTTATAAAGCATTTTGAGATCTACAGATGAAATGCATTATAGAAAAGCTATTATAATTAATCTAATGTCATACTTTAATATTGGACCTTGGTTCAAAAATGATAAAGGGAAAAAATATACATATAAAAAGCTTTAGCTTTGACATGTCTGAGAACCCTGCATTTTCCCTCTCCTTCACTATGCTCCAAAGAATTCGTCAAAGTTTATAATTAGTGCTATGACTGTACACAGCATTGCATTCCATATGATGGCATCAATACAAAATTGACAAACTATAATGTCATTGCCAGCTTTTATATTACAGCCCACACATGAAAAGTTCTATGGCCAAGCACATCTCAAATAGCACCAATTGCAAAGACTTTTGTTGGAGATACTCCAGAGATAAGAAAGCACATAGGATAAGGAAAACAGGAAAAGATGCAGAATTTTTATTTTTAAAAAAGGGAGGGGGGGAGAAGGGGGCAGAAAAATCAACAGAGACAGACACAGACTTACTGTGGACAAACAGACCAGGTATTAAAAAAGGAAAGCAAAACTACATGGCTAGGAAGCCATGTACAATATTGCATAACAAGAAACCAAGAGACAAGCAGTGAGTTACCTTAAAGAGACTAACACGGCTGCTACTCTGAAACCATTAAACTAATTCTATTCTGATTACCTTTGCTGCAAAAGTGCAGAATTTTGACACTACAGAATTATTTTCATGTAAGTCAGTTCAGCCGTCCTTTATTACAGCATTACAAACAGGGTTTCATGCACTATTAGCGCATTAATACACCTCTTGGATGTTTTATGAGGCACAAGATCGTATATCTCTCCAAGGCAAATATTAATAGATCAATAAAAGCAAACAGTTATATTATTATAGTGCTCAAAAACAGGTTAGGAATGCTATAGAATTTTTTTTTAAACATAACAGGTCCCCAAGCCAAAGAGTTTATAAATTAAGGCCCCAATACTGCAACTGATCCTCAAGCCTATGTGAAACGCTATTGACTGCAATGGGGCTCTGCACAGATGCGGGAGTCTACCCACATAGATTCCCAGTCAGAGGATCAGAATCTAAGCAGAGAACATATTGGAAATGGACAGAGAGGGCAGGGAAGTAGCACAAGTGTGTGGTGTTGTTTTGTAATTCTGTTTTTGTATGGTACATAAGCCGTGGTCTATTTCTCTTTCTGTCCTATGACCTCTGACTATATTTCTCTTTTGATCATTATTAACCCTTATTTTGTGTTATAACACTAGCATTTTTTCTTTTTTAAACCTGCAATTTTTGAGCTTTTTATTCTTTCAATAAAAACTAAAACCCCATGCCTTTTTAAAAAAAATATTTTGTTGTTACAAAAGGCCTGGAATGTCAGTGTTAACTCTTTTTGAAGAAAAACGTCCAATTTTAACATACTCTTTCATTACAGAAAATAGTTTGCAGCAAAGAGAGGAGGAATTCAAAAGAACGAGGAGCAAGAGTACCATGAAGGTGTTTTATAGTTTATATTGCAGGATTGTTTCTAAATTCTCACCCACAGCAAAGACTCTGAGGACTTGTCTTCACATACAGCGCTACTGTAGTGCAGCTGCACTGCTGTAGCACTTTAGTGAAGATGCTCCTACACTTCTAATAGAACTTCTCCCATCAGTGTAGTTAATCCATCTCCCCGGGAGGCGGTAGCTATGTCAGTGGGAGAAATTCTTCTATCAACATTGCGCTGTCTACCGGGGGGGGGGGGGGGGGGGGGGGGGGGGGGGGGGGCGGGAGAGAAAGAGGTGTTTCAGTATAACTATGTCACACAGGGGTGTGGACTGTTCACACCCCTGAGCGACATAGTTATACTGACATGGTTTGGTAGTGTAGACCTGGCCTTAAATATCACTGGCTTTTCCCAGGAGCACAGATCCTCTCACTAGACTCCGCAGCAGCCCATGTGAAGAAGAGAGATCTTACAACTATTGCCCCTCAGGAGTTGCCTAATGGCAACAAGCATGCGGGACTACTTCAAAGCCTTGTGAATCAGGCAGCACACAAGCACGGTCATTCACCATCTTTCATTAGACACACTAAAGGGTGCGCATTCTCCCAACCTCAGTTCCTTCTCCTGAACTGCAGAGTTCTGTATATCATCAGAACTTTTTGGGTAGAGGAAAAGATGACTAAAATTGCTGGAGCTGCAGCCAACAATTGACTCAGTTCTTTATTAGCATCGCACATAGAAAGTCTGGTCCATTTTTGCTTGTCACTTTTCAAAGTAGATAACAGTGAGACTGCTCAAGTGAGCAAAGTTATGTATGTGTTTGCAAGATCAAAGCCATGGTTATCATTACTCAGAATTTTTTCCTGTTCTCTCTCTTCACTATCTTTACATATTAAAGGCAATTTTTCACCACAAAAAGCTCTAATCAAAGGTCAAATATCATCTAAATATAATCAATAAATTAAATCTTGTGTAACAATTTAATGTAAATTTAAAGCAGCCTTTAAGCAATTTAACCCCAAAGATATTCACAAAATTAATCTATATTAATATGCAGCGTGTAAAGAATCTGTGACAAGGAAAAGGGGTGGCTGCATGTGCAGGAGATAGAGGGGTAGGGACTGATGGGATAAATTAAACAGAATATGATATTAAGAGAGAAAGATTTGAGGGGAGATTAGGAAGAGAGACAGAAAGTTAGGGAGAACGTAGAGAACACAATGCACAGTACGAAGGAGAGAGGTAAGTAGGTTAAAACAAATACCGGAAATCACGCAAGAAAAGAAAGGACCATGTGAAGTGAAGCAAGAAAGCATAAAACCATGAGAGTGTATTAATCAGAAAAGTGATTGACAATATTACAAATATCACCAAACTTTTGTTCTCTTGAATTGCAGGGAGATAGTTTTGGGAGCACTGTGGCACAATTATTTTTCACCCTAGCTAATAAGTGCTTAAATAACACAGCAATGAGCACTATATGTTTAAAAAAACAAGAGAGAGTGAGAGAGAGATTAGCTAGACAATTTAGTTCTTGGGGTAGCAGTGTCAGGTAAATATTTCAAGTCCTGTTTTATGTTAGGCACAAGTTACAGTATCATTTATGATCTGCAGGGCATCTAACAAGACACACAGTACATAGATGAAACATTTAAAACAATATTTCAACGAATGCACTAAAATTCTTGAACAGAAAATGAGGTTTGAAGCTCTGTTTGCAGTATTGTTGTAGCTCTGTTAGTCCCAGAATATTACAGAGACAAGGTGGGTGAGGTAATAGCTTTTATTGGACCAACTTCTGTTGGTGAAATAGACAAGCTTTCAGAGCGCTCTTCTTCAGGTCTGACATTCAAGATGACTTTCAGAACTAACCTAAGAGTTGTCATAATTAAAGAAAATATGAATAACTTACATATAGATAAACAGTATATCTTCAAATTCTTCCTGTTCATGCAAAGGGTTGAAAGTCATTTATAATTTAACATTAGAGAAGGAAGAAAAAGTTGAAGCAATTTGGATAGAAGGCATACCTGTTATAATTTGGAAGATGGCAGAAACATTTCAAGTATCAGAGGGGTAGCCGTGTTAGTCTGAATCTGTAAAAAGCAACAGAGGGTCCTGTGGCACCTTTAAGACTAACAGAGGTATTGGAGCATAAGCTTTCGTGGATGAATGCCCACTTCATCAGACGCAAGTAATGGAAATGTCCAGAGGCAGGTATAAATCAGTATGGAGATAACGAGGTTAGTTCAATCAGGGAGGGTGAGGTGCTCTGCTAGCAGTTGTGGTGTGAACACCAAGGGAGGAGAAACTGCTTCTGTAGTTGGATAGCCATTCACAGTCTTTGTTTAATCCTGATCTGATGGTGTCAAATTTGCAAATGAACTGGAGCTCAGCAGTTTCTCTTTGGAGTCTGGTCCTGAAGTTTTTTTGCTGTAAGATGGCTAATAATAACAATAATTAATATAATAATAATGGCTACCTTTACATCTGCTATTGTGTGGCCAGGGAGGTTGAAGTGTTCTCCTACAGGTTTTTGTATATTGCCATTCCTGATATCTGACTTGTGTCCATTTATCCTCTTGCGTAGTGACTGTCCAGTTTGGCCAATGTACATAGCAGAGGGGCATTGCTGGCACATGATGGCATATATAACATTGGTGGACGTGCAGGTGAATGAGCCGGTGATGTTGTAGCTGATCTGGTTAGGTCCTGTGATGGTGTTGCTGGTGTAGATATGTGGGCAGAGTTGGCATCGAGGTTTGTTGCATGGGTTGGTTCCTGAGTTAGAGTTCTTATGGTGCGGTGCGTGGTTGCTGGTGAGAATATGCTTAAGGTTGGCGGGTTGTCTGTGGGCGAGGACTGGCCTGCCTCCCAAGGTCTGTGAAAGTGAGGGACCATTGTCCAGGATGGGTTGTAGATCACTGATGATGCATTGGAGAGGTTTAAGCTGAGGACTGTAGGTGATGGCCAGTGGAGTTCTGTTGGTTTCTTTTTTGGGCCTGTCTTGTAGCGGGAGGCTTCTGGGTATACGTCTGGCTCTGTTGATTTGCTTCTTTATTTCCTTGTGTGGGTACCGTAGTTTTGAGAATGCTTGGTGAAGATCTTGTAGGTGTTGGTCTCTGTCTGAGGGATTGGAGCAGATGCGGTTGTACCTCAGCGCTTGGCTGTAGACGATGGATCGTGTGGTGTGTCCAGGGTGGAAGCTGGAGGCATGAAGGTAGGCGTAGCGGTCGGTGGGTTTTCGGTATAGGGTGGTGTTAACGTGGCCATGGCTTATTTGTACTGTGGTGTCTAGGAAGTGGACCTCCCGGATAGATTGGTCCAGGCTGAGGTTGATGATGGGGTGGAAGCTGTTGAGATCATGGTGGAATTCTTCCAGGGTCTCCTTTCCATGGGTCCAGATGATGAAGATGTCATCAATGTAGCGTAGGTAGAGGAGGGGCGTGAGTAGACGAGAGCTGAGGAAGCGTTGTTCCAGGTCAGCCATAAAAATGTTGGCATATTGTGGAGCCATATTGTGGGGCCATGCGGGTGCCCATGGCGGTGCCACTGGTCTGGAGGTATGTATACACAAGTCAGATATCAGGAATGGCAATACACACAAACCTGTAGGAGAACACTTCAACCTCCCTGGCCACACAATAGCAGATGTAAAGGTAGCCATTATTATTATATTAATTATTGTTATTATTAGCCATCTTACAGCAAAAAAACTTCAGGACCAGACTCCAAAGAGAAACTGCTGAGCTCCAGTTCATTTGCAAATTTGACACCATCAGATCAGGATTAAACAAAGACTGTGAATGGCTATCCAACTACAGAAGCAGTTTCTCCTCCCTTGGTGTTCACACCACAACTGCTAGCAGAGCACCTCACCCTCCCTGATTGAACTAACCTCGTTATCTCCATACTGATTTATACCTGCCTCTGGACATTTCCATTACTTGCGTCTGATGAAGTGGGCATTCATCCACGAAAGCTTATGCTCCAATACCTCTGTTAGTCTTAAAGGTGCCACAGGACCCTCTGTTGCTTTTTACAGATTCAGACTAACACGGCTACCCCTCTGATACTTGAAATGTTTCTGCCATCTTCCAAATTATAACAGGTATGCCTTCTATCCAAATTGCTTCAACTTTTTCTTCCTTCTCTAATGTTAAATTATAAATGACTTTCAACCCTTTGCATGAACAGGAAGAATTTGAAGATATACTGTTTATCTATATGTAAGTTATTCATATTTTCTTTAATTATGACAACTCTTAGGTTAGTTCTGAAAGTCATCTTGAATGTCAGACCTGAAGAAGAGCGCTCTGAAAGCTTGTCTATTTCACCAACAGAAGTTGGTCCAATAAAAGCTATTACCTCACCCACCTTGTCTCTGTAATATTCTGGGACTAACAGAGCTACAACAATACTGCAAACAGAGCTTCAAACCTCATTTTCTGTTCAAGAATTTTAGTGCATTCGTTGAAATATTGTTTTAAATGTTTCATCTATGTACTGTGTGTCTTGTTAGATGCCCTGCAGATCATAAATGATACTGTAACTTGTGCCTAACATAAAACAGGACTTGAAATATTTACCTGACACTGCTACCCCAAGAACTAAATTGTCTAGCTAATCTCTCTCTCACTCTCTCTTGTTTTTTTAAACATATAGTGCTCATTGCTGTGTTATTTAAGCACTTATTAGCTAGGGTGAAAAATAATTGTGCCACAGTGCTCCCAAAACTATCTCCCTGCAATTCAAGAGAACAAAAGTTTGGTGATATTTGTAATATTGTCAATCACTTTTCTGATTAATACACTCTCATGGTTTTATGCTTTCTTGCTTCACTTCACATGGTCCTTTCTTTTCTTGCGTGATTTCCGGTATTTGTTTTAACCTACTTACCTCTCTCCTTCGTACTGTGCATTGTGTTCTCTACGTTCTCCCTAACTTTCTGTCTCTCTTCCTAATCTCCCCTCAAATCTTTCTCTCTTAATATCATATTCTGTTTAATTTATCCCATCAGTCCCTACCCCTCTATCTCCTGCACATGCAGCCACCCCTTTTCCTTGTCACAGATTCTTTACACGCTGCATATTAATATAGATTAATTTTGTGAATATCTTTGGGGTTAAATTGCTTAAAGGCTGCTTTAAATTTACATTAAATTGTTACACAAGATTTAATTTATTGATTATATTTAGATGATATTTGACCTTTGATTAGAGCTTTTTGTGGTGAAAAATTGCCTTTAATATGTAAAGATAGTGAAGAGAGAGAACAGGAAAAAATTCTGAGTAATGATAACCATGGCTTTGATCTTGCAAACACATACATAACTTTGCTCACTTGAGCAGTCTCACTGTTATCTACTTTGAAAAGTGACAAGCAAAAATGGACCAGACTTTCTATGTGCGATGCTAATAAAGAACTGAGTCAATTGTTGGCTGCAGCTCCAGCAATTTTAGTCATCTTTTCCTCTACCCAAAAAGTTCTGATGATATACAGAACTCTGCAGTTCAGGAGAAGGAACTGAGGTTGGGAGAATGCGCACCCTTTAGTGTGTCTAATGAAAGATGGTGAATGACCGTGCTTGTGTGCTGCCTGATTCACAAGGCTTTGAAGTAGTCCCGCATGCTTGTTGCCATTAGGCAACTCCTGAGGGGCAATAGTTGTAAGATCTCTCTTCTTCACATGGGCTGCTGCGGAGTCTAGTGAGAGGATCTGTGCTCCTGGGAAAAGCCAGTGATATTTAAGGCCAGGTCTACACTACCAAACCATGTCAGTATAACTATGTCGCTCAGGGGTGTGAACAGTCCACACCCCTGTGTGACATAGTTATACTGAAACACCTCTTTCTCTCCCGCCCCCCCCCCCCCCCCCCCCCCCCCCCCCCCCCCCGGTAGACAGCGCAATGTTGATAGAAGAATTTCTCCCACTGACATAGCTACCGCCTCCCGGGGAGATGGATTAACTACACTGATGGGAGAAGTTCTATTAGAAGTGTAGGAGCATCTTCACTAAAGTGCTACAGCAGTGCAGCTGCACTACAGTAGCGCTGTATGTGAAGACAAGTCCTCAGAGTCTTTGCTGTGGGTGAGAATTTAGAAACAATCCTGCAATATAAACTATAAAACACCTTCATGGTACTCTTGCTCCTCGTTCTTTTGAATTCCTCCTCTCTTTGCTGCAAACTATTTTCTGTAATGAAAGAGTATGTTAAAATTGGACGTTTTTCTTCAAAAAGAGTTAACACTGACATTCCAGGCCTTTTGTAACAACAAAATATTTTTTTTAAAAAGGCATGGGGTTTTAGTTTTTATTGAAAGAATAAAAAGCTCAAAAATTGCAGGTTTAAAAAAGAAAAAATGCTAGTGTTATAACACAAAATAAGGGTTAATAATGATCAAAAGAGAAATATAGTCAGAGGTCATAGGACAGAAAGAGAAATAGACCACGGCTTATGTACCATACAAAAACAGAATTACAAAACAACACCACACACTTGTGCTACTTCCCTGCCCTCTCTGTCCATTTCCAATATGTTCTCTGCTTAGATTCTGATCCTCTGACTGGGAATCTATGTGGGTAGACTCCCGCATCTGTGCAGAGCCCCATTGCAGTCAATAGCGTTTCACATAGGCTTGAGGATCAGTTGCAGTATTGGGGCCTTAATTTATAAACTCTTTGGCTTGGGGACCTGTTATGTTTAAAAAAAAATTCTATAGCATTCCTAACCTGTTTTTGAGCACTATAATAATATAACTGTTTGCTTTTATTGATCTATTAATATTTGCCTTGGAGAGATATACGATCTTGTGCCTCATAAAACATCCAAGAGGTGTATTAATGCGCTAATAGTGCATGAAACCCTGTTTGTAATGCTGTAATAAAGGACGGCTGAACTGACTTACATGAAAATAATTCTGTAGTGTCAAAATTCTGCACTTTTGCAGCAAAGGTAATCAGAATAGAATTAGTTTAATGGTTTCAGAGTAGCAGCCGTGTTAGTCTCTTTAAGGTAACTCACTGCTTGTCTCTTGGTTTCTTGTTATGCAATATTGTACATGGCTTCCTAGCCATGTAGTTTTGCTTTCCTTTTTTAATACCTGGTCTGTTTGTCCACAGTAAGTCTGTGTCTGTCTCTGTTGATTTTTCTGCCCCCTTCTCCCCCCCTCCCTTTTTTAAAAATAAAAATTCTGCATCTTTTCCTGTTTTCCTTATCCTATGTGCTTTCTTATCTCTGGAGTATCTCCAACAAAAGTCTTTGCAATTGGTGCTATTTGAGATGTGCTTGGCCATAGAACTTTTCATGTGTGGGCTGTAATATAAAAGCTGGCAATGACATTATAGTTTGTCAATTTTGTATTGATGCCATCATATGGAATGCAATGCTGTGTACAGTCATAGCACTAATTATAAACTTTGACGAATTCTTTGGAGCATAGTGAAGGAGAGGGAAAATGCAGGGTTCTCAGACATGTCAAAGCTAAAGCTTTTTATATGTATATTTTTTCCCTTTATCATTTTTGAACCAAGGTCCAATATTAAAGTATGACATTAGATTAATTATAATAGCTTTTCTATAATGCATTTCATCTGTAGATCTCAAAATGCTTTATAAAGAAAAGTAAGTATTCATAAAAGAGCACTTATCTCTGTATCTGTGCAGGATGTAGTTTCATATTTCTAGTATATCATTTTTGGCAGCTGTCTTGGTTCTCAAACACCTCTTCGGGTATGTCTACACTACGAGGGTAATTCGATTTTACTTAAATCGAATATGTGGAATCGATATTGCAAAGTCGAACGTGTGTGTCCACACTAAGGACACACTAAGGACAGTAATTCGACTTTGTGAGTCCACACTAACGGGGCGAGCGTCGATATTGGAAGCGGTGCACTGTGGGCAGCTATCCCACAGTTCCCGCAGTCCCCGCTGCCCATCGGAATTCTGGGTCGAGCCGCCAATGCCTTCTGGGTAAAAAAAATTTGTCGTCATCCGTCCGTCACTAACGCCCTCCCTCCCTCCATGAAAGCGCCGGCGGGAAATCAGTTCGCGCACTTTTCTGGTCAGTGACAGCGCGGACGCCACAGCACTGCGATCATGGATCACGCTGCGACCATCGCTGCACTTGTGGCCGTTCTCAACACCTCGCAGCTTATCATACACCTTTCCCTGAGGCAGATGCAGAGAAATCGGGCGAGGAGGCTACGGCACCGCCGTGAGAGCCTGAAGTCGGAGAGTGGCACAGAGCTGTCAGAAACCACGAGCCCCAGCGCCCAGGACATGACGTTGGCAATGGGGCATGTGGATTTTGTTGAACGGCGATTCTGGGCCCGGGAAACAAGCACGGAATGGTGGGACCGTATAGTGCTTCAGGTCTGGGATGAATCCCAGTGGCTGCGAAACTTTCGCATGCGGAAGGGGACTTTCCTCGAACTTTGTGAGTTGCTGTCCCCTGCCCTGAAGCGCAAGGACACCCGCATGCGAGCAGCCCTCACTGTCCAGAAGCGAGTGGCCATAGCCCTCTGGAAGCTTGCAACGCCGGACAGCTACCGGTCAGTCGCGAACCACTTTGGTGTGGGCAAATCTACCGTGGGGGTTGTTGTCATGCAAGTAGCCAAGGCAATCGTCAAGGTACTGCTCCCAAAGGTAGTGACCCTGGGAAACGCGCAGGTCATCATAGATGGCTTTGCCGCGATGGGATTCCCAAACTGCGGTGGGGCTATAGATGGGACTCACATCCCTATCCTGGGACCGGACCACCAGGCCAGCCAGTACATCAATAGAAAGGGCTACTTTTCAATGGTGCTGCAAGCACTGGTGGACCATCGGGGACGGTTTACAAACATCTACGTCGGATGGCCGGGCAAGGTTCATGACGCTCGTGTGTTCAGGAACTCTGGTCTGTTTAGACGGCTGCAGGAAGGTATTTACTTCCCAGACCACAAAATAACTCTTGGGGATGTGGAGATGCCTACAGTCATCCTCGGGGACCCAGCCTACCCGCTAATGCCCTGGCTCATGAAGCCCTATACTGGCGCCCTGGACACAGAAAAAGAACTGTTCAACTACCGTCTGAGCAAGTGCAGAATGGTGGTGGAGTGTGCTTTTGGCCGTCTCAAAGGGAGATGGAGAAGCTTACTCACTCGCTGTGATCTCAGTGAAACCAATATCCCCATCGTTATTGCAGCTTGCTGTGTGCTCCACAATCTGTGTGAGAGCAAGGGGGAGACCTTTATGGCGGGGTGGGAGCTAGA
>NW_020699252.1:0-12320 GCF_002925995.2 Terrapene triunguis
TCTAGCTCCCACCCCGCCATAAAGGTCTCCCCCTTGCTCTCACACAGGTTGTGGAGCACACAGCAAGCTGCAATAACGATGGGGATATTGGTTTCACTGAGATCACAGCGAGTGAGTAAGCTTCTCCATCTCCCTTTGAGACGGCCAAAAGCACACTCCACCACCATTCTGCACTTGCTCAGACGGTAGTTGAACAGTTCTTTTTCTGTGTCCAGGGCGCCAGTATAGGGCTTCATGAGCCAGGGCATTAGCGGGTAGGCTGGGTCCCCGAGGATGACTGTAGGCATCTCCACATCCCCAAGAGTTATTTTGTGGTCTGGGAAGTAAATACCTTCCTGCAGCCGTCTAAACAGACCAGAGTTCCTGAACACGCGAGCGTCATGAACCTTGCCCGGCCATCCGACGTAGATGTTTGTAAACCGTCCCCGATGGTCCACCAGTGCTTGCAGCACCATTGAAAAGTAGCCCTTTCTATTGATGTACTGGCTGGCCTGGTGGTCCGGTCCCAGGATAGGGATGTGAGTCCCATCTATAGCCCCACCGCAGTTTGGGAATCCCATCGCGGCAAAGCCATCTATGATGACCTGCGCGTTTCCCAGGGTCACTACCTTTGGGAGCAGTACCTTGACGATTGCCTTGGCTACTTGCATGACAACAACCCCCACGGTAGATTTGCCCACACCAAAGTGGTTCGCGACTGACCGGTAGCTGTCCGGCGTTGCAAGCTTCCAGAGGGCTATGGCCACTCGCTTCTGGACAGTGAGGGCTGCTCGCATGCGGGTGTCCTTGCGCTTCAGGGCAGGGGACAGCAACTCACAAAGTTCGAGGAAAGTCCCCTTCCGCATGCGAAAGTTTCGCAGCCACTGGGATTCATCCCAGACCTGAAGCACTATACGGTCCCACCAGTCCGTGCTTGTTTCCCGGGCCCAGAATCGCCGTTCAACAAAATCCACATGCCCCATTGCCAACGTCATGTCCTGGGCGCTGGGGCTCGTGGTTTCTGACAGCTCTGTGCCACTCTCCGACTTCAGGCTCTCACGGCGGTGCCGTAGCCTCCTCGCCCGATTTCTCTGCATCTGCCTCAGGGAAAGGTGTATGATAAGCTGCGAGGTGTTGAGAACGGCCACAAGTGCAGCGATGGTCGCAGCGTGATCCATGATCGCAGTGCTGTGGCGTCCGCGCTGTCACTGACCAGAAAAGTGCGCGAACTGATTTCCCGCCGGCGCTTTCATGGAGGGAGGGAGGGCGTTAGTGACGGACGGATGACGACAAATTTTTTTTACCCAGAAGGCATTGGCGGCTCGACCCAGAATTCCGATGGGCAGCGGGGACTGCGGGAACTGTGGGATAGCTGCCCACAGTGCACCGCTTCCAATATCGACGCTCGCCCCGTTAGTGTGGACTCACAAAGTCGAATTACTGTCCTTAGTGTGTCCTTAGTGTGGACACACACGTTCGACTTTGCAATATCGATTCCACATATTCGATTTAAGTAAAATCGAATTACCCTCGTAGTGTAGACATACCCGAAGAGGTGTTTGAGAACCAAGACAGCTGCCAAAAATGATATACTAGAAATATGAAACTACATCCTGCACAGATACAGAGATAAGTGCTCTTTTATGAATACTTACTTTTCTTTATAAAGCATTTTGAGATCTACAGATGAAATGCATTATAGAAAAGCTATTATAATTAATCTAATGTCATACTTTAATATTGGACCTTGGTTCAAAAATGATAAAGGGAAAAAATATACATATAAAAAGCTTTAGCTTTGACATGTCTGAGAACCCTGCATTTTCCCTCTCCTTCACTATGCTCCAAAGAATTCGTCAAAGTTTATAATTAGTGCTATGACTGTACACAGCATTGCATTCCATATGATGGCATCAATACAAAATTGACAAACTATAATGTCATTGCCAGCTTTTATATTACAGCCCACACATGGAAAGTTCTATGGCCAAGCACATCTCAAATAGCACCAATTGCAAAGACTTTTGTTGGAGATACTCCAGAGATAAGAAAGCACATAGGGTAAGGAAAACAGGAAAAGATGCAGAATTTTTATTTTTAAAAAAGGGAGGGGGGGAGAAGGGGGCAGAAAAATCAACAGAGACAGACACAGACTTACTGTGGACAAACAGACCAGGTATTAAAAAAGGAAAGCAAAACTACATGGCTAGGAAGCCACGTACAATATTGCATAACAAGAAACCAAGAGACAAGCAGTGAGTTACCTTAAAGAGACTAACACGGCTGCTACTCTGAAACCATTAAACTAATTCTATTCTGATTACCTTTGCTGCAAAAGTGCAGAATTTTGACACTACAGAATTATTTTCATGTAAGTCAGTTCAGCCCTCCTTTATTACAGCATTACAAACAGGGTTTCATGCACTATTAGCGCATTAATACACCTCTTGGATGTTTTATGAGGCACAAGATCGTATATCTCTCCAAGGCAAATATTAATAGATCAATAAAAGCAAACAGTTATATTATTATAGTGCTCAAAAACAGGTTAGGAATGCTATAGAATTTTTTTTTAAACATAACAGGTCCCCAAGCCAAAGAGTTTATAAATTAAGGCCCCAATACTGCAACTGATCCTCATGCCTATGTGAAACGCTATTGACTGCAATGGGGCTCTGCACAGATGCGGGAGTCTACCCACATAGATTCTGATCCTCTGACTGGGAATCTAAGCAGAGAACATATTGGAAATGGACAGAGAGGGCAGGGAAGTAGCACAAGTGTGTGGTGTTGTTTTGTAATTCTGTTTTTGTATGGTACATAAGCCGTGGTCTATTTCTTTCTGTCCTATGACCTCTGACTATATTTCTCTTTTGATCATTATTAACCCTTATTTTGTGTTATAACACTAGCCTTTTTTCTTTTTTAAACCTGCAATTTTTGAGCTTTTTATTCTTTCAATAAAAACTAAAACCCCATGCCTTTTTAAAAAAAATATTTTGTTGTTACAAAAGGCCTGGAATGTCAGTGTTAACTCTTTTTGAAGAAAAACGTCCAATTTTAACATACTCTTTCATTACAGAAAATAGTTTGCAGCAAAGAGAGGAGGAATTAAAAAGAACGAGGAGCAAGAGTACCATGAAGGTGTTTTATAGTTTATATTGCAGGATTGTTTCTAAATTCTCACCCACAGCAAAGACTCTGAGGACTTGTCTTCACATACAGCGCTACTGTAGTGCAGCTGCACTGCTGTAGCACTTTAGTGAAGATGCTCCTACACTTCTAATAGAACTTCTCCCATCAGTGTAGTTAATCCATCTCCCCGGGAGGCGGTAGCTATGTCAGTGGGAGAAATTCTTCTATCAACATTGCGCTGTCTACCGGGGGGGGGGGGGGGGGGGGGGGGCGGGAGAGAAAGAGGTGTTTCAGTATAACTATGTCACACAGGGGTGTGGACTGTTCACACCCCTGAGCGACATAGTTATACTGACATGGTTTGGTAGTGTAGACCTGGCCTTAAATATCACTGGCTTTTCCCAGGAGCACAGATCCTCTCACTAGACTCCGCAGCAGCCCATGTGAAGAAAAGAGATCTTACAACTATTGCCCCTCAGGAGTTGCCTAATGGCAACAAGCATGTGGGACTACTTCAAAGCCTTGTGAATCAGGCAGCACACAAGCACGGTCATTCACCATCTTTCATTAGACACACTAAAGGGTGCGCATTCTCCCAACCTCAATTCCTTCTCCTGAACTGCAGAGTTCTGTATATCATCAGAACTTTTTGGGTAGAGAAAAGATGACTAAAATTGCTGGAGCTGCAGCCAACAATTGACTCAGTTCTTTATTAGCATCGCACATAGAAAGTCTGGTCCATTTTTGCTTGTCACTTTTCAAAGTAGATAACAGTGAGACTGCTCAAGTGAGCAAAGTTATGTATGTGTTTGCAAGATCAAGGCCATGGTTATCATTACTCAGAATTTTTTCCTGTTCTCTCTCTTCACTATCTTTACATATTAAAGGCAATTTTTCACCACAAAAAGCTCTACTCAAAGGTCAAATATCATCTAAATATAATCAATAAATTAAATCTTGTGTAACAATTTAATGTAAATTTAAAGCAGCCTTTAAGCAATTTAACCCCAAAGATATTCACAAAATTAATCTATATTAATATGCAGCGTGTAAAGAATCTGTGACAAGGAAAAGGGGTGGCTGCATGTGCAGGAGATAGAGGGGTAGGGACTGATGGGATAAATTAAACAGAATATGATATTAAGAGAGAAAGATTTGAGGGGAGATTAGGAAGAGAAAGACAGAAAGTTAGGGAGAACGTAGAGAACACAATGCACAGTACGAAGGAGAGAGGTAAGTAGGTTAAAACAAATACCGGAAATCACGCAAGAAAAGAAAGGACCATGTGAAGTGAAGCAAGAAAGCATAAAACCATGAGAGTGTATTAATCAGAAAAGTGATTGACAATATTACAAATATCACCAAACTTTTGTTCTCTTGAATTGCAGGGAGATAGTTTTGGGAGCACTGTGGCACAATTATTTTTCACCCTAGCTAATAAGTGCTTAAATAACACAGCAATGAGCACTATATGTTTAAAAAAACAAGAGAGAGTGAGAGAGAGATTAGCTAGACAATTTAGTTCTTGGGGTAGCAGTGTCAGGTAAATATTTCAAGTCCTGTTTTATGTTAGGCACAAGTTACAGTATCATTTATGATCTGCAGGGCATCTAACAAGACACACAGTACATAGATGAAACATTTAAAACAATATTTCAACGAATGCACTAAAATTCTTGAACAGAAAATGAGGTTTGAAGCTCTGTTTGCAGTATTGTTGTAGCTCTGTTAGTCCCAGAATATTACAGAGACAAGGTGGGTGAGGTAATAGCTTTTATTGGACCAACTTCTGTTGGTGAAATAGACAAGCTTTCAGAGCGCTCTTCTTCAGGTCTGACATTCAAGATGACTTTCAGAACTAACCTAAGAGTTGTCATAATTAAAGAAAATATGAATAACTTACATATAGATAAACAGTATATCTTCAAATTCTTCCTGTTCATGCAAAGGATTGAAAGTCATTTATAATTTAACATTAGAGAAGGAAGAAAAAGTTGAAGCAATTTGGATAGAAGGCATACCTGTTATAATTTGGAAGATGGCAGAAACATTTCAAGTATCAGAGGGGTAGCCGTGTTAGTCTGAATCTGTAAAAAGCAACAGAGGGTCCTGTGGCACCTTTAAGACTAACAGAGGTATTGGAGCATAAGCTTTCGTGGGTGAATGCCCACTTCATCAGACGCAAGTAATAGAAATGTCCAGAGGCAGGTATAAATCAGTATGGAGATAACGAGGTTAGTTCAATCAGGGAGGGTGAGGTGCTCTGCTAGCAGTTGAGGTGTGAACACCAAGGGAGGAGAAACTGCTTCTGTAGTTGGATAGCCATTCACAGTCTTTGTTTAATCCTGATCTGATGGTGTCAAATTTGCAAATGAACTGGAGCTCAGCAGTTTCTCTTTGGAGTCTGGTCCTGAAGTTTTTTTGCTGTAAGATGGCTAATAATAATAATAATAATTAATATAATAATAATGGCTACCTTTACATCTGCTATTGTGTGGCCAGGGAGGTTGAAGTGTTCTCCTACAGGTTTGTGTGTATTGCCATTCCTGATATCTGACTTGTGTATACATACCTCCAGACCAGTGGCACCGCCATGGGCACCCGCATGGCCCCACAATATGGCTCCACAATATGCCAACATTTTTATGGCTGACCTGGAACAACGCTTCCTCAGCTCTCGTCTACTCACGCCCCTCCTCTACCTACGCTACATTGATGACATCTTCATCATCTGGACCCATGGGAAGGAGACCCTGGAAGAATTCCACCATGATCTCAACAGCTTCCACCCCATCATCAACCTCAGCCTGGACCAATCTATCCGGGAGGTCCACTTCCTAGACACCACAGTACAAATAAGCCATGGCCACGTTAACACCACCCTATACCGAAAACCCACCGACCGCTACGCCTACCTTCATGCCTCCAGCTTCCACCCTCGACACACCACACGATCCATCGTCTACAGCCAAGCGCTGAGGTACAACCGCATCTGCTCCAACCCCTCAGACAGAGACCAACACCTACAAGATCTTCACCAAGCATTCTCAAAACTACGATACCCACACAAGGAAATAAAGAAACAAATCAACAGAGCCAGACGTGTACCCAGAAGCCTCCTGCTACAAGACAGGCCCAAAAAAGAAACCAACAGAACTCCACTGGCCATCACCTACAGTCCTCAGCTTAAACCTCTCCAATGCATCATCAGTGATCTACAACCCATCCTGGACAATGGTCCCTCACTTTCACAGACCTTGGGAGGCAGGCCAGTCCTCGCCCACAGACAACCCGCCAACCTTAAGCATATTCTCACCAGCAACCACGCACAGCACCATAACAACTCTAACTCAGGAACCAACCCATGCAACAAACCTCGATGCCAACTCTGCCCACATATCTACACCAGCAACACCATCACAGGACCTAACTAGATCAGCTACAACATCACCGGTTCATTCACCTGCATGTCCACCAATGTTATATATGCCATCATGTGCCAGCAATGCCCCTCTGCTATGTACATTGGCCAAACTGGACAGTCACTACGCAAGAGGATAAATGGACACAAGTCAGATATCAGGAATGGCAATATACAGAAACCTGTAGGAGAACACTTCAGCCTCCCTGGCCACACAATAGCAGATGTAAAGGTAGCCATCTTACAGCAAAAAAACTTCAGGACCAGACTCCAAAGAGAAACTGCTGAGCTCCAGTTCATTTGCAAATTTGACACCATCAGATCAGGATTAAACAAAGACTGTGAATGGCTATCCAACTACAGAAGCAGTTTCTCCTCCCTTGGTGTTCACACCTCAACTGCTAGCAGAGCACCTCACCCTCCCTGATTGAACTAACCTCGTTATCTCCATACTGATTTATACCTGCCTCTGGACATTTCTATTACTTGCGTCTGATGAAGTGGGCATTCACCCACGAAAGCTTATGCTCCAATACCTCTGTTAGTCTTAAAGGTGCCACAGGACCCTCTGTTGCTTTTTACAGATTCAGACTAACACGGCTACCCCTCTGATACTTGAAATGTTTCTGCCATCTTCCAAATTATAACAGGTATGCCTTCTATCCAAATTGCTTCAACTTTTTCTTCCTTCTCTAATGTTAAATTATAAATGACTTTCAATCCTTTGCATGAACAGGAAGAATTTGAAGATATACTGTTTATCTATATGTAAGTTATTCATATTTTCTTTAATTATGACAACTCTTAGGTTAGTTCTGAAAGTCATCTTGAATGTCAGACCTGAAGAAGAGCGCTCTGAAAGCTTGTCTATTTCACCAACAGAAGTTGGTCCAATAAAAGCTATTACCTCACCCACCTTGTCTCTGTAATATTCTGGGACTAACAGAGCTACAACAATACTGCAAACAGAGCTTCAAACCTCATTTTCTGTTCAAGAATTTTAGTGCATTCGTTGAAATATTGTTTTAAATGTTTCATCTATGTACTGTGTGTCTTGTTAGATGCCCTGCAGATCATAAATGATACTGTAACTTGTGCCTAACATAAAACAGGACTTGAAATATTTACCTGACACTGCTACCCCAAGAACTAAATTGTCTAGCTAATCTCTCTCTCACTCTCTCTTGTTTTTTTAAACATATAGTGCTCATTGCTGTGTTATTTAAGCACTTATTAGCTAGGGTGAAAAATAATTGTGCCACAGTGCTCCCAAAACTATCTCCCTGCAATTCAAGAGAACAAAAGTTTGGTGATATTTGTAATATTGTCAATCACTTTTCTGATTAATACACTCTCATGGTTTTATGCTTTCTTGCTTCACTTCACATGGTCCTTTCTTTTCTTGCGTGATTTCCGGTATTTGTTTTAACCTACTTACCTCTCTCCTTCGTACTGTGCATTGTGTTCTCTACGTTCTCCCTAACTTTCTGTCTTTCTCTTCCTAATCTCCCCTCAAATCTTTCTCTCTTAATATCATATTCTGTTTAATTTATCCCATCAGTCCCTACCCCTCTATCTCCTGCACATGCAGCCACCCCTTTTCCTTGTCACAGATTCTTTACACGCTGCATATTAATATAGATTAATTTTGTGAATATCTTTGGGGTTAAATTGCTTAAAGGCTGCTTTAAATTTACATTAAATTGTTACACAAGATTTAATTTATTGATTATATTTAGATGATATTTGACCTTTGAGTAGAGCTTTTTGTGGTGAAAAATTGCCTTTAATATGTAAAGATAGTGAAGAGAGAGAACAGGAAAAAATTCTGAGTAATGATAACCATGGCCTTGATCTTGCAAACACATACATAACTTTGCTCACTTGAGCAGTCTCACTGTTATCTACTTTGAAAAGTGACAAGCAAAAATGGACCAGACTTTCTATGTGCGATGCTAATAAAGAACTGAGTCAATTGTTGGCTGCAGCTCCAGCAATTTTAGTCATCTTTTCTCTACCCAAAAAGTTCTGATGATATACAGAACTCTGCAGTTCAGGAGAAGGAATTGAGGTTGGGAGAATGCGCACCCTTTAGTGTGTCTAATGAAAGATGGTGAATGACCGTGCTTGTGTGCTGCCTGATTCACAAGGCTTTGAAGTAGTCCCACATGCTTGTTGCCATTAGGCAACTCCTGAGGGGCAATAGTTGTAAGATCTCTTTTCTTCACATGGGCTGCTGCGGAGTCTAGTGAGAGGATCTGTGCTCCTGGGAAAAGCCAGTGATATTTAAGGCCAGGTCTACACTACCAAACCATGTCAGTATAACTATGTCGCTCAGGGGTGTGAACAGTCCACACCCCTGTGTGACATAGTTATACTGAAACACCTCTTTCTCTCCCGCCCCCCCCCCCCCCCCCCCCCCCCGGTAGACAGCGCAATGTTGATAGAAGAATTTCTCCCACTGACATAGCTACCGCCTCCCGGGGAGATGGATTAACTACACTGATGGGAGAAGTTCTATTAGAAGTGTAGGAGCATCTTCACTAAAGTGCTACAGCAGTGCAGCTGCACTACAGTAGCGCTGTATGTGAAGACAAGTCCTCAGAGTCTTTGCTGTGGGTGAGAATTTAGAAACAATCCTGCAATATAAACTATAAAACACCTTCATGGTACTCTTGCTCCTCGTTCTTTTTAATTCCTCCTCTCTTTGCTGCAAACTATTTTCTGTAATGAAAGAGTATGTTAAAATTGGACGTTTTTCTTCAAAAAGAGTTAACACTGACATTCCAGGCCTTTTGTAACAACAAAATATTTTTTTTAAAAAGGCATGGGGTTTTAGTTTTTATTGAAAGAATAAAAAGCTCAAAAATTGCAGGTTTAAAAAAGAAAAAAGGCTAGTGTTATAACACAAAATAAGGGTTAATAATGATCAAAAGAGAAATATAGTCAGAGGTCATAGGACAGAAAGAAATAGACCACGGCTTATGTACCATACAAAAACAGAATTACAAAACAACACCACACACTTGTGCTACTTCCCTGCCCTCTCTGTCCATTTCCAATATGTTCTCTGCTTAGATTCCCAGTCAGAGGATCAGAATCTATGTGGGTAGACTCCCGCATCTGTGCAGAGCCCCATTGCAGTCAATAGCGTTTCACATAGGCATGAGGATCAGTTGCAGTATTGGGGCCTTAATTTATAAACTCTTTGGCTTGGGGACCTGTTATGTTTAAAAAAAAATTCTATAGCATTCCTAACCTGTTTTTGAGCACTATAATAATATAACTGTTTGCTTTTATTGATCTATTAATATTTGCCTTGGAGAGATATACGATCTTGTGCCTCATAAAACATCCAAGAGGTGTATTAATGCGCTAATAGTGCATGAAACCCTGTTTGTAATGCTGTAATAAAGGAGGGCTGAACTGACTTACATGAAAATAATTCTGTAGTGTCAAAATTCTGCACTTTTGCAGCAAAGGTAATCAGAATAGAATTAGTTTAATGGTTTCAGAGTAGCAGCCGTGTTAGTCTCTTTAAGGTAACTCACTGCTTGTCTCTTGGTTTCTTGTTATGCAATATTGTACGTGGCTTCCTAGCCATGTAGTTTTGCTTTCCTTTTTTAATACCTGGTCTGTTTGTCCACAGTAAGTCTGTGTCTGTCTCTGTTGATTTTTCTGCCCCCTTCTCCCCCCCTCCCTTTTTTAAAAATAAAAATTCTGCATCTTTTCCTGTTTTCCTTACCCTATGTGCTTTCTTATCTCTGGAGTATCTCCAACAAAAGTCTTTGCAATTGGTGCTATTTGAGATGTGCTTGGCCATAGAACTTTCCATGTGTGGGCTGTAATATAAAAGCTGGCAATGACATTATAGTTTGTCAATTTTGTATTGATGCCATCATATGGAATGCAATGCTGTGTACAGTCATAGCACTAATTATAAACTTTGACGAATTCTTTGGAGCATAGTGAAGGAGAGGGAAAATGCAGGGTTCTCAGACATGTCAAAGCTAAAGCTTTTTATATGTATATTTTTTCCCTTTATCATTTTTGAACCAAGGTCCAATATTAAAGTATGACATTAGATTAATTATAATAGCTTTTCTATAATGCATTTCATCTGTAGATCTCAAAATGCTTTATAAAGAAAAGTAAGTATTCATAAAAGAGCACTTATCTCTGTATCTGTGCAGGATGTAGTTTCATATTTCTAGTATATCATTTTTGGCAGCTGTCTTGGTTCTCAAACACCTCTTCGGGTATGTCTACACTACGAGGGTAATTCGATTTTACTTAAATCGAATATGTGGAATCGATATTGCAAAGTCGAACGTGTGTGTCCACACTAAGGACACACTAAGGACAGTAATTCGACTTTGTGAGTCCACACTAACGGGGCGAGCGTCGATATTGGAAGCGGTGCACTGTGGGCAGCTATCCCACAGTTCCCGCAGTCCCCGCTGCCCATCGGAATTCTGGGTCGAGCCGCCAATGCCTTCTGGGTAAAAAAAATTTGTCGTCATCCGTCCGTCACTAACGCCCTCCCTCCCTCCATGAAAGCGCCGGCGGGAAATCAGTTCGCGCACTTTTCTGGTCAGTGACAGCGCGGACGCCACAGCACTGCGATCATGGATCACGCTGCGACCATCGCTGCACTTGTGGCCGTTCTCAACACCTCGCAGCTTATCATACACCTTTCCCTGAGGCAGATGCAGAGAAATCGGGCGAGGAGGCTACGGCACCGCCGTGAGAGCCTGAAGTCGGAGAGTGGCACAGAGCTGTCAGAAACCACGAGCCCCAGCGCCCAGGACATGACGTTGGCAATGGGGCATGTGGATTTTGTTGAACGGCGATTCTGGGCCCGGGAAACAAGCACGGACTGGTGGGACCGTATAGTGCTTCAGGTCTGGGATGAATCCCAGTGGCTGCGAAACTTTCGCATGCGGAAGGGGACTTTCCTCGAACTTTGTGAGTTGCTGTCCCCTGCCCTGAAGCGCAAGGACACCCGCATGCGAGCAGCCCTCACTGTCCAGAAGCGAGTGGCCATAGCCCTCTGGAAGCTTGCAACGCCGGACAGCTACCGGTCAGTCGCGAACCACTTTGGTGTGGGCAAATCTACCGTGGGGGTTGTTGTCATGCAAGTAGCCAAGGCAATCGTCAAGGTACTGCTCCCAAAGGTAGTGACCCTGGGAAACGCGCAGGTCATCATAGATGGCTTTGCCGCGATGGGATTCCCAAACTGCGGTGGGGCTATAGATGGGACTCACATCCCTATCCTGGGACCGGACCACCAGGCCAGCCAGTACATCAATAGAAAGGGCTACTTTTCAATGGTGCTGCAAGCACTGGTGGACCATCGGGGACGGTTTACAAACATCTACGTCGGATGGCCGGGCAAGGTTCATGACGCTCGCGTGTTCAGGAACTCTGGTCTGTTTAGACGGCTGCAGGAAGGTATTTACTTCCCAGACCACAAAATAACTCTTGGGGATGTGGAGATGCCTACAGTCATCCTCGGGGACCCAGCCTACCCGCTAATGCCCTGGCTCATGAAGCCCTATACTGGCGCCCTGGACACAGAAAAAGAACTGTTCAACTACCGTCTGAGCAAGTGCAGAATGGTGGTGGAGTGTGCTTTTGGCCGTCTCAAAGGGAGATGGAGAAGCTTACTCACTCGCTGTGATCTCAGTGAAACCAATATCCCCATCGTTATTGCAGCTTGCTGTGTGCTCCACAACCTGTGTGAGAGCAAGGGGGAGACCTTTATGGCGGGGTGGGAGCTAGA
>NW_020699253.1:0-10336 GCF_002925995.2 Terrapene triunguis
GATTGACCCCGGGGGGCTGAGATCAGAACCCGGCCTGGCCCCGTTGCAGTCAGGGGGTGACTCCGGATTGACCCCGGGGGGCCGAGATCAGAACCCGGCCTGGCCCCGTTGCAGTCAGGGGGTGACTCCGGATTGACAGCGGGACGCCCTGTGTCTGTGGCCCGTCTCGCTAGTGCCGCCCACCCCCCGGTGTGGATCCGAGGCTCCAGCCGCCAGCCCAGCGAGACGGACGGATCCCCCCGCCACTCGCCCCCACGGCCCCTCTGGCCCCTGGTGCTGACGGGCTGCGAAGTCCGTCCGACTGGGGGGACCCCAAAGGCCCTGGCTCGGGGGCTGGTGGGGATCGAACGCCAGAACCTGGGGAAGGGACTCGGGGGAGGGGGTCAGTTTTCTACTCTGAAGTGAGTGCCCCCCCCCACCCCTTTACCCCCCCAGCCAGCCCTGGTATCGGAGCAGGCCCTGGGGAGCATTTGGCTGGTGCATGGCGCCACCTGCTGGGGAGTTGGTGGAGCTACATAGGGGTCCCCCCAAGTGAGCTCTCAGCCCCACTCGCCCCTCCCTCGAGGGCTCCCGGGTGTCATGGCCCCATGGGTCAGCATGTGACCAGGCTTCAGGAGGGGTCAGAGCCCAGATGTGGCGCTGCTGGGGGTCACTGGGCCGAGACACCCCCCCGGGTGGTGTGGGGTTGTCAGACAGGGCCTCCCGGCTAACCGCTGCTCTGGGGTGGGGTTGGGGGGGTCCCTTTGTGGGGCTGGGGGGAGTGTCAGGGCTGGAATGACGCCCAATATCGCCAGAGCCCTGGGGGGCAGGGTATCCATGGTAACCAACCTCCCCCCCCCCAAAGTGTGTGGGGCTACACCCCCACCTCCCTGCCCCACCCCCACCATCAGCCTCACTGCCCCCTGCCCCCCACCTCCCCTACCCCACAGCCCTCCTACCCCCCATCTAACCCACCCCCACAACCAGCCCCACTGTGTCCTTACCCCACTCCCTCACCCCTTCGGCAGCCCCATTGCCCCCACCTACCCCCCAGAGCCAGCTTACTCTGCCCTACACAGCCCTCCTACCCTCCATCTCCCCACCCTCACAGCCAGCCCCACAGTGGGGGTTTGACAGGAGGGAGGGGTGAGCAGCACCAGGGATGGGGGGGGGGAGCGGGAACCCTCTCCGGATTTGGCTCTGTAGCCTAGGGAGCAAGGGGCTGCTGGTGGTGGGTGGCACAGTGGGGCTGGCTGTGGGGGATCAGACCCAGCCAGAGGGTTAACAACGGGGCCAGCAGGGGAACTGGGATTCCAGCAGCAGGCAGCAGAGGGCACGGCCAGCTCCTTTCCTCTGGCCAGCCCCCTGGGCTGGGACTGGGATGAGCTCCAGCGTTGGGCTGGTCAGTGCCGGGAGGGGAGACCCAGAGGGAAAACCGACCTGCAGCAGGGGTGGGTGGGCGCTTGCCCCTGGCAGCCGATGCTGACCTCAGCACTGGGGTCGGCATGGGCAGCAGCACTGCGCCAGATACACCCGGGGGAAACTCAGAGCGATGGGCTCAGGCTCTCTGCAGACTCAGGCAGGGTCGTTGCGTCATTACACTCAGCCCTGCACAGCCTTAGTGGGGTGTTGCTGCTTCGGTTACAGTCAGCGCCCTGCACAGCCTCAGTGGGGTGTTGCTGCTTCGGTTACAGTCGGAGCCCTGCACAGCCTCAGTGGGGGTGTTGCCGCTTTGGTTACAGTCGGAGCCCTGCACAGCCTCAGTGGGGATGTTGCCGTTTTGGTTACAGTTGGAGCCCTGTACAACCTCAGTGGGGGTGTTGCCACTTTGGTTACAGTCAGAGCCCTGCACAGCCTCAGTGGGGATGTTGCCGCTTTGGTTACAGTTGGAGCCCTGTACAACCTCAGTGGGGGTGTTGCCGCTTTGGTTACAGTCAGAGCCCTGCACAACCTCAGTGGGGGTGTTGCCACTTCGGTTACAGTCGGAGCCCTGTCTCAAGCTCTCTGCAGACTCAGGCTGCACTGGTTACACTGGCATCACATTTTCAAGCTTTTTTTTGCCAACCACAAAGGTTGACAATGCCCCGTGGACAATATTCTGGTGCCGTCACATGGTTCCAGGTGCCAGGGCCCCAGGTATAGGCCTGTAGTGCCTGTCTGGGTCCTGAGTCCTACAATAACAAAAAAGTGTGCATAGCAGAGCACTCAGGAGAGACCCTACAATAACAAATGAGTGTGAGCAGTTCTGGTGGCCCTAGTTAATGTGGTCTCCAGGGGAGAGAGGACTCCTGGGTTCTGTCCCCAGCTCTCGGAGGGGAGTGGGGTCTAGTGGTTAAAGCTGTGGTGGTGGTGGGGGGAGCGCTGGGAGCCAGGACTCCTGGGTTCTGTCCCCAGCTCGGGGAGGGGAGTGGGTCTAGTGGTCCCACAGCCATTGCCCTGGTTCTCTCCCCCCTTCCCCCTGGTTCTGTCAGTCAGATCGGGAGCTAGTATGGTTGTAATTGGAAAGCGAGTTAATGGAGCTGAAGAAACGGATGGTTCCCCCTTGCGCCTCCCCAGCCCCGAGCCTGGGTTATTGATGTTGTTTTAACGGCTCATTTCACCTCCAGTCCCAGAAGGTTAAGGCCCCACGGAGGGGAGAGGCGATGGCTAACCCAGCCGGGAGAGGACGGGGAAAAACTCGGGCTGCCATCCCTGATTATTGGTGAGCTGTACTGCGGTAGTCCTGGGCCAAGACCCCAGTGTGCCAGGTGATGTACATTTTTATGGCTATTAGGTGTATTATGGTAGAACCTCGGCACCCAAGTCATGGACCAGCCTCCAGTGTGCCGGGCGCTGTACATTTTGATGGCTATTAGGTGTATTACAGTGGCTCCTAGGAGCCCCAGTTATGGACCAAGCCCCCTGTGCGCCAGGCGCTGTACAGACATGGAACAGACTGATGGTCCCTGCGTCCCAGCTTGACTCAGGCTCAGACTCGTCACCCCCGTGGAGTCCTGGGCCCCTGGGTCTGGGCCTCAGGTAAGCACGATTTGGATGTAGTCAGAAGGGGCCGGGGTTAGGCTGGAGCCTGAGTGCAAATCCTGGGCTGACGTTGCAGTGCTGATGTAGCCTCAGTTTGCCCAGCTGTAGAACGGGCCCGGCGGGGTCGCTCTCTGACGAGTGAACAGAACGAGGGGAGCGCAGGTTTTAAAGGTTTGTTTCCCAGATGCAGCCGAACCTCAGCCAATCAGCGTCAACTATTCTGTGCGAGCGAACGGTGTGTGTGTGTGTGTGTGTGTGTAATAACCCCTAGTTCTTCACAGCCGGTGAGCTCAAAGCCCTTTACAAAGGAGGGCGGTGTCATGACCCCCATTGTACAGATGGGGAAACTGAGGCACGGAGCAGGGAAGTGACTTGCCCAAAGTCACCCAGCGGGCAGAGCTGGGCATAGAACCCAGGTGTCCGGTACCCTGTCTGCCCACAGCTCATTTTTAGTACCTCTTGGGCCAGGCCCACACTCCCCAATCAAGGCGATGCACCCCCACTGGTATATTCACACTCTGCAGAGGGGTAGCCCAGGTGGTACAATAGCAAGTGGGCGGTGTCCTATTTTGGCCCCGCCCCTGGGTGGAGCTTATTTGGTGGGTGGAGCTGGGAGGACTCATCCCAGTTCTTATTAGTGAGCACCTAATAGAGCCAGCCACAGACCACCTACTCCAGCCCCAGCCTATGCCAGCAGGGGGCTCTGTGGGGCATGAGCAGGCCGGCTGGCTGTGGGGGAACTCCACAGCAGAACCATCAGCTCTGTCAGATTTCCCCACCGTGCTAGGTGCTGTACAAACACAGAACACACAAATGCCTCCATTCGAGCCCTGGGTCCTTTGCAGACGGGACGGGATCCCCGGGGGTAGGTTGGCGAAATACAGCTTACAAATCGCAACTGTGGGTTTTTAATCCTGGGGGGGGGCAGAAAAAGAGAGAGAAAATTCACAGCAAAAGGGCCCTTAATTTTCCTGCCCATTACTTCATCGATTGTCGGTTAGTTTAGCCGGGACAGATCAATAATTAATTAGTGCTGCTGGGCTGGCGAGCCGGCTGTTTTAAAAGCGACTGGGATGGCAGGGTGAAGCCTGGACTGCTTAATTACCATAGGAACTTCAGCCACAATTAAACTCCAGCTGATCAACCCCTGAGCTTAACTGCATCCCGGGCTAGGGGGGCCTAGCACGGTCCCAGCATGCACCGATGTACCAGAGCCCGTCGGTTCCTTGGAAAGGGCTGTAGGGTGAATGGACCTCTTAGGTCCTCCAGTCCTGGCCTCTCCCAGCAGGGGGCGCTGTGGGGAGCAGGGCAGGAGCTGGGTGTGGGCGGAGCTCTCGGCTACCCCAGTCCCAGCCTCTCCCTGCAGGGGGCGCTGTGGGGAGCAGGGCAGGAGCTGGGTGTGGGCGGAGCTCCCGGCTACTCCAGTCCCGGCCTCGCCCAGCAGGGGGCGCTGTGCTGTGGGAAGTGGGGTAGGTGACTCAGCAGAGGACCCTCCCCTCTCTGTCTGTGCGGACCCCAATGCCCCAGCATGGCACTAGGGGGCGCTGTGCTGCAGGGAGCAGGGTGAGAGGCGCAGCAGGGGGTGCTCTGCTCTCTCGGGCAATGCTGAGCCAGCCCTAGGGGGCGCTGTGCTGCCCCCGGATCAGCTGGTCTAGCCAAGATACCGAGCAAAGGCAGGCCGGCTAGTTTTGCAAGCAGATGGGAATTATACCTGGCTTCTCTGAGTCTTCGCTGCATGTAGCGGGCCGGGCCCTGGGCTCAGGCCATTCCGCATGGAAACAAACCCGGCCACTGCCCGGAACGCCAGCTGGGGCATCTGCTGCTCCTGGCGCATCTGCTGGCTCTGCCAACTGCCTCTCGCTGGAGAGACGAAAGCTTGGGCAGTTGGTCTGGCTTGGGAGAGGAAGG
Source organism: Terrapene triunguis (assembly GCF_002925995.2). Taxonomy (NCBI): domain Eukaryota; kingdom Metazoa; phylum Chordata; order Testudines; family Emydidae; genus Terrapene; species Terrapene triunguis. Next base: position 4,909 of record NW_020699253.1, read on the forward strand.
CGCTAAGGTCCAGCTCCTCCAATGTATGGACTCCAATGGGAGTTGCACGCCAAGCTACCACAGCGGCTCAGGACCTAAGGGGCCGCCCGGAGTCGTGTCCTGGAGCAACGTGGCTCAGTTTCCCCGCCCTGCCGCGCCGTTCGCCACCTCCTCCCGTCTCCGAGCACTTCCCCCCACCGAGCGCCTTGCTAATTTCCTGCACCCTGGGAATAGCCGCGGGTTTGGATTGTGTTGACAGTGGAGTAATTTTTAAATAGGATGTTAAGAGTCCCGGAATGAATCACCGGTCCCCGGAGCGCCGCGCCGGAGAGGCTGTTCAGATTAACGAGAGGGAGAGAGCGAGAGGATTGCCACTAAATCAACCCCCTGACAAGGGCTCTCAACTGTTGTTGGCTGAGTGTGTGTGTGTGTGAGTGAGTGTGGTGTGTGCCGGCGTGGGGGGTGCGGATGTGCATGTGTGACTGCACAGAAGTTTGGGGGTGTATGTGTCTGAATGAATGGGTACGCACCCTGGGGGGCAGAGAACAGCCACAGAACAGTGGGCTCCGGCCACGCCCGTGATCCGCCCCCTATGGGCCCTGGGGGGCAGAGAACAGACACAGAACAGTGGGCTCCGGCCACGCCCGTGATCCGCCCCCTATGGGCCCTGGGGGGCAGAGAACAGCCACAGAACAGTGGGCTCCGGCCACGCCCGTGATCCGCCCCCTATGGGCCCTGGGGGGCAGAGAACAGCCACAGAACAGGGCACTCCAGTCACCCCCGCAATCCATAGGGAACACACCAGAGCGAGTGTGGAATCAATCCTCCCTGACTTGAGTGGAGTTACTCCTGATTCACGCTGTGGCGAGAGGCGAATCTAAACTCGCGCACCTTTGTGGAGCGTTTGCTCAGGCGAGTTCTGAACACGGCGCACGGGACCGCAGCTCAGAGCTGGCCCGTTCCTTCCCTCTCGGCCCCCTTCGTTGTCTTTGAACCCGCCACCTGCGTTTTGGGTGTTTGCCCCCCAGCGGAGAACGCACCCCCTCTCCCTCCCTAACTAGGCGGCGGAGTTTGCTTTTGAGAGCGCCGGGCGGCGTTAGTCTGGGCTCCTGGCGCCTGGCTGCAGTTCACTTTTGCTTTATTTACCAAGCCAGGGAAAAGCCAGAGCGGGAGAAATCTAGTTTAACAAGCTCTGTTATTTCACTGCAGCAGCCTCGTTAAATAACCCAGGCAGCTGGAGCGGGGCTGCGCAGAGACAAACCAGCAGGAACGGGACGCAAAGGAACAAGTGTCAGGGCCCAGAGCCCCAGCCACTGGAAACTGGCCTTGCTCTGTTCAAGTCACTGGGGCCAAATCCCTGGCTGGTGTCAATCAGCCAGAGCTCCCGTGGGAGTTAACGGCGCCAGCTCCCCCACGGGGGCAAATTGGCTTTGTTCCATTAGAGTCAATAGGGCCAGATCTCCAGCTGATGGGAATCATATAATCAGAGAACTCTCAGGCTGGAAGTCAGAGGTCGTCAAGTCCAGCCCCCTGCGCTGAGGCAAGGCCATGTAAACCTAAACCAGCCCTGATAGGGGTTTGTCCAGCCTCTTCCTAAACACTTCCAGGGACGGGCATCCCACAACCTCCCTTGGGAGCCTGTTCCGGAGCTTCACTCCCCGGAGAGTTAGAAAGTTTGTCCCAATATCTCCCTTAAATCTCCCTTGCTGCAGATTACACCCGTTACCTCCTTCCTGCCGTCAGCGGACATGGAGAACAACCGATCCCTGTCCGATTGATAACAGCCCTTAGCGTAGTTGAAAACTGTTCTCCGATCCCCGCTCAGTCTTCTTTCCTCCAGACTAAACAGGCCCAGGTTTTTTTTAGCTTCTCCTCCTAGGGTAGGTTTGCTAAACCTTTGATCCTTTTTATTGCTCGGCAAAAGTGTGGTGTCCGGAATTGGCCACCGTCCTCCGGCTGAGGCCTCACCAGTGCCGAGTAGCGTGGGATCATTACCTCCTGTGTCTTACGTACGACGCGCCTGTTAATACATCCCAGAACGATACTAGCCTTTTTTGCAGCTGCATCACATTGTTGACTCACAGTTAGTTTGTGATCCACTCGAACGCCCAGATCCTGCCGCCCGTGGCCGGTTGTTCCCCAGTTTGTAGTGCTGTGTCTGATTTTTCCTTCCCAAGTGACATACTTTGCACTTGTCTTTATTGAATTTCATCCTGTTGATTTCAGACCCATTCTCCAATTTGTCAAGGGCCTTTTGAATTCCACTCCTGTCCACCACAATGCTTGTCATCCCGCCCAGCTCAGCGTCAGCCGCAAATTTGAAAAGCAGACGCTCCACTCCATTATCCAAGTCATTAAGGCAAATATTGAACAGTGCCGGACCCAGGACTGCCCCTGCGGGACCCCACCAGCTACGCCCTCCCAACTGACAGCAAACCATTGATAACTATGCTCTGAGTAGGGTCTGTCAGTCAGTTGGGCACCCACCTTACAGTCATTTCATCTAGACCGCATTCCCCTCGTTTGCTTAGGAGAACGTCAAACGCCTTGCTAAAATTAAACTACATCCCATCTACTGCTTCTCCCCCATCTACTAGGCCAGGAACCCTGTCAAAGAAGGAAATTAGGTTGGTTTGGGACGATTTGTTCTTGACAAAGCCATACTGGCTATTCCTCATCACCCCATTATCCTCTAGGTGCTTGCAAATTGATTGTTTAATAATTGGTTCCAGTATCTTCCCAGGTATCAGAGTTAGACTGGCTGGTCTGTAATTCCCTGGTTCCTCTTTGGTCCCCTTTTTAAAGATAGGTGCTATGTTTGCCCTTCTCGGGTCTTCTGGGACCTCTCGTCTCCTCCAGCAGCTCTCAAAGATCGGTCCGAGATTGCCTCAGCTGAATCAGCGTCACTCTACTGAATGCCATGGGGCCAGATCCCCATCTGGTGTAAACTGGTGTCACTCCACTGGCTGCAATGGGGCCGGATCCCCATCTGGTGTAAACTGGTGTCACTCCTCTGGCTGCAATGGGGCCGGATCCCCATCTGGTGTAAACTGGTGTCACTCCTCTGGCTGCAATGGGGCCGGATTGCCATCTGGTGTAAACTGGTGTCACTCCACTGGCTGCAATGGGGCTGGATTCCCATCTGGCATAAGACAACTCCACTCCATCTAGGTTAACAGAGCAAGGCCTGTTTATGCCGCTGGCAGTGTAGTCCAGTGGGTAGCGCACCGCTCTGCAAGTCGGCAGACCCTGAGTCCGAGCCAGAAAACAGAGACAGGGACGACAGGAACAGGGCTGGGTCCAAGGCAGGAGAGGGTTGAGACCGGGCCAGAGCATGGCAGGGCCTGTCTCAGCCGCAGGGCAGGGACCTCCTCGCTCAGACAGCTTCCATCCTACTGGCCCCTCCGAGCTTAAATAGTGATGCTGGGAGCCCTGCCTATCAGGCCCTCTGTGGGCGGGACATCCTGTGATGCTTGGGTTGCAGCCTGTGCCTCTGCCAGGCGGTGGCGCCGGTGCAGCCGTGGGCCAGCAGCCGTAGACCGGTGGATGAAGCATGTAAATGACAAGGGGCCGAGAAGCGAATGGATGTGATCCTCCCCCCTAGGAGCCCCCAGATTGGAGCAGGGCGGCCGGGGAAGGCGGCCGGAGCCGGCGTCTTGTCTAGCCAGCGCGTTTCTCCCCGGCAGTAAATTAAGGTTCTAAACCGTGCTCTCTCCTCCCCGATGAAAGGCCAGCGGATATTGCCTGGCGAGACAGGAGCAGCTCCGGGGAGCCCCCTGTGAAATAATCAGCACTCCCCGCAGGTGTCTTGGGGCCTGGGCTTGGAGATTTGTGAGCTTCCCCGTAATGAAGCCAGGAGAAAGGAAGAGTTCAGGAGACGTCCAACATACTGATTGCTCCCGCCGGCGCCGCAGTGAATGCAAAGCAGGTTCTGCCTTGAGGCACAGATGCGCCCGGGCGGGCTGTCGCTCTCCACATCTGCCCCGCCGGCTGTCACCACCAGGGGTCACCCTGTTATTACCACAGCGCCTTGGTGCCCTAGTCATGGTCCCAGCCCACACTGTGCCAGGCGCTGTACATTTTTATTGCTATTAGGTGTATTATGGTAGCACCTTGGCACCCCAGGGCTCCACAGAGCCATGCTAACGCTTCGTGCTCCCCCAGTGCCTCCCATCCAGCTGCAGAGCTGCCAAAGGGTCAGGCTTGTGGCTACGGCACAGGTCTGCAAGTCAGGACTCCTGGGTTCTCTGCCCAGCTCTGAGAGGGGAGTGGGGCCCGGCGGGTGAAAGCAGGGGGAGCTGGGAGGCAGGACTCCTGGGTTCCACCCCCCAAATCCCCACGGTGCCACGTGATCTTGGGCAAAGCTCTCCCCCGCTCTGTGCCTCAGTTTCCCTCTCTCTGTGGTCCTGAGATGGGAGCTAATTACTGAGGTGGAAGCCGTTGCCAGCGACGCCGTTTGTGCTCCCGGCGGGGCGGGGTGTCCGTGCCAACGACAAGGAGGGTATAAATCATTCCAGCGAGAGCCGGAAACAACAAAACAAGGAGCCAACCTCCAGTGAGTGTCTCTTCCCCTTCCTGCGTTTGGGGACAAGTGGCTTGAAGCCCTCTTTGCACTCGCTGTATTCTGCACGCCGCCTTCATGGCTGGTCAAGCTCAGGCTCCATCCCCCCCCCCCCCAAAAAGCCCCGCCCCGGGGCTCAAACCATGGTCCTGCTCCCGGGTGTCACTTCTGCCCAGTCCCTCCAAGGGGTTTGGGGCCAGATTTCCCACTGCAATCAGGGGGAGTTAGACGCCTAAATACCTTTGAGGATCTGGGCCGGAGCCGCTCCGTTCCTCAGTTTCCCCCAGTCACATGGGGGCAGCGCAGCCGGCCTTCCCTTCCGACTGAGGGCAGCACCCTGGAATACCGAGGGGGCGTCACTGAAATTCACTCTGCAGCAGGTAGCTGTGTCGCTGCCACCCACGAAATAGTCAGGAGTGGGGTAAAGGGCTGGGCACTGAGGGGTCTACACACCCCTTCATCCATCCATCCATCCATCCTCAGACACCCCCATCTATCTGTCTACACACCCCTTCATCCATCCATCCATCCATCCATCCTCAGACACCCCATCTATCTGTCTACACACCCCTTCATCCATCCATCCATCCTCAGACACCCCCATCTATCTGTCTACACACTCCTCCATCCATCCTCAGACACTCCCATCTATCTGTCTACACACCCCTTCATCCATCCATCCATCCATCCTCAGACACCCCCATCTATCTGTCTACACCCCCCCTCTATCTATCTATCTATCTATCTATCTATCTATACCACAAACCCCCCTCTATCTATCTATCTATCTATCTATCTATCTATCTATCTATCCCCCACACACCCCATCTATCTATCTATCTATCTATCTATCTATCTATCTATCTATCTATCTATCTATCCCCCCCA
>NW_020699253.1:10436-20397 GCF_002925995.2 Terrapene triunguis
TATCTATCTATCTATCTATCTATCTATCTATCTATCTATCCCCACACACACCCTCTATCTATCTATCTATCCATCCCCGTACACCCGCTCTATCTATCTATCTATCTATCTATGCTCACCCCCCCCCCATCCATCCATCCATCCATCCATCCCAGGGTTCTTTATTCAGGCTGCTGGCCTCAGCCGGCCCCGGTGGTTCTCCAGCGCCCGTCTGCGCTGCCCAGTGGCCCTGGCAGGCCTCTCCCTGTGTCCCCAGCTGGACTCCAGTGCCAGCGCTCGCAGTGGAGGCTGGAGCCGGCCCTGAGGTTGCCATGGCGATCCGGCAGCATTAAAAGAAGGCGCCCGGCTCCTTCCTCCTCGGTATTTACTGCAATCGGGCTTGGTGCAGGATCAGGGAGGCGAGAGATAATAACGCCCGGGCGGCGATCCCCATGGCGGGGCTGTGCCAGGGGCCAGCGCTCCACAGAGTCCCTCTGCCCCGTCCCAGCAGCCCCGAGGTTCCCGCAGCCAGGAGCATGGGCTGCGGCCCTGTCCCAACAGCAGGGCTGGGGCCGCGGGCAGGTGGCGGTGCAGCGAACCCAGGCCTGGCCGCGGGCACGAGTCGGGGCTCGGGAGTCTGGGTCGTTGGGAGCTGAGACTCTGGAACGCAGGTGGGGGGCCGAGTGTTGAGCTCCCAGGGCGATGCTGTGACCCCCGTCTATGGGTCTAGCCATCCCATCCCCCTGCTAGCTACATCACCACCCGTGTCCTCACCCCATCGATCCATCCATCCCACCCTCCCCACTAGCTACATCACCCCCCCATGTCCTCACCCCATCGATCCATCCATCCCATCCTCCCCGCTAGCTACGTCCAGCCCCCCATGTCCTCACCCCATCAATCCATCCATCCCATCCCCCCGCTAGCTACAGCCAGCCCCCTTCATGCTCTCACCCCATTGATCCATCCCATGCCATCCAGACGCCAATATTCCAATTGGAGAAAACCGTACACCCCTGCCCCGCCCCTCCTGAGGCCCCGCCCCCACTCACTCCATCCCCCCTCCCTCTGTTACTTGTTCTCCCCCACCTTCACTCATTTTCACTGGGTAGGCAGGTGATTGGGGTGCGGGAGGGGGTGAGGGCTCTGGGGTGGGGCCAGTAATGAGGGGTTCAAAGTGTGGGAGGGGGCTCCGGGCTGGGGGATAGGGTGTGGGAGGAGCAACGGGCTCTGGGCTGGGGGTGTGGGCTCTGGGGTGGGGCCAGAAATGAGGGTTTCAGGGTTTGGGGGGGGCTCCGGGCTGCGGCAGGGGCTTGGGGTGCAGGTTCTGGGGGGGGATTTGGGTGCAGGAGAGGGCTCAGGGCTGGGACAGGGGGTTGGGGTGCAGGAGGGGGCATGGGGTGTGGGCTCTGGGAGGGAGTTAGGGTACAGGAGGGGGTTCCAACCTCAGGCAGGGGGTTGGGGTACAGGTGGAGGTTCAGGGTGCAGACTCCGGGTGGTGCTTACTTCAGGCAGCTCCTGGAAGTGGCCAGCATTTCCCTCCGGCTCCTACGCGGCGGCGTGGCCAGGCGGCTCTGCATGCTGTCCCCATCCACAGGCATCACCCCCGCAGCTCTCATTGGCCGCGGTTCCTGGCCAACGGGAGCTGCGAAGCCAGCGCTCAGGGTGGGGGCAGCACGCGGCACCCCCATGGCCGCGCCTCCACCTAGGAGCCGGAGGGAAATGCCGGTCACGTGGAGCCCCTCTGCGCCGCCGACCGGACTTTCAATGGCCTGGTCAGCAGTGCTGACCAGAGCCGCCAGGGTCCCTTTTCAACCCTTGAAAACCAGACACCTGGCAATTCTAATCTGGATGTAAGCGGGGGGGAAAGGTCCCGCTATTGTGGGGAACTTTCCTGGCTTAGACACTGACCCACTGATCATTGCACAGAGCTCAAACAAATACACTGGATTAAACAGCAACCCCCGTTTAAACAATAAGGAAAAAATGGGAAAGGTGGTTGGGGGCGTCTCCCTGCGCTGGGCCCGCTGCCCAGGGTCCGCCTCACTCTATCCAGCTGTTCCGGACGGCTCCAGCCCCATACACCCCCTCTATCTATCTATCTATCTATCTATCTATCTATCCCCATACACCACCTCTATCTATCTATCTATCTATCTATCTATGCCCATACACCCCCTGCTCCTCTGGTCCCTCTGGCTCTGGGGCTCTGCTCCCCAGCTTAGTTCGGGCTCCTGCTCGCCCCTTAACTCTGGCCCAAGCAATTCCAGCTCCCGTGGAGGAGGGGACCCCTTGGCCTCCTGACTCCCTCATTGGCCTGCCTGCCCTGTCAATCAGGCTGACCTGGAGCATTGGCCTCTCCCCATTGGCCCTGGGGACTGTCAGTCGCAGGGTTCTGATTTTCCATCGACCCTTCCCCTTTCTTTTGGTCCTGGTAAGTAGCCAAGCCACCCCCCCCCCCACATATTAACTTTTAGTAAGGGGTCAACAGTCCCCTTACATTGAGAAATAGGATGTTAATTATCCTTACTAACGAGGCTGAGGATCCAGGGCTGGGAGGAAGGAAGGGAGGGGGGAAATGCAGCAGTTTGGGGGCATTTTTCTTGGCGATAACAGCCTACTACTACTGCCAGCAGAGGGGGCTGTTTCTTCAGCACAGGGCTGCGCTGTGGAGGGAAGGTGGCGGGTTCCATGCCGCACTGGGGGATGTTTGGACAGGGAAGGGGGGAGATGCTGGGTGCCATGTGCCTGGGGGTCAGCAGGCCAGGCTGTGGGGGGCCCAGGCTCAGATCCCATCTGGCACATCCCAGGGATGAAAAGCAGGGAAAGAGCTGGGGGAGGGGGGTCTTCAGGAGAGCCCTGCCGGTGCCCCTCAATCCTGACCCACAGCCCCCCTGCTAGGGGATCCCCTCCTAGCCCTGCTGGTGCCCCTCAATCCTGATCCACAGCCCCCCTGCTAGGGGATCCCCTCCTAGTCCTGCTGGTGCCCCTCAATCCTGACCCACAGCCCCCCTGCTAGGGGATCCCCTCCTAGCCCTGCTGGTGCCCCTCAATCCTGATCCACAGCCCCCTGCTATCCCCCATGTGTCTCCACCCCGGGGCACGCCCTCCCCCTGCCCTGCACTCCTTGCCTGACACCGCTCGGCATGACGACTTTATCCTCTTCCCCAGGGTGATGGGCCGGCCAGTATCGAGGGCAGATCAATCGTACCATCGATTTTCCCACTCGCCTCATTCCTGGCGGCTTCAGCAAAAGGCAGCTGTAAATCCTGCGCCGCTCGCTGCTCCCATCCCCGGGAACCCCGATCGGCTGAGCCGGGCGGCTGCGGGGAGGTAACGCAGCGGGCGACACCCTATGGATGGAGCAGGAGATCCTCAACGCCGAGGGAGTCCCTGGCCCTGGAAAGCAGGGAGGGATTCAGTCAGAGAGGAAATGCGGCCACCTCTGGGGTGGGACGCAGCGGCCACCTCATACAACGATATCAGAGGAGTAAAAGCACCTTGAAACTACAGAGGTCAGACAGGAGAGCGAGAGGGTCTGGGGCTAGGCGGATGGACAGACAGACAAACGGCTTGAGATCTAAGATGACAAGTGGTTCAGGCCTCAGTTTACAGCACCTTCAGCAGCACAGACGCCCCCTGCAATGGAGCATTGGGGTCAGCACTGACTCAGAAGGGAGAGCCCCCCACCCCGATCCCTAGACCCTAAAACTGCCCACCTGGCTTTACCAGCATCTTTATAAGGAGGCCACCTCACACCCCAGAGCTGATCCAACTCGTTCTACCCTCATCCTGACCGACAGAAAGAAGAGGGCTGATTAGCAGATAACCTTGATTTCCAAGGGCTGCCTTTCCCCCGCAGCTGCCACATCTGATGTAAGCACCGATCGCCCTTACTGAATGGGGGAGGCACCCTGGTGACAGATGGTGTGGAAAAAGCTGAAGTACTCAATGCTTTTTTTGCCTCGGTCTTCACAGACAAGGTCAGCTCCCAGACTGCTGCACTGGGCAGCACAGTATGGGGAGGAGGTGAGCAGCGCTCAGTGGTGAAAGAACAGGTTAAGGACTATTTAGAAAAGCTGGACATGCACAAGTCCAGGGGGCTGAGTGCAATGCATCTGAGGGTGCTGAGGGAGTTGGCTGATGTGATTGCAGAGCCATTGGCCATTATCTTTGAAAAGGATCCGGGGAACTACAGACCAGTCGGCGTCACCTCAGTCCCTGGAAAAATCATGGAGCAGGTCCTCAAGGAATCCATTTTGAAGCACTTGGAGGAGCGGAAGGTGATCAGGAACAGTCAACATGGATTCACCAAGGGCAAGTCATGCCTGACCAACCTGATTGCTTTCTCTGATGAGATAACTGGCTCTGTGGATAGGGGGAAAATGGTGGACGTGATATATCTTGACTTTAGCAAAGCTTTTGATACCGTCGCCCACAGTATTCTTGACAGCAAGTTAAAGAAGTATGGGCTGGATGAATGGACTATAAGGTGGATAGAAAGCTGGATAGATTGTCAGGCTCAACGGGTAGTGATCAACGGCTCCATGTCTAGTTGGCAGCCGGTATCAAGCGGAGTGCGCCAGGGGTTGGTCCTGGGGCCGGTTTTGTTCAACAGCTTCATTAATGATCTGGATGATGGGATGAATTGCACCATCAGCAAGTTCACGGATGACACTAAACTGGGGGGAGACGTAGATACTCTGGAGGGTAGGGATAGGGTCCAGAGTGACCTAGACAAATTGGAGGATTGGGCCAAAAGAAATCTGATGAGATTCAACAAGGACAAGTGCAGAGTCCTGCACTTAGGACGGAAGAATCCCATGCACCGCTACAGGCTGGGGACCAACTGGCTAAGCAGCAGTGCGTATCTATTTGTGTGTGTATCCCTGTCGGGGCTTATAAATTGTGGGTGTGCATATCTCTGCAAGTGTGCTTACAAGTTGTGTGTGTGCACACAGCGGCATGAGTGTGTGTCAACCTCCAGGTCGCGGGGTTGAAACCAGCTCTCGCTGCTGAAACCACACCCAAGGAGAGACACAGATATTAGCTGCCGAGTCTTACGCTCTGGGAAATACGACGTGTCAAAAGAAACCCTCCCGGCAAAGGAGAGGCAGAGAGAAGGGAGCAGCAGGGCTGTGCATTGCAGAGCTGGGAGAGGAAAATGGGGGAGATGCGAGCGACTGCTGGCCGAGACCCAGAGACAAATGGGCAGTTGCAGGGGTTTTGAGGTTTCAGGAGGCTGGGTGGGTGTCGGGACTCCTGGGTTCTCTCCCGGGCACTGAGAGGGCAGTGGGGTCCAGTAGTTAGAGCACGTGGGTGCTGGGAATCAGGATTGCTGGGTTCTATTCCTGGCCCTGGAAGGGGAGCGGAGTCTTGTGGGTTATGGAGGGGGGAGGGGCTGGGACTCAGGACTCCTGGTTCTATCCTTGGTAGGCCCACAGAGTCCACATGTGATGGGCATCCTCCATGAAAGCCCCTTGCTCTTCATCCCGGCCCAGTTCTGGCCCCTTTCAACTGCAACACTCACGACAGCCTCTCCTGGGGTCGTCCCACGTAACCGCCTGGGGGAATCCAAGCCTCAGCTACCTGGCGCTGACCCTGCAAAGGGAGTGAACTCGACGTCCTGTGCTGTAAGCGAGATAGAACCCAGGAGTCCTGACTCCCTGCTCTAACCAATAGCCCCCACTCCCCTCCCAGAGCCAGGACTAGAACGCCTGAGTCTTGATTCCCCAGGCCCCACCCTGCTCTAACCACTAGACCCCCTTACCTGCCCGGAGCCAGGAATAGAACCCAGGAGTCCTGGCTCCCAGCCCCCCTGCTCTAACCACTAGACTCCCTTACCTGCCCGGAGCCAGGAACAGAACCTAGGAGTCCTGGCTCCCAGCCCCCATCTCCACTGCTCCAATGCACCCGAACTAATTTCCTTTCAAAATAGAAGCAAGAAACCTCCCCCCAACCCCCACATCCCCCTGTTCATTATTCATGGCCCCAGGCCCCTTTCCCAACTGATTCAGAGCGGCCGATTCCAGAAACGCCGGCAAAGATGATTAAGAAGCCTTAGAAATTAATCCCACAAGAAAGAAGGGCCCAGCGCGATTTCAAAGGGCACCGCTCATTATATTATTGTTCGGCACCCCCTCCCCCCCCGGTCTCTCCCTGGGCTCTGTAAGATCTTTATTGACTCAGGGTGCACAGGGGACGGGGCGGGCGGTGGAAAGAGAGAAGGGGAGCTGGGACGAGAGAGGCGAGGGAAAGACAAGAGGCGGCATCCCAGTTCCGTCAGCCACAAGACACGTCCCCCATCGTAATCATCATCTGATTTGAGCAGTGTCGTGAGCCCCCCCAAGCCCGGGTACAGATGGGGAAACTGAGGCACGGAGCGGCCAGGTGAGCGGCCCAAGGTCACTGAGCAGGGCAGTGGCAGAGAGCGATGGCCGGTCTTTTAGAAGGAGCTGTCCACTATCCGTGCTAAGATGCCAGGTGATGGAGCCGCCGTTGCGTCCCTAGGGCTGTTCTAATTCACCCTCTGCCCCCTATGGGCCCTGGGGGGGGCAGAGAACAGCCACAGAACAGTGGGCTCCGGCCACGCCCACGCTGCACCCCCATATGCCAGGGACTGGGAGCAGGACCCTTACGCCAGCTCCCCATTGGTCACTGAGGTCTCCTGTGCTCGGGGGGGGGAGGATGTTTTTTTCAGGGGGCCAGTCCCACCCCCTCTAGAGGGGCCCAAGCACGGCTCAGATTGGGGCCTTGCAGTGACGCCCGCTGGCCCCCCACAGCAGGTGTCTCAAGCCCCTGCCACCCCCGGGCCCTGGCTCTGCAGCCCCTGAGAGGCTGGGGGGGGGGATTTCCTAGCAAAGGAGGACAGAGCTTCTGGGATGCAGCCGGGGCCCATGGCCTGTCCAGACTAGGGACGCAGGGCTGAGGTGCCCTCCAGCCCCCCGGCCAGGTGCCTGTAGGGAGGGGGTGGGTGGGGGGGGTGTTGGCAGTCGACGCAGCAGCTAGGGGCGAAGGGGAGACAGGAGGAAGAACCATCGTCAAACACCCCAACCCAGATGGTTGCGGCTGCCATGGAAACGGCTCCGGAGCCACGGCGCTGAAAGATGGAGCGTGACAGAGAGCCGGGAAGGGGGGGCCGCCCCCCCCACGCATCCGCTGGGGGCATGGCGGGAGAGACCCCAGAGCTCAGAGACCACAGCCCACCACAGCACCAGAGATTGCTGGGGGGCTGCCCCCGAACCTCCTCTTCCGGGGGAAACCCCCGCAGCCGACACAGGCCAGCACCCTCCTCCCAGGTCCCTACATACTGACCCCCAGATTTCCCACTCCCAACTCTAACCACTAGACCCACCTCCCTGAGCTGGGCATAGAACCCAGGAGTCCTGACTCCCAGCCCCCCTGCTCTAACCACTAGACCCCACTCCCCTCCCAGAGCTGGGGATAGAACCCAGGCGTCCTGACTCCCAGCCCCCCTGCTCTAACCACTAGACCCCACTCCCCTCCCAGAGCTGGGGAGAGAACCCAGGAGTCCTGGCTCCCAGCCCTCCCCTGCTCTAACCACTAGACCCCACTCCCCTCTCCTCCTCTCCCAGTGCAGGGGATAGAACCCAGGCTTCCTGATGCCTGGTGCTGACTGTCCTGCTCATCCCCCCTTGGCTGCCCCCAGCTAGCCCCTGTTAAAAGTACAACTGCCGTGTCCACACTAGCTAAGGACCCTTTCCCCGGGTACAGCCGGCCCCAGTCTGACGGCTGTCCGGTGCCTGGCCTGCCGGGGCCGTGGAGCACCGACGGGAGCAATCCGCGTTTGGGGCCAGGAGGCACCATTGCACCGTCTTGTCTGATCTCCTTGGGAACCCGGGCCCGAGAATTCCCCCACCCCTGTTCCCGCTGTGTTGAGCCCAGAGCCCTGGTGCAGGGCCAAAGCCTCCTCCCGTCGGGGTTTGATGGGCTCAAGACGCGGGCTCCGCCGGTTACTCACCCTCACCGGTCAGACTGGCTTGAACTTCCGGCCGCTGGGCCTCGCGCGGCCGAGATCGCCACCCCGTTGGGAGCCGGGCTTTGGGCCTAGGGAAGCCAGGTCCCCAGCCCCCTGGCTGATTAGCTCACGACATAGCAGCCCTTGCTGCAGACAGTCCCCTCCGGCGTGCCAGGCAACCCGGCAGACGAGCTCCGTGCAAGCCGGGACACGCGTCTCCTTCCCCGCCAGCCGCGGGGCCAGCAAGAGACATTGCCTCCCCCCATCTTGTCTCTCTGCTTCTCTGGGACCGACGACGCGGCGGCAACACTCCCACGGCACTGCAGGGGGCGCAGTAACCGGAGGGGTCGGAAGTGATGCATTGTGGGATAGCAGCAGGAGGACAGGGCCGGGCAGGGGGCAGGGTGGGGGGCATTGTGGAAAGGCAGGGAGGACGGTAAGAATCCCTGGCTCTTATTATCAGAGCACCTGTAGCGCTTTACAATGGAGCGTTAGCCCCCTTTTATTGCTGGGGAAACTGAGGCACGGAGCGGGGCAGGGACAAGTTCACCCAGCGAGCCAGTGGCAGCGCTGGGAGCAGAGGGTGCTGAGTCCCAGTGCAGTGCTCTGTCCACTAGGCCCCACTGTAGCAGCCCTTGATTGTCAGGTCACCGGGCGGAAAGTTAGAAGGAGCAGCTCCGATGGGAAACTCTCTTGAGCCCGAGCCTGTCCCCCCCCCACCCCAGTGGTGCCAGCCCCGTGACCACAGGGCGTTCCAGCCAGGCGCTGGGGGGGTTGTGGCTGGATGGGGGTCAGGTGTCATTGCTGGCGTATCGCCCCCGGGCAGCCTTTCCAAATCTCCCTCGAGCTCCATGCCTTCGCCTCCAGGCTGCAGCGCTGGGCTCCGCATGCGGCGTGTTCTCCGCAGCCGGTCTTCGCTCGCACCCCCAAGCCGACTACGCCCTCTCTCTGCTCACACAGCCAGGAGGGACGGATTGGCCCCCGGGTCATCAGGTGCTGAGCCGGTTCCCCCAGGCAATGCGCCTGCCCAGAGGGGAACCCAGGAGTCCAGGATCCCACCGACCTGCTAGCTCCATCCCACGCTCCTCACGGAGATGGGACTCGAACCCAGGAGTGCCGATTCCCATCCCCTCCAGCCAGCGCCTCCTAGAGGGGAAAGGCCTCATATCCCATTCCCCGCCCCCCGAGCCAGCCAATCCCAGCTAATTAACTTTTGACGATTTTATACATTTCCAGCATGGTTTGACTATTAGTGGTAAGCCAATAATAAATAATAATAATTAATAATAACCAGCTTATTTCCGTAATAAGTTAATTATCATGTAAAATCATTAACATAACAATGAGCCTCTTTACCATAACAAGCTAATTGCAACAAGGTGCTTACTGTAGCCCCTCATTAGCATAGCAACAAGCTAATTACCACAATAATGAGCTCATTATGATGCATCATTAGCATACTAATTAGCTTATTTGCATGGAAGCATCTGATCTCTTTTACTGGCTTCTCACTGGTAATTTTTCTTGCCTTTCCCAAAATTGCCAAGACATCAGGAACGTATAAAAGAACCAGACGGGGGTCACACTGATTCCTGTATTACACTTCCTGGAAATTAGTCAAAGCCAGTTTGTCAGGGCTTAGTCATCTGTGCATTGAGCCAAAAAAAGTCACAATGTTACATCACAACAGGGTGGCATCATGCTGAGATGCCAGAGGTGGCAACAGGTTGTGCTGACCCAAAAAAAAGACCAGAAGCTGGGCTCTTGTGACCTAAATATCTTACCAAGCTGGGCTTGCTTTTTCATTTTCCCAGTGAGATCTACCAGACAAGACAAGTTTGACATTTGTCCTCAGCCGCTTCTGAGTGAACCCAGGGAAGCTTTCCAAGGAGAGTGTGGGTGGTTTTTTTTTTTTTTTTTTGGTCGGGTCTCTCTTTAGACTAACTCAAAAGCAGGCGGGCTGATTGCCTGCAAACTTTCCACCCCGGAGCATGGAAAACTGCC
>NW_020699254.1:0-7553 GCF_002925995.2 Terrapene triunguis
CTACAAAGAGCTGGATGCGATACTTGGGGTTAACCCCACCTCCACTCCGAGCACCACCATGGACACTTCAGAGCCGTTGGGGGGGGGGAGGAGGAGGAGGAGGAAAACGGGAGTGATGGTGGTGGGCCAGATGGAGACACCCCGGAATCCCTGGAGCCATGCAGCCAGGAGCTCTTCTCGAGCCAGGAGGAAGGTAGCCAGTTGCAGCGGCCGGTACTTGGTGGAGAACAAACAGAAGAGCAGGTTCCCGGTAATCGGGTTTTTTTCGGGAAGGAATTTTTTCGGTGCGGGCTCTTTGGGAGAGGAGGGTTAGGCATGCATGCCTAGATGCGGAATAGTGCATTGATGTGGTTTATCACATCACGGTAATTTGCCTAGGTAATCTCCTCGAATGTCTCATCCAGAACATGTGCAATGCACTTGCGCAGGTTTATCGGGAGAGCCACCATGGTCCTTGTCCCAGCCAGGCTAACGTGTCCGCGCCACTGTGCCGTGAGGGGTGGGGGGACCATTGCTGCACACAGGCAAGCTGCATATGGGCCAGGGCGGAAGCCACATTGCAGTAGAAGACCCTCCCTTGCTTCCCAGGTCACCCTCAGCAGTGAGATATCGTCCAGGACGAACTCCTGTGGAAAATGTTGGGACAGTGTTCAGTGTAGGTGCCCGCTGCAGCTGTTGGCTCTCCCCAAGGCACAGAAACCCAGAGGACAGTGCAGCCCTGAAACAATCAGTCCCCCTTACTCACCATTTTGAGGCTCCCGTGGGATATGTGTGCTCTGTTTCGGACGGGAAAATTATGCTATTGTGTAGACCCTGTGTGTTTTCTACTCCTTAAGTGCGGAGGGAATCATTACTCTGTCTGGTATAAACAATGCTGCCTCTGTTAAATGTTGCATTTTGCCTATACAGCTGCATCAACCTTGAGACCTCAGCCGTCCCTCTTATCGCCTGCTCAGAGACTGCGAAGACTCAAGAAGAGACTGCGAAAAAGCAAAGAAGACATGCTGCAAGAAGTGATGTGGCAATCTATTAAAGAGAATGAGAAAGCACAGGACTGGAAGGAGAGAGAAAGCAGGATCCGCCAGGAAAACGCAGCGCACCGGCGGCAAAGCACCGCGCACCGGCAGCAAAGCACTGATAGGCTCATAAGCATCCTGGAGCGCCAAGCAGATGCTATCCAGGAGCTGGTAGCCAAGCAGAAAGAGGAGCAGTACCGCAAACGCAAACGCCACCCCCCCCCTACAGCCCTTGTCCAAAACTCTTTCCGTTGTGCCCCACTGTCACCTCCAACCCACTTTCCCCAACTTCCGTGTTCTTCACGCCACCTGCTGCCTCCAACACCAGTATCTTCACCACCCAGCCCTGAAAACCATGACCCTTACCCTCTGCACTCAACCCCCATCACCATGCAGTATAGCTGTCCTGAAGTGCAGCACTCACTGCACAGCACACTAGACAGGACATACGCGAATCTGTGATTGTACAGTTCCCCACTCCACCCCCTTGTTTCTTTTAAATAAATATTTTTTTTTTCTTTTCAATAAATGGATTCTTTGGCTTTGAAAACATTCTTTATTATTGCATAAAGTAAAAGACTCCTTATCCCAGGAAATAAACAGGCATGTTGAGATGAGTTCCTGTCTGCATCCTGTAAAACTTGCCCATACCAGTATTGCCCTGGCCTCTTCTTTTGTCATTCAGTGTTGCACGCATTCTAAAGCAATATGCATTTCCTCACCTTTTGGGGGCGAAGCCAGACTTTGAGGCACCTGCTCCCCTACTTGGTGTAAACTTTGCTTGTGCCAATCAGAAACGAACACAAACAGGTTTTGGGCCGCGTCCCCTATGACACTTCTATGATGTCATAGTTGGTACTTTATGGGCTGCCTGCCATGTGCAGGCAGGGAGAGGAGAAAGAAAAACGAATCCTGTGTATCCTGTGTACACCCGTAACCGAGCCTGATCACCTCGAAGCCTCTCTCTCAGCTCATGTGTTTCAAACAGAGTTTCTACGTTTGCCGGTCATTATGCGTTGGTTTGTATTTGTAAGTATCAGTTATTACTAATTGCTCATCTTTGTTTATAAATATTGTTAGTAGATATTTTAGTCATTGTGTGTTTTAAGTTTCATTAACTCTATTAGCTAACCAAACGCTGCTCCCTTACCCCTTGTAATTATCCCCAATAAAACTTTAAATTGATTAATTTTAGTTGTGTGTGTGTGTGTGTCTGCAGTTTGCAGCGTGACCCATACTCTCCTTGCATCCCTTACCAATATAGTCTATTGCCACGTGCAGCCTGGTAAATAACAGGCCTGCATTTTCTTTCGCCCCTGCGTGCCCGTGGCAATCCACATGGCGTCACGAACAGGATGCAAGGGAGTTGGGCCATGCCTGTGGCACGCTGCAGACCGCGCAGATGATGAAACTGAACAGTTCCAACATTTGCAGTTTCACCTTTTTACTAGCCAAAATTTGACTGATCCAAAAATAGAATGGATCTGTTCCCTTGGCTCGGGTAAAACTCTAAAAGGCTATACTGTACCATTAACCCTGGCAGATACGGGATGCCTCCTTTGGTGCCACCCGAGCTTTAGGTGTCAGCCAGCCGATTGTTCCCTACAGCCTCAGTGCACGGAGACTGTGGAGAACCTCGGTGCTGCAGATCCCTCTCAGCTTTGGAGAGAGTGTAGCCGCATTGTTAGAAAATCCGGAGGTACCGTTTCCAAATTGATTCCCCCACCTCTGGTAATACCTGCTGATCCAGCACACAAATTATTATGCCAGATGATAAAAGAATTAGATTTAATTAAGAAAACCAAAAAATTGCGACCCGATGAATATAAATCTGAGGATGTTTCTACCGTCCTGTTTAGCATGATATGCAAGGCCCTCGATCTGTGCTCTGTCCTCCACGGGGGCACAATGTTTGCAGCTAAACAGGCAGCCCCAGGCTCTCCTAAAGATGATAATGAGGAGAAGACAGAAAAGGTAGAGCCCATCACTACCTCCCCCTCCCCAAGTCCCTCTCAGAAAATTTTGCCACCCCCATATGAAGCTTCTAAAACTCCTCTGTATCCAGCTCTGCCAACAGCCCCAGAATTTACTGAATCTGAAACTGTAGCAGAAGCTTTGCCTATTGCGATAACTAAAACTAAAATAGATGCACAAACAGGCAACACCACGCGGGTTACTGAACTGCGAACACATACTAAGGCCGAACTTAAAGAGTTTTTAAAGGAAACGCAACGAAAAGCCGATGAGGCACCAATGGTTTGCGTCGGGCGGCTAGCCTTAGAACACGGAGCAGAACTGGTGGACCGTGAGGAGGCTGGCATCTTAGCCAAAACGGCCAATTGGGCACGAGGCTTCCAGGGTCATGCTTTATTAAATAATCGCATTTGGCCACTTACCACCCCGGCAGCTGCCATTTTAGCAATGCAAGGCAGTTTTAAAGGATTGTATATCCCCCCAGGAGCCTTAGGCCTGGTCTACACTAACCCCCCAAGTCGAACTAAGGTACGCGACTTCAGCTACGTGAATAACGTGGCTGAAGTCGACATACCTTAGTTCGAACTTACTGCGGTTCAGACGCGGTCCACACGCGGCAGGCAGGCTCCCCGTCGACTCCGCGGTACTCCTCTCGCTGAGCTGGAGTACCGCAGTCGACGGCGATCACTTCCTGGTTCGACTTGTCGCGTCCAGACCAGACGCGATAAGTCGAACCCAGAACTTCGATTCCCAGCCGCCGAACTAGCGGCTGGGTGTAGACAAGCCCTTAGTTACTCCACACGATTTAATATGGACAATCGCAGGAGCTTCCATAGCCCTGTGGGATCCACTACAAAACCCACTTAATTTAACTGTTCAACAGCAATTGGTGGCCACACCCTTTATACATGTTACTGATCCCACCCAAATTCCTGTCTCAGCAGAGGCAGTTGATTTAGCATCAGAAGCTGCCCCTGGAGCTGACACCGGTGCCATGCTGCACTTGCATGCGGCTGTTTGCAGATCCATCTTAACGTTATTTGAAGTAGTTAGTAAAATTAAGTTGTCACTGCCGCCCCCGCCTGTTGTCCTCCCAGTTGATTCGCCACCAAAAGACCCTCCAAAGAGTCAGTTTAATCCCCAAAAATATCCTGAGCGAACTAAAGCTGAACGGGCACGATTTGGCTTCCTTCTTAACAAAGGAATCCCCAAAGAAGCCCTGCGTAAAATGTCAGACCAAGAGCAGCAAAATATAGCCGAACAGCTAGGCTGGAAAAATTGGGAGAACTATGTTAGGTCAAAAAACGAATAGGGGCCGGATGCTGCCCGGCCCAAATTAAAGATCTCACGGATGAACGCCCATATGCCACCCTGTTAGTTAATGGTGACACCCCCACCCCCTTTTTATTAGACACTGGAGCTCAAGTTAGCATTATTGAGCCCAACGTTCCCCACTGTCGTACTGGCTCCTTTATGTTTGTTCAAGGCCTCAATGCAGTACAAGAAAAACCGTGGTTTGGGTTAAAATTGCCCACGAAAAATACGTAAGAAAAATAAAAGCCTTGTTAGGATAAAAAAATCTGCTAGGTGTCTCAGATATTAAAAAATTTAAACTGCATAATCAAATTCTGCAAGCCCTCCCTATAACCGTAGGCAATCATTCCCCCTATACCCCCGAAGTAGTTAACTCCCAGCCATGGAAATTTTCCCCTATCCCCACAAAATCCGAGGGGCTTCCCTTCACATCCATACTAAATATCATCCTCAAAGCAATGGTGTGGTGGAGCGAAAAATCGCAGTCCTTAAGACTATGCTGCGAACAGCAAACCCCAACCCTGATTTTAAAAACTGGAGCTCATTTTTACCCCAGGTACTTATCGCACTCAACAAAAGTTACTCTCGCTGGCCTCACATTTCACCTACACCTAAGCCGCCTTGGTCCCCCGTGTTTAACACCGGCCAACTGGTTTGGCTTACAGAACCCCAAGCCTCCGGCCATCGAGAACCTATAAAAGCCACCATTCTCCGGGCCGGCAAGTACCCTAACACCTACTTAGTGGCTACAAGTACCCCCGGTGACAAGCTAGTTCATCATAACTGGCTCAGCAAATGTAGTTCTTAATAAACAAACTAATGCCCCTGAGCAGGGCTTGTATTATTCTGTTTTACAGGTTATGCTGCTCTCCCTCACAACATCTTTGCCCACGGAGCCCTTAGGAGAAGGTGGACTACAAACCTGGTTCGCCGCCTACTGGGTGCAGGAGGTCAGCGGAAACCAGTCCCTGTCAGCGCTGAGTCCAGAAGATTGTCTTGTTTGCTCCACTCAGTTCTCACCTAAATATCCATTACCCTTTCAATTTGTACCAATAGTTTATAATTTTTCTTCATTTAATATTTCTAGTGTGAATTGTTCTTCCCCCTATGTGCAGTGGGCTGCTTCTAGTGTTTGGAATAATTGTTCTTCACAATTGAATTCTTATGTGTTTCCAGTTCTTAATGCTTCAGGTCGAAGTGATCATAGCTTTCCTTTAATTGAGAGTATTAGAGTTCCAGCATCTCATTGTTGGGTTTTTGTTGGTAATAGTTTAACCCCAGCCCCTACTTGGGTTAGTACTTATTCTAATTGTTCTATATGGAGTTTCTCTTATACTAATACCTCCCTAACTAAACCCACTCTTAATTTTACCTATCCCCCTCCCATTAATTGTTCTTATCGTCTTAATTATAATATTTTTTTTGGAACCTTCTATACCTCCATAACACATACGTATCTGTTTCATGCCCAGCATATGCATCATGCTGAGGCTGCATGTATCAATCGTGCATCCAGCTTTTATTCTGTAACCAATAATGGATGGAACCATACCACAGTTTCTTCCTTAAGACCCGGTCATTTTTGGATTTGCGGTGTAGGACTCATGAATGAAATTGTTTTTAGTTATCCTGTACCATTGTAACTTCTGTTCACCATTTCATTACACTTGCCATTTTGCCTACATTGTAACTTTCATTACACTTGCCATTTTGCCTACATTGTAACTTCTGTGCCATATTGTAATTCAAACCCCATTTTAAAACGCTTACTCCATTTTGTAAGGGCTTGCTGCAACCTTCATTGTTGCAAACCCTGCTGTAATTTTATTAGTCTAGTTGAGATGTGTGAATGAGGGATGCATGGGTGATAGAATCAACCTCCAGCACCAGCCCGTCCTGATGAGATAAAGTTCAAATACCAACGGCTGAAGAACTAGACAACAGCCCTAACTCAAGCAAGAAGCATCCACCCTAAAAAGAAACAACAGAAGGAAAATCAAAGCCAGGTCCCAGGCTGACAGTCACGCCTGCAATTGACGGGTGATCAAGCACCAAACCCAGAGGCGGCGTGACACAGCGAGACCTAGGAACTTTGAATCCAAACTAAACTCCTATAAAAAAGGAAGGGTGAGATGAGAGACTTTGGGTAACGTTCTGCTATCAACATCAAGGAGCATCGGTGCGCGCCCGACAGAGACCCGGCTCCTCCTCGTGCTCAGCTTTCCTGGCCAGTTAGCTGTCATGAGCTACGATCCCAAGCTGCGAACTCAAACTACAATCAGGACTGGTAACTATCCAGCAGCTGCAGAACATTTTGGTGTGTGTGTGTGTGTATGTGTATGTGTATAAGCATTAAGGTATTTGCTAATAGTTACAGATTAATAATAAATGTGGCATCTTTGCCTTAACCCCTAAAACGATCCTGTATAAGTTTGTGGGACAACAGCGGTAATGTTGCATTTGCTGTGCTTCCTCCCAATCCCCGGGGTATATGCACCATTGGCACCCTGTATCTACAGGGCGGAGGTATTTATACCTTGCCATCTAGCCACTGACACCATCATAGTACCCACTCTTTTTGGACTCGTTTGCAAACAGCAGCTTCCTCCCTCGCCTCCTCTATTGTTAGTTTTAACCCTGTTGGTTATGTTACGTGATCAAGTGCTGTTTCAATCCCTTGCTATTGAAATGCTTGCTAATACTACGGGCAAGGGCCTCTCCTTAATTAATCAGCAGTTAAATTCCCTTGTTCAGTACAGTATTCAAAATAGATTAATGATTCAATATTTGTTACAATCTTCCTCATTTTGTACTAAATTTGCTGAAGTATATCCCGACTTTGCTGATAAATGCTGCGTTTCTTTGCCTTCTATTTCTCCTAATTTGTCCTCAATTGTTAAAGACCTGCAAACGTTGAGCTCTACTGTCCGAGAGTCACGAGAGTCCTTCCAGTTTTGGTCATGGCTAGATTGGCTTGGCCTTGCGCCCTACAAATCCTATTTCCAATCCCTGTTTGTGTCCCTTCTAGTTGGGCTCGCTCTTCTCTGTCTCGGATGTGCCTTCATTAAAGCCTGCATTCACAAGTTTGTTGCCTCGGCCTACATCGCTTGCACCCCCGAAGCGCATCCCCTCGTAGGTGGGGATGAGGAGTCGGACTCAGAAGTTTAGGTTTTCGGCCTAACTATTTCGGCCAGGGCACGGGGGCATGTTGAGATGAGTTCCTGTCTGCATCCTGTAAAACTTGCCCAT
>NW_020699255.1:0-18259 GCF_002925995.2 Terrapene triunguis
CCTGCAGCAAGATTCATACCCGTAGATAAGCCACACAGCTGGAAAGCCAGGCAGTCAGCAAGTGACCTGCTATAATTGTCACCACATGGAGAGGTCTTTGCTCAGCAGATGGGTCCTGAGCGCCACCTGTTGGCAGAAATGCATCATCTCTCTGCAGTGTTGTAGCCACATTCGCCCCAGGATATAGATTCATAGATTCATAGATTCTAGGACTGGAAGGGACCTCGAGAGGTCATCGAGTCCAGTCCCCTGCCCGCATGGCAGGACCAAATACTGTCTAGACCATCCCTGATAGACATTTATCTAACCTACTCTTAAATATCTCCAGAGATGGAGATTCCACAACCTCCCTAGGCAATTTATTCCAGTGTTTAACCACCCTGACAGTTAGGAACTTTTTCCTAATGTCCAACCTAGACCTCCCTTGCTGCAGTTTAAGCCCATTGCTTCTTGTTCTATCCTCAGAGGCTAAGGTGAACAAGTTTTCTCCCTCCTCCTTATGACACCCTTTTAGATACCTGAAAACTGCTATCATGTCCCCTCTCAGTCTTCTCTTTTCCAAACTAAACAAACCGAATTCTTTCAGCCTTCCTTCATAGGTCATGTTCTCAAGACCTTTAATCATTCTTGTTGCTCTTCTCTGGACCCTTTCCAATTTCTCCACATCTTTCTTGAAATGCGGTGCCCAGAACTGGACACAATACTCCAGCTGAGGCCTAACCAGAGCAGAGTAGAGCGGAAGAATGACTTCTCGTGTCTTGCTCACAACACACCTGTTAATACATCCCAGAATCACGTTTGCTTTTTTTGCAACAGCATCACACTGTTGACTCATATTTAGCTTGTGGTCCACTATAACCCCTAGATCCCTTTCTGCCGTACTCCTTCCTAGACAGTCTCTTCCCATTCTGTATGTGTGAAACTGATTTTTTCTTCCTAAGTGGAGCACTTTGCATTTGTCTTTGTTAAACTTCATCCTGTTTAACTCAGACCATTTCTCCAATTTATCCAGATCATTTTGAATTATGACCCTGTCCTCCAAAGCAGTTGCAATCCCTCCCAGTTTGGTATCATCCGCAAACTTAATAATCGTACTTTCTATACCAATATCTAAGTCGTTAATGAAGATATTGAACAGAGCCGGTCCCAAAACAGACCCCTGCGGAACCCCACTCGTTATGCCTTTCCAGCAGGATTGGGAACCATTAATAACAACTCTCTGAGTACGGTTATCCAGCCAGTTATGCACCCACCTTATAGTAGCCCCATCTAAATTGTATTTGCCTAGTTTGTCGATAAGAATATCATGCGAGACCGTATCAAATGCCTTACTAAAGTCTAGGTATACCACATCCACAGCTTCTCCCTTATCCACAAGACTCGTTATCCTATCGAAGAAAGCTATCAGATTGGTTTGACATGATTTGTTCTTTACAAATCCATGCTGGCTGTTCCCTATCACCTTACCACCTTCCAAGTGTTTGCAGATGATTTCCTTAATTACTTGCTCCATTATCTTCCCTGGCACAGAAGTTAAACTAACTGGTCTGTAGTTTCCTGGGTTGTTTTTATTTCCCTTTTTATAGATGGGCACTATATTTGCCCTTTTCCAGTCTTCTGGAATCTCTCCCGTCTCCCATGATTTTCCAAAGATAATAGCTAGAGGCTCAGATACCTCCTCTATTAGCTCCTTGAGTATTCTAGGATGCATTTCATCAGGCCCTGGTGACTTGCAGGCATCTAACTTTTCTAAGTGATTTTTAACTTGTTCTTTTTTTATTTTATCTGCTAAACCTACCCCCTTCCCATTAGCATTCACTAGGTTAGGCATTCCTTCAGACTTCTCGGTGAAGACCGAAACAAAGAAGTCATTAAGCATCTCTGCCATTTCCAAGTTTCCTGTTACTGTTTCTCCCTCTTCACTAAGCAGTGGGCCTACCCTCTCTTTGGTCTTCCTCTTGGTTCTAATGTATTGATAAAAAGTCTTCTTGTTCCCCTTTATTCCCTTAGCTAGTTTGAGCTCATTTTGTGCCTTTGCCTTTCTAATCTTGCCCCTGCATTCCTGTGTTGTTTGCCTATATTCATCCTTTGTAATCTGTCCTAGTTTCCATTTTTTATATGACTCCTTTTTATTTTTTAGATCATGCAAGATCTCGTGGTTAAGCCAAGGTGGTCTTTTGCCACATTTTCTATCTTTCCTAACCAGCGGAATAGCTTGCTTTTGGGCCCTTAATAGTGTCCCTTTGAAAAACTGCCAACTCTCCTCAGTTGTTTTTCCCCTCAGTCTTGATTCCCATGGGACCTTACTTATCAGCTCTCTGAGCTTACCAAAATCCGCCTTCCTGAAATCCATTGTCTCTATTTTGCTGTTCTCCCTTCTACCCTTCCTTAGAATTGCAAACTCTATGATTTCATGATCACTTTCACCCAAGCTGCCTTCTACTTCCAAATTCTCAACGAGCTCCTCCCTATTTGTTAAAATCAAGTCCAGAACAGCTTCCCCCCTAGTAGCTTTTTCAACCTTCTGAAATAAAAAGTTGTCTGCAATGCAGTCCAAGAATTTGTTGGATAGTCTGTGCCCCGCTGTGTTATTTTCCCAACATATATCCGGATAGTTGAAGTCCCCCATCACCACCAAATCTTGGGCTTTGGATGATTTTGTTAGTTGTTTAAAAAAAGCCTCATCCACCTCTTCCACCTGGTTAGGTGGCCTGTAGTAGACTCCTAGCATGACATCACCCTTGTTTTTTACCCCTTTTAGCCTAACCCAGAGACTCTCAACACTTCCGTCTCCTATGTCCATCTCTACCTCAGTCCAAGTGTGTACATTTTTAATATATAAGGCAACACCTCCTCCCTTTTTCCCCTGTCTATCCTTCCTGAGCAAGCTGTATCCATCCACACCAACATTCCAATCATGTGTATTATCCCACCAAGTTTCAGTGATGCCAACAATGTCATAGTTGTATTTATTTATTAGCACTTCCAGTTCTTCCTGCTTATTACCCATACTTCTCGCATTTGTATATAGGCATCTAAGATACTGGTTTGATCTTTCCTCCCGGTTTTGTCCTGACCCTCCTTTCTCACTGCCAATATAGCCCACACTCCCTCTCGTCTCCGACCCATCTCCCAGGTCTCCATGTTCCCCACTTACCTGCGGGCTTTGCTCACCTGTCCCCGTCGAACCTAGTTTAAAGCCCTCCTCACTAGGTTAGCCAGTCTGTGTCCAAATAGGGTCTTTCCCCTCCTCGAAAGGTGAACACCATCTCTGCCTAGCAGTCCTTCCTCAAATAGCATCCCGTGGTCTAGGAAGCCAAAGCCCTCCTGGCGACACCATCTTCGCAGCCAGGCATTCACCTCCATGATGCATCTGTCTCTGCCCGGGCCCCTACCTTTGACAGGAAGAATCGAAGAGAATACCACCTGCGCTCCAAACTCCTTCACCCGTACTCCCAGAGCCCTGTAGTCACTCTTGATCCGCTCAGTGTCACACCGCGCAGTATCATTTGTGCCCACATGGATGAGTAGCATGGGGTAGTAGTCAGAGGGCTGGATAATCCTCGACAATGCCTCCGTAACGTCTCGGATACGGGCTCCCGGCAGGCAGCATACCTCCCGAGATGAAATGTCAGGGTGACAGATGGGCGCCTCCGTCCCCCTCAGCAGAGAGTCTCCAACCACCACTACCCTACGTTTCCTATTCGCAGTGGTGGCAGCAGACCTCCCAGCCTTAGGGGTACGAGGCTTCTCCTCCTTTACTGTATGGGGTGATGCCTTCTTTCCTGTATCAAGAAGAGCATAACGGTTACCTATTACCACAGCGGGAGGGTTCGGAGCAGGGGTGGAGCACTGCCTGCTGCCAGAAGTAACCAGCTGCCAGTGTCCACCCTGAGCCATCTCCTCCTCCACCAGTGGTGTATCAGCAGTCCTGTGTCCTGGGACAGCTACCTCAGCTGTCTCCACATGGACACTGTCCAGGAATTGCTCGTGGATTCGGATGCTTCTCAACCTAGCCACCTCCTCCTGTAGCTCTCCCACCTGCTGCCTGAGAGATTCCACCAGCAGGCACCTTTCACATTGGATGGTCCCCCCAGCCTGGATATCAGTAAGTGGAAATTGCAAGTTACAGTCTCTGCAAAACCACACCAGGATCTGGGTAGAAGCATCCATGCTCAGGCGCTCTGTCTGGCTACAGGCGCAGGTGGAGGAGACAGAAGCAGTGCTGGCACAGGTGTTGCGGGTCTTCCTAACCATCGTAAGCCTCCCTCTGTCAAACTCCCGTCTGCAGCCCCCTGTCCGCCCAAAAGGGTGCTGTATTGCTCCTCCTTCACCTGGAGAACTCCCTTGCGAAACTCCCTGTTAGCAGCCCCTGGTCGCAAAAGCGACCATTAAATTAACCACTTGCCCAAAGACAGTCAATGAGTAAGTTGCAGAGCTGGGAAATGAACTCAGGCTCCTCAAGTCTGCAGCCGGTGCCTTAACCGCAAGCCTGCCCTTCCTTCCCTCAGGTCTGGGAAGAGCCTCCCAGGCTCTGCCCCCCCTCCGGGAAGAGGTGAGTGGGATTACATCCTGCTGCACTCGGGGCTTTGCCAGCAGAGGGGAGCCTGCTCTGAAGGACATCTGGGTCTCTTGGAACCGGACGGCGCCGCACTCAGATCAAAGGAGCTTGCTAGCAGAGCGGAGGTGGGTCTTGCGATTAAGGCCCCAGCCTGGAATGCTGATGACTCATTTTCCCTTTGTGTCTCTGCCACCTACCACATAACCTTTGGGCATGTCCCTTCAGCCCAGATCCCAGGACCTGGCTCTTCATTATTATTATTTGTATCTGTATTTCCCAGGAAGACCAGGACCCCATTGTGCCAGGCACTGTACATTTCTATTGCTTTCACAGCTCACGAGGAGATATTGACCCCAGCTCGGGAAATCACAGCTTCTGCAGCTCAGCTCCCCTGCTGTGAAAGGTGAGATTCTCACGCGCCCTTTTCCCCACCTGGCCCGGTTCGGGTGGAAGAGCTCGTCTGCAGGGGGAAGGTGTCCTGGCATGAGGGAGGGAGGGAATTTAAAGTGCTGGAGCTATTCTGAGATAAAGGTGTCCGGGGCGGGGTGGGGTGACTATTTCGGAATAGCTACTCTAGGCAAGGCCTCAGCGCCCTCCTCTGGGGATGGGCAAGGGTGCTAAATTGATCGGTATCCTTAAAACGCCTTGTGAGAAAATAAGAACGGCCGTACTGGGTCAGGCCAAAGGTCCATCTAGCCCAGTGTCCTGTCTTTCGACAGTGGCCAATGCCAGGTGCCCCAGAGGGAATGAACAGAACAGGTGATCATCAAGCGATCCATCCCCTGTCGCCAGTGGTGCAAGTGGAAATCATTTCTTGCTGGTACTGCACTCATGGGAGGGACACAAGGGGCAGCACGTGACCTCCCCACGTGACCCTCCATGTGACACCTCCCCACCCCCCCCCCCAGCCTGGGGCCCCCACACTCTCCCTGTCCCCTCCTTACACCCCCCTTTGTATATACAAACATCAACATGCTTAACTACTCACTTTCCCTCCACGTATGTAGTATTCAGTCTGTTTATATGGAATATGGGAGTTGGGTGAGGAGCCATTTCAGCATATGTCTGACTTATTCAAAGACAAATTTTAAGTAGAACTGTAGCCTAAACTGCATTATGATATTGCACCCAAACATTGCATTTCAATGGGAGATTCAACTTCCTTTATAAGAACGGAACAGACTCCTGAAACGCTTACCAGTCCACAAAAGTGGTCCATACTCATGCAAATAGTCCCATTGTCTTCAATGGGATTGATCAAATGATTATGGGTTTACGGGATTAGGTTCCAAGTCTGTAAATTGTTCTCGATGAAACTGACAATGCCTCAGCTGTCAGCTCAGAAGGAGCGTCATTCGAATAAAGGTGGGCAGATGTGTGATAAGTCTTAGCTCCGTTGTTAAGATGAGGAACATATTTTCAGCAAAGTTCTTGGCAGATGCCTGAGGTTTAAGGCCATCAGTGTGCGGCATTATAATCTTCACTTATAGTTCTCTCACCCACAATGCTGGAAAATGAGGCATTTCTTTTCTTTGTTTTGCTGCTCCAGTTCCAGTTAACAAAATGTATGTTAGATTAGTTTGGCTGCAAAGACGAATTCTATGTACACTGGGGACAACACATAATTCCCATCAGGCTGCAGAACTGGGCTGACATCAGAATCCAAACATCCTCTGGTCAGTGCAAGCAGAGGCAGTCCTCTACGGAGCTGGACTTGATGTGATGCAGTATGGATATCATGGATAATTCAGACCAATGGGGAGAAACAGAATCAAAAACACTCTTTAAACAGCTTCCACCCCCCACCGTTACCCTCTCGAGGACTCCCAACCAAAGCCTTTGTTTAAGTTTGTTAGCATATATATTGTGCTGTTAAAGACATTTAAAAAATGAATGTTCTCCCTAGCCGTGTTCTGCTCCTTTAAGGAGCAGAGCTCAGACCCACGCCCTCCGGAGGGAGGGGCAGGCTAGCCCCAAGTCTTTCCGGTACTCCGTACCTGCTAAAAATTTCTTGCCGGTACTGCATACTGGAGGGGACTGCCCTACCTGCACCGCTGCCTGTCACCCATTCCCAGCTTCTGGCAAAGAGAGGATAGGGCAGGGATGGGCAAACTTTTTGGCCCGAGGGCCACATCTGGGTATGGAAATTGTATGGCGGGTCATGAATGCTCACAAAATTGGGGGTTGGGGTGAGGGCTCCGGCTGGGGGTGCAGGCTCTGGGGTGGGGCCAGATATGAGGAGTTCAGGGTGCAGGAAGGGGCTCCGGGCTGGGGCAGGGGATTCAGATGCAGGAGAGGGTGAGGGCTCCGGCTGGAGGTGCGGGCTCTGGGGTGGGGCCAGGGATGAGGGGTTCGGAGTATGGGAGGGGGATCAGGGCTGGGGCAGGAGGTTGAGGCGTGGGGGGGAGTGAGGGCTCTGACTGGGGGTGTGGGCTCTGGGGTGGGGCTGGGGATGAGGGGTTTGGGTTGCAGGAGGGTGCTCCAGGTTGGGATCGAGGGGTTTGGGGGACCGGAGGGGGATCAGGGCTGGGACAGGGGGTTAGGGTGCAGGAGGAGGTCAGGGGTGCATGCTCCAGGCGGCACTTACCTCAAGCAGCTCCCAGAAGCAGCGGCATATCTCTCCTATGCGGAGGTGTGGCCAGGCAGCTCTGCGTGCTGCCCCGTCCACAGGCACCACCCCTGCAGCTCCCATTGGCCATGGTTCCTGGCCAATGGGAGCTGCAGAGCCGGCGCTTGGGGCAGGGGCAGCGTGCGGAACCCCCTTGCTGCCCCATGTGTATGAACCAGAGGGGGGACATGCCACTGCTTCCAGGAGCCACACAGAGCCACGGCACTTGCGGAGTAGGTCAAGCCCCTGAACCTGCTCCCTGGCGGGAGCTCGAGGGCTAGATTAAAAGGTCTGATGGGCCAGATGCGGGCCGCGGGCCATAGTTTGCCCACCCCTGGGCTAGAGACACTTCAGAGCAAGGTTTTGCATCCCTGCCCATCCTAGCTAATAGTTACTGATGGACCTAACCTCCATGAATTTATACAGACTAACACGGCTGCTACTCTGAAACTAGTTCTTTATGGAACCCTGTTATAGTCTTGGCCTTCACAACATCCTCTGTCAAGGAGTTCCACAGGTTGACTCCATGTTGTATAAATAAATACTTCGTTTTGTTTGTTTTAATTAATTTCATCTGGTGACCCCTAGTTCCTGTGTTATGAGAAGGAGTAAATAACATTTCCTTGTTTCTGTTCTCCACACCAGTCATGATTTTATAGACCTCTATCATATCCCCCTTAGTCGTCTCTTTTCCAAGCTGAAAGGTACCAGTCTTATTAATCAATCCTCACATGGAAGCTATTCCATACCCTTCATCATTTTTGTTGCCCTTTTCTGTAACTTTTCCAATTCCGATATATATTTTTTAAGATGGGACTACCAGAACTGCACGCAGTATTCAAGATGGGGGCATACCATGGATTTATATAGAAGCAATATGATATTTACTGTCTTATTATTTATCCCTTTCCTAATGATTCCCAACATTCTCTTCACTTTTTTGACTGCCGCTGCACATTGAATGGAGGTTTTCAGAGAACTATCCACAATGACGCCAAGATCTCTTTCTGGAGTGGTGACAGCTAATTTAGACCTCATCATTTCAACCTCCCTGGCCACACAATAGCAGATGTAAAGGTAGCCATCTTACAGCAAAAAAACTTCAGGACCAGACTCCAAAGAGAAACTGCTGAGCTCCAGTTCATTTGCAAATTTGACACCATCAGATCAGGATTAAACGAAGACTGTGAATGGCTATCCAACTACAGAAGCAGTTTCTCCTCTCTTGGTGTTCACACCTCAACTGCTAGCAGAGCACCTCACCCTCCCTGATTGAACTAACCTCGTTATCTCCATACTGATTTATACCTGCCTCTGGAGATTTCCATTACTTGCATCTGAAGAAGTGAGGTTCTTACCCACGAAAGCTTATGCTCCCAATACGTCTGTTAGTCTTAAAGGTGCCACAGGACCCTCTGTTGCTTTTTACAGATTCAGACTAACACGGCTACCCCTCTGATACTTGACATCATTTTATATGTAGCGTTGGGATTGTGTTTTCCAATGTGCGTTACTTTGCATTTATCAAGATTGAATTTCATCTGCCATTTTGTTGCCCAGTCACCCAGTTTTGTGAGATCCTTTTGTAGCTCTTCGCAGTCTGCTTTGGACTTAACTCTCTTGAGTAGTTTTGTATCATCTGCAAATTTTGCCACCTCACGGTATACCCCTTTTTCCAGCTCATTTATGAATATGTTGAATAGGACTGGTCCCAGGACAGACCCAGGGGGACACCACTATTTACCTCTCTTCATTCTGAAAACTGACCATTTATACCTACCCTTTGTTTCCTATCTTTTAACCAGTTACCAATCCATGAGAGAACCTTCCCTCTTATCCCATGACTGCTTATGAGCCTTTGGTGAGCAACCTTGTCATAGGCTTTCTGAAAATCTAAGTACACTATATCCACTGGAGCCCCCTTGTTCAAATGCTTGTTGACCCCCTCAGAGAATTCTAGTCGATTGGTGAGGCATGATTTCCCTTTATAAAAAGCCATGTTGACTCTTCCCTAACAAATTCTGTTCATCTATGTGTCTAATAATTCTTTTCTTTACTATAGTTTCAACCAGTTTGCCTGGTACTGAAGTCAGGCTTAATGGCCTGTCATTGCCGGAATCACC
Organism: Terrapene triunguis; assembly: GCF_002925995.2. Classification (NCBI taxonomy): domain Eukaryota; kingdom Metazoa; phylum Chordata; order Testudines; family Emydidae; genus Terrapene; species Terrapene triunguis. The sequence goes on from NW_020699255.1 coordinate 9,293, forward strand.
TCTGGAGCCCTTTTTAAAAATTGGCATCACATTAGCTAACCTCCAGTCATCCGGTACAGAAGCTGATTTAAATAATAGGTTACCAACTACAGTTAGTAGTTCTGCAATTTCATATCTGAGTTCCTTCAGAACTCTTGGGTGAATCCCATCCAGTCCTGGTGACTTATTACTGTTTAGTTTACCAATTTGTTCCCAAACCTCCTCAATCTGGGACAGTTCCTCAGATTTGTCACCTGAAAAGAATGGGCTCAGATGTGGGAATCTCCCTCACATCCTCGGCCGTGAAGACTCATGCACAGAATTCGGTTTTTCAGCAATGGCCTTGTCTTCCCTGAGTGCTTCTTTACCATCTCGATCGTGCAGTGGCCCCACTGTTTGTTTAGCAGCCTTCCTGCTTCTGATGTACTTAAAATTGTTTTGCTGTTACTTTTGGAGTCTTTGGCTAGCTGTTCTTCACATTCTTTTCTGGCCTTCCTAATTATATTTTTACATTTCACTTGCCAGAGTTTATGCTCCTTTCTATTTTCCTCACTAGGATTTAACTTCCACTTCTTAAAGGATGCCATTTGGCCTCTCACTGCTTCTTTTACTTTGCTGTTTAAGCACGGTGGCACTTTTTTGGTTCTCTTACTCTGTTTTATTTTTTTTTTAATTTGGGGTATAAATACATTTGGGGTATTCGCCTTTATGATGATGTCTTTAGAAAGTTTCCGTGCAGCTTGCAGGGGTTTCACTTTTGGCACTGTACCTTTAATTTCTGTTTAAGTAACGTCCTCGTTTTTGTGCAGTTCCCCTTTCTGAAATTAAATGCTACCGTTTTGGGCCGCTGTGGTGTTTTCCCCACCACGGGAATGTTAAATTTTATGATGTGGTTACTATTACCAGCTGTATTCACCTCTTGGACCAGATCCTGTGCTCCACTTAGGACTAAACCAAGAATTGCCTCTCCTCTGGTGAGTTCCAGGACTAGCTGCTCCAAGAAGCCGTCATTAATGGTGTCTAGCATGCTGTCCTGGGGTGACATTTGCCCAGTCAATATGGTATAGTTGAAATCCACCATTATTAATAAGTTTTTTATTTGTATAGCCTCTCTAATCTCCCTGAGCGTTTCACAGTCACTATCACCATCCTGGTCAGGTGGTCAGTAATATATCCCTACTGCTATATTCTTATTGTTAGAGAATGGAATTACTATCCATAGAGATTCTTTGGTACAGTTTGGTTCATTTAAGATTTTCGCTTCATTTGATTCTACGCTTTCTTTCACATACAGTTCAAAATGCAGGGGACCATCACGTAGGACTTCACTCCATTGTAAGCGATCCTGGGCAAGTGTCTCCCAAGTATCAATGTCAATATTACATTTTTTTAGGTTGTCCTTAAGCAAGTCCTTATAACGCTTCCGTTGTCCACCCATGTTATGGTACCCTTCTTTCAGCTGAGAGAACAGGACCTGTTTTGGGAGGCGATGATCTGGCATCTGGACTATGTGACCAGTCCAATGGAATCACTGACGGATGATCATTGCCTCGATACTGGTGGTCTTTGCCTCTTCCAGAACACTAGTATTGGTGCGCCTGTCTTCCCCTTTGATCTTCAGAATCTTACGAAGGCAGCGTTGATGGTGCCTCTCAAGGACTTTCAAGTGGTGTCTATAAGTTGTCCAAGTTTCAGACCCATACAGCAGTGTTGGGAGAATAACGGCTTGATAAACAAGAAGCTTGGTGTCTGTTTAAATGTCGTGATCTTCAAAGACCCTGTGCTGTAAATGAGAAAAGGCTACACTGGCACAGCTCAGGTGATGTTGAATTTCTGCATCAATATCTGCCTTGGATGAAAGATGACTTCATAGAATATCAGGGTTGGAAGGGACCTCAGGAGGTCATCTAGTCCAACCCCCTGCTCAAAGCAGGACCAACCCCCAGACAGATTTTTGCCCCAGATCCCTAAATGGCCCCCTTAAGGATTGAACTCACAACCCTGGGTTTAGCAGGCCAATGCTCAAACCACTGAGCTATCCCTCCCCCCTCCAAGGTAGAGGAAATGATCAACATTCTCCAGTGCCACGCCATTGATTTTGATAGCTGGGGCATGTAATACCTCATTTGAAGAGGGCTGCTAGAGCACTTTAGTCTTCTCGATATTAAGAGTGAGACCAAGACATGCGTAAGCATCGGCAAACACATTCAAGATAGTTTGAAGATCTTTCCCAGAGTGGGCAAAGATTGCGTTGTCCTCAGCATAGTGAAGCTCCACAATAGATGTTGTGAAAATGTTACTCTTGGCTTTCAGCCTGCTAAGCCTGAAAAACTGTCCATCCATTCTGTAAGTGATTTCAACGCCAGCTGTAAACTTCCCAGCAATTAGGTAAAGAATGACAGCAATAAAAACCGCAAACACGGTTGGAGCGATGATACAGCCCTGTCTGACTCCTGTTTGTACTTTGAAAGGTTCGCTCTGGGAGCCAGTGCTGCTCAGAACAGTCACTTTCATGTTAGCATGAAGCAATTTTAGGACATTGATGTATTTATCAGGACATCCAATCTTAGAGAGTACAGTCCAGAGGGCACGGCGATTCACTGAGTCAAAAGCTTTCGGTAGATCAATAAAAGCCATGTACAGTGGTCGGTTTTGCTCCTGACACTTTTCTTGCAGCTGCTGTGCTGTGAAGATCATATCTGCAGTTCAACGACATGGTCAGAAACCACTCTGTGACTCCGGTAAAATTTCTTCTGCTGGGGCAGAAGGCGGGTTGCAAGGATCCATGCCAGAACTTTGCCTGCAGTGGCTAGGAAGAAGATACCATGATAATTTCCACAATCCACTTTATCCCCTTTCTTGAAGAGGGTGACCATCAAGGCATCCCTCATTTCACCAGGTATCTCCTCCTTTATCCAGATTTTAAGGATAAGCAGGTAAAGCTGCCGAATTAGCTCTGGTCCACCGTTTTTGAAGATTTCAGCGGGGATCCCATCTAGACCTGCTGCCTTGTTGTTCTTCATCTGCATGGTGGCATTGTGTACCTCATACAAACTGGGAGGGTCTCCGAGCTCGTCCCTAAATGGTCGTTGAGGGATTTGCTCAAGAACTTCATCTACAACCATAGAATTACGGTTAAGGAGATCTTCAAAGTGTTCTTTCCAACGAGAATTGAGGGCTTCGTTGTCCTTCAGAAGTGTGGTGCCGTAATTAAGATACATTATAGCTCAAAGATATAGGAATAGGGATTATAAATTCTAATTCTATAGTATGAGACAATATATTCATGTCATGTTTAAGAAAAGTTTGTAAATGAGTTCCCATAGTTCATGGATTAGGGACCCAATCTTATGGAGTTCCAGGGGCTTCTATATAGATTATTTAGGTTAATCTTTCTATCTACCCAATGGGACTCAGTGCTCAGTCTAGAAGATACCATCAAAGATGCTTAGTTTTGCAGTTCTCAAATTGTGGATTTGTGTTTCCAGAGATAACATGCTTGTTAACAGCAAAAATGTTTTTAAATAAATAGTATATAGAGATGAGAAATAACAGACTTCAACCCTATTGTCCCTCTGCAAATTTGCGTACACAGAGTCAATCCCTTACCTCTCTCTAAAAGTGCAAAGTTTCAAAAAGTTCAATGAATAGAAGAGTGTTGGGGGTGGAATAGATCTGGACAAGGAGAAGTCTGGAGATAAATGTGAGAAGCGAGGGACATATGCTTGGTTTGTTAAAATATTGTATGTTTGCTGTTGAAAAAAAGCCAGAATACTTAATGTTGTTGTTTTAGTTAAATAAAACAATTTAAATGTCTGTCTGGTGATGTTCTCCTCCTAATCCAGCATGGCAAGAAAATCCTTCAAATATTAATGATTAACCTGTTGAATTGGAGATAGTTCATCTCCCAATGACTTCATAAATATCTGCTTCAATTACCTTTGGTAAATGAAATAACCAAACCATCATTCATTTTCTGATATAGCTGTAAAACTAATCTGAAAAGTTTTCAAAATAAATCACTGTCTAAAAATCTATAGTGTGTACCTTCTAAAAATGAAACCTACATCTATCTCTGAGTTGTGAAGAATATGTATTAAGGTTATAACAACCAACAAGAATGCACTTTTATGTAGAAATCCATGATTAAATCGAGTCTTCCTGACTAGTGATTTAAATCAAATCCACCCTGCTTTTTACCTATCTCCCATTACGTGATGTAATTAAATGGGCCTCTTTTTCATTTGACTGTTCCTCATCAGATCCTACCCATATGTTATCATCTTCCATCCTCTCCTTCTTACTAGGACATAGAGAATCTCCATTAATAGATCCTCCCCTAAGGGATGTCGCTGTCGGCTTTCCCCCGCCCTTAGTTTAAAAACTGTTCTACGACCTTTTTAATTTTATGTGCCAACAATCTGGTTCCATTTTGGTTGAGGTGGAGCCCATCCTTCCTGTATAGGCTCCTCCTTTCTTAAAAGGTTCCCCCAGTTCCTAATAAATCTAAACCCCTCCTCCCTACACCATGGTCTCATCCACGCATCGAGACCCTGCATCTCTGCCTGTCTAACTGGCCCTGCACGTGGAACTGGGAGCATTTGAGCGAATGATACCATGGAGGTTCTGGACTTCAATCTCTTACATGGGCAGTGGGTGAAGCTTTCCCATGGGGGAGGTTAGCTCCCTGTCCCGCCTCTTCCGCCCTCAGCCCCAGCCACACTCCACGCACCCCCGCCTGGCCTCCTCCCTGCTCAGCCCCCCCCCCCGTTGCCGTGTTCCTCCTCCCCCCCCGCCCGTGGCGAGATCCCCCCCAGCCTGCCGTTCGCCACTGGCTCACTGCATCCCTCCTCGCTCCCCCGCCAGACCCTCCTCCCGCCGCGAGACATCCCCCACCCTCCCGTGGGGGATGGAGAGTGAGGAGGGATGCTGCGAGCGGTGGGGACCTTGGGAGGTCGGGGGTGGAGTAGAAGAAGACTTACCAGGCAGCAGCAGGTGGTGGGGGCCTCGGGGAAGGGGCGGAGCAGGGAGGGGAAGAGGCGGGGCCACCACGGTCCTGGTGTCAGCCGGTGGCTGCACCTTCCCTAGCCTATTATACCCACCGCCTGTGATCTCTTACCCTGAATATCTTAGATCATCATCATGGTAGGCTTTCGTATTGGGCCATGCCTGGTGCCCGGACTGATGTCTCTCCATGCCCCGTGTGGAGCACAGGGTGGGGTTGTATCCACCGCCCCATCTCATAGCTGGCCCGCTAGAGGATAACAGCCTACTGCTGCCACCGGCGATGGGAGCCGCTCCTTTAGCTTCGGCAGCAGACCTGCTATGCTGGAAGTTCAACGGCTGCCGAAATCCCACGCAGGGGCTAGTGAACCTGGGTGATAAAGCGCAGCCGGGCCCCATCCCCAGAGGCAGCATCCTGCAGCAGGCACTTGATACAGAGAATGGTTTCTGGCTCAGCCACTAAAGTGACCCGCCATGTGTCCCCTTCATTTCCCCCTCCTGCCCTTTGGTGCCCTCGCTCTGTCTGTCTGTGCAGCACATGGTGGATTCCCACAGGCTAATATACCATAACAATAGCAGCTGACTTCTTGCTTGAGAATAACTCCGGGAAGGCAGGCAGGGAGCAGTGGGAGGTGTGTGTGTGTGGGGGGGGGGGGGGGGGGGGCGGGGACATAGGGCGGCTGGTGGATTAAACTTAGGGCGGCGGCAAAAGCAGGAATGTTCCCAGGGTTTTGTTTCTTTCTCACTTTGCTTTTCTTTCCCCGCACTCAGAACAGGTTGGGTTTTCTCCCGCTCCCTTCCTCCTTTATGGGAAGTCACTTCCCTCCTTGCTGCAGCTGGAATAGCAAACATCTGGCCGGCTCGGGAAAGTGGCGAACGAAAGGGGCGCCAAGCGGCGGGTTTTCATCATCCCCCCCAAGGGAGGAGCGGATCTTCCTCTCCAGCGCAGTGGATTTCTGCACCATTTCAGCTGAGGAGGAAATCCATATTATTGTTCCCGGCGCTGCACAGACCCCAACCAAGATCAAGGCCAGGGGAGGTGGAGCCTTCCCAAAAGTGGGGGTGCCCGCTCCTCTTCCGCCCAAGCCCTGCCAAGCCGGAAGCCGGAGCGGGCCAGGAGCGGCGGATCCTCCACCTGCCCAGGGTGGGGGGCCCGAGAGCAGCCCCCGGCCCGTGTCACCGCCCTACAGACCCCCCGCCCTGGGCAGGTGGAGGGTTTGTGGCTCCCCACAGCTGATCACACGGTTCTTACCTCGGAGCCACAGCCTGGCCATGGTAAGAGCCACCCGAGCAGCTGTGGGGAGCCACAAACCCTCCACCTGTAGGGGGCCAGCGGGGCAGGGACACGGGCCTGGGGCTGCTCTCAGCCCCCCACCCTGGGCAGGTGGAGGGTCTGCGGCTCCCCACAGCTGCCTGGGCTCCCCGGCCAGGCTCCTGCTGCCGGCCTAGCCGTGGGGGGCCCGGGGGGGATTTTGGGGTGGAAAGGAGGAGCGGGAGCGGGGCCCATGGTGAAAAGTGGACATGACAGGCTCATCCACATTCAAAAACTGGGAGGGGCAGGGCCCCCCCTGCCCTATTCCGAGGCCCTGCTCAGGGCCCCCATTGTGCCAGGGGACCCTGACCGAGATCAAGGCCCTGTGATGGGGTGTCCACCCCACACAGGACTGGAAGGGGTTCAGATGGCCAGGCCAACCAATTAGCTCCACGGGCTGCACTTGGAGGAGGAGCCGGGGGGTAGGCTCAGCTGGGCAGGAACAGGTGGGGCCTGTATAAAGCCAGGTAGCTGGCAACAGAAGGCGGCTGCAGGGACGTCGGCTGCAGTCACTCCCTGGGAGGAGGGAGTTGGGAGGCTGGCAAACCCAGGAAGGTAGGAGAAGGCTCAGGGGAATAGCAGTGCAGACCCTGAGCTGGAACCCGGAGTAGAGGGCGGGCCTGGGTGCCCCTCCCAGCCACTGGGGACGTGGCACAAGCCAGGCAGAAGACAGCAGACTGCCTGGGAGGCCTGGAAAACCTTTGTTACGGCTTCCCTGGAAAGGGGGAGTACGTAGGGTGACCTGGCCGGAGGGCCGAGTCCTGAAGAGGAGGCTGCGGTTCCTGGAGTGAGAGTGGGAGAGATCCTGCCGGAGGGGCGGGGGGCACAATGGCTGGCCAGAGCTAATCGCCAGGATGGCCAGCAGGAGGTGCCACTAGCAGTGAGTGCACCCTGAGGCCAGGGCACTGTACTGGGTACCGGGCTCCCGCCCGAGGCCAGGGCCCCGCTAACCCAGGATGTGAGCCAGTCCCGGCCCAAAGAGCTTCCAGTCCAAGTCAACAGGCAAGACAGAAACACTCTCCCCATTTCCCCGCTGGGTGAACCGAAGCTCGGAGAAGGGGAGGGACGTGCCTGGGCCGCACAAGGCGTCCGTGGAAGACCTCAGCCTTGAACCTACAGGTTCTGAGCACCAGCCGCAGGACGGCACTGCCTCTCGTCGCTCCTTCCACCTGGAGCAGCTGCTCCACAGAGGGGGTCAGCGCGTGTGGGACACGTGGCCACTCGGGGGGGCCCACTTCTGATTCTAACGCCCCTGCCTTTGGCACCGGGGAGGGGGGCTGGTGATGCCAGGACTAAAGAGGGACGTGTCAAAAGGACCCACTGTGCTCAGGAGCGGGCAGGGTCCTCTCCCTCCTTTCAGTTGCTGGCCTTACGGCTTCTGCTTTAACACAGGATCCCAGCTGGGTCCCGTTAAGGCCAGGGTCTGTGCCAGCAATGCCGCCCCAAGCCACCGGGCGCTCTGTCTCCTGCAGCCAGACGCTGCCTCTGGATTTACTGCCAGCATCTCCGACACCAGTGCTGCGTCACTCCAGCCTCAGTGAACGGTCTGGGTTTGGCGGGCCCGGCCCCATCTGGGAGCAGACAGACCGAGCCAGACGATCTGCTTCGCATCTGGCACAGCTTGTGCATCTCTAGTGATTTCAAGGAAGTCACGCCGATGCTTTCCATGGGTTCCTACTAGTTTGTACATGTGTATTTTATTAAACAACCACGGATCAGCGCAGCAATGCTGTGAGGTCTAGCGGTTAGAACAGGGGTGGCCAAACTTTTGGGCCCGAGGGCCACATCTGGCTATGGAAATTGTATGGCAGGCCATGAATGCCCACAAAATTGGGGGTTGGGGTGTGGGAGGGGGTGAGGGCTCCATCTGGGGCTGCAGGATCTGGGGTCGGGCCAGAAATGGGAAGTTCAGGGTGTGGGAGGGTGCTCATGATTCCGGTACTGTGCTCTGGTTAGGCCTCAGCTGGAGTATTGTGTCCAGTTCTGGGCACCGCATTTCAAGAAAGATGTGGAGAAATTGGAAAGGGTCCAGAGAAGAGCAACAAGAATGATTAAAGGTCTTGAGAACATGACCTATGAAGGAAGGCTGAAAGAATTCGGTTTGTTTAGTTTGGAAAAGAGAAGACTGAGAGGGGACATGATAGCAGTTTTCAGGTATCTAAAAGGGTGTCATAAGGAGGAGGGAGAAAACTTGTTCACCTTAGCCTCTGAGGATAGAACAAGAAGCAATGGGCTTAAACTGCAGCAAGGGAGGTCTAGGTTGGACATTAGGAAAAAGTTCCTAACTGTCAGGGTGGTTAAACACTGGAATAAATTGCCTAGGGAGGTTGTGGAATCTCCATCTCTGGAGATATTTAAGAGTAGGTTAGATAAATGTCTATCAGGGATGGTCTAGACAGTATTTGGTCCTGCCATGCGGGCAGGGGACTGGACTCGATGACCTCTCGAGGTCCCTTCCAGTCCTAGAATCTATGAATCTATGAATCTATATCCTGGGGCGAATGTGGCTACAACACTGCAGAGAGATGATGCATTTCTGCCAACAGGTGGCGCTCAGGACCCATCTGCTGAGCAAAGACCTCTCCATGTGGTGACAATTATAGCAGGTCACTTGCTGACTGCCTGGCTTTCCAGCTGTGTGGCTTATCTACGGGTATGAATCTTGCTGCAGG
>NW_020699256.1:0-9516 GCF_002925995.2 Terrapene triunguis
CCCCAAGCACCAGCTTGTTTTGCTGGTGCCTAGAGCCGGCCCTGGCCTCACATTCTCCTCCTCGTCAACAATGTTGCTTGGGGTCACCCGGGGCTCCTGGGAGGTATCCACGGAGCATTTTGAGGTAGTGGTTGGGTCACCGCCTAGACTTGCGTGCAGCTCCTGATAAGAGCAGCAAGTCTGTGGGGCAGAACCAGAACGATTGTTCACCTCCCTTGTCTTCTGGTACGCTTGCTGAAGCTCCTTTATTTTCCACATGGCACTGCTGTGTGTCCCTGGTATAGCACTTCTCCCCCATACCCCAAGTGATCTTGGCATAGATGTCAGCATTTCTTCTGCTGGATCGCAGGCAGGCCCGGCTCCAGGCACCAGCGCAGGAAGCAGGTGCTTGGGGCAGCCAATGGAAAGGGGCAGCACGTCCGGGTCTTGGGCGTCAATTCGGCAGTGGGTCCCTCAGTCCTTCTCGGAGGGAAGGACCTGCTGCCCAATTGCAGCCGAAGAATGAAGCGGTGCAGTAGAGCAGCCGCCGATCACAGCTTTTTTTCCCCTCCCCTTCGCCACTTGGGGTGGCAAAAAAGCTGGAGCCGGCCCTGATTGGAGGTGTGCCTGCACCGACTTCTCCCACACACAGCACTAAGATCCACCACCATGCTGGAGCGCATTTGTGGCCTTGAGTCTCCATGATCAGCTATGCTGATGAGCTCTCCACGCTGATCAAACCGGAAATGAAAATTCAAAAGTTCCCAGGGCTTTAACAGGGGAGCGGCCGTTTCCTGTGTACCTGGCTGACATACAGTGGAGTTGAAAGTGTTCTCCAGAGCGGTCACAGCGGAGCACTGTGGGGCACCTTCTGGAAACCAATTCATTTGAATTATACAACGCAGTGTCTATACTATCCCCATGTTGACCCGTGGATGTCAAATCAAGTGCTACACCTCTCGTGGAGGTGGAGTATAGAAGTCGACTTTAAAGGCAACTTAGGTCAGTGGAAGGGATTCGGTAGTGTAGACACATACTTTATTAGATTGACTTAATGCAGCTTATGTCAACCTACGTTTGTAGTGTAGACGAGGCCTAAGTGCCTGACTTTAGGGCACAATCAAGTACTGAGACATCCAAGTGACTTGTTACATTCACAATCATTTGCACATACATCTGAGCAAAAGAAAGGTGACTGGGCTGAGGTTGAGATGAAAGTCTATATTTTTACGTGTCTTTCATTCCTTTTCATTCATTCTTCTTGGAGTTCAATATTGTAGGAGAATCACTGACCCTGTTTGAACCAGAACGTGTAAACCTCTACCAGGGGGCACTCCTTCTCTGGAGGTGTTTAAGGTGAATCTCTCAGGTTGTAATCGGCCCCCACTGCTTGAGTTCCTGAAGCTGCAGGGGGAGGATCCCCACAGCTGGAGAACACAATCATACATACAACCCTGGCCCAAAGCAATGCATAAGCTTCATACAAAGACACTGTATGCAGTTGCAATATCTGGCCACAAAACCCATTCCACCACGGCATGTGAGGCAGGGACTTTCTATCTCTAACAAATAACTGTTTGACCAGCCAGCAGTTAGAGTAGCATTAACATCCAGTTATCTTTGTCACATCCTTCAAAAGTTCAAGTACCCTAAGATACAAACTTCCGGTTCACAGTGTTCAAACAGGCCTCAGTACAATGCAAGAGTTTAAAAAAAAAAAAAAAAGTCTCCATAGAAATTATAGACAAAAAATGGGGAGGGGCATTTCCCTGAGAAATCAGGTTTATTCCCTACTGCATATTCTTTGATGTTTTGTTCTGGCTACCTTCAATCACTAAAGCAAGGAACTTTTAGCCATTTACTGAGGGGTGGGAGGGGGTGTTATTCAATGGCCTAATAGATGTTAATAAATTGTTTAAAGTTGTAAGAAAACATAACTGTTAAAAGAAGAACGAGTTAGACTAGTATTTAGAATTAACCTTATTTGATTTTTCAGAGCTTATTCTTGGTATTGGACACTAGCTCTCACGGGGGGTAGTTTGAGATTTAAGTTTCATGTAGATACTGTCCCCACTGGTTCCCAATCTTGGCATGGGAGGAAAATAAATTTGAAAAAAATAAAGCAGGTCATTTGGGAGTCTGCATCTCAGAAACCCATTGACACCTAATTTGTACCGCCTACTCAGCCCTGGGCTCTGAACCGATATGCCAGTTTACAAGATGATCTGCATTTATATGAGGATTTTAGAGTGGCATGAACATTTGGCTTTAAACAGTCACCTTCTTGCAACCTTTACTATGGAGCAAATACAGTCCACCCCCTAGCATAAGCCTCATTAACAATACTAAGTGTGGAGGACTGGATAGTTCCATACTTACATTTCACCAATCGTCATGTGTAAACTCCTCTGGCACTATAACAGCCTTAACATGGAGTCACAGACAGTCCCCTTAGGTACTCTGATCTGTCTTGCCACCCAGTAAGCCTACCTAAGATGGTCCCTTACACCAGGAGTTCAACCTTTCCAGATTACTGTACCCCTTTCAGGAATCTGATTTGTCTTGTCTGCCCAAAATTTCACCTCACTTAAAAACACTACTTGCTTACAAAATCAGACATAAAAATACCAAAAAGTGTTACAGCACACTATTACTGAAAAATTGCTTCCTTTCTCATTATCAGATAAATTATAAAATAAATCAATTGGAATATGAATATTGTACTTACATTTCAGTGAGATACTGGAGCCTGTTTTTCACTTGTGAGCCTTGTCTGAAGCCCAAGCCCCACCGCCCAGAGCTGAAGCATGTAACATAGCTTTGCAGGGCAACCTGTGGCATGGGGCCTGCCCCGGGCAATTGCCATGCTTGCCACCCCTAATGCTGGCCATGTGCTTGCAACCCCCTAAACCCATCCCTTGAGCCCCCTGAGGGTCGCAACTCCCAGGTGGAGAAACACTGATCTAGATGAGTTGAATACCCCCTGGAAGATCTCTATGTACCTCAGAGGTGCACGTATCCCCGATTGAGAACCACTGCCTTACATGAAAAGATCACACCAATATTCAGGTTACTGCTAGTCTGAAAGAACCTGTCATTTACCCCAGATCAATTGCACTTTGGATCTCACACCAAAGACAATGCTTGTAGCCAATCCTATAATAAAAATATCTAAAGAATTATCTAGGAAGAGGAATTAGTTATTTACCTGACTTAACTTTGTAAACATACACACACACACACACGCGCACACAAATTACTTCCACTCTTAAGTTTCAAGAAGTAACAGAAGCTATGATAAACAAACTGTGTATGTCCTTTAGGGCAGTGGTTCTCAAAGCCAGTCCGCTGCTTGTTCAGGGAAAGCCCCTGGTGGGCTGGGCCAGTTTGTTTACCTGCCGCGTCCGCAGGTTCGGCCGATCGTGGCTCCCACTGGCTCCAGGCCAATGGGGGCTGCAGGAAGGGCGGCCAGCACATCCCTCGGCCCGCACCGCTTTCCACAGCCCCCATTGGCCTGGAACGGCGAACCACGGCCAGTGGGAGGCGCGATCGGCCGAACCTGCGGACGCGGCAGGTACAAACCAGCCCGGCCCGCCAGGGGCTTTCCCTGAACAAGCGGCAGGCCGACTTTTAGAACCACTGCTTTAGGGCTAACCCAGGCTAAGCACTGGTGACATTTTGCTTAGTAATCCTTACTCCCTGGAGTCCAAGCAACATAAAGATTGTGCGCCTGTATTGACAATGCTCCTGAGAACAGTGCTGAGCGCTGCATGGTCTGTGCTTTTGTCAGAGGGATGATGGTGACTGAACAAACACCATGCAGGACTGTGGGAGTTTTAAAAAATGGCATGGAAGCTATGGGATGTAGAAAGCACTATGGGATGTGGAACTGCGGCACGGCGGAAACTTGAACTCTAGCTCTCAGAAATCCCTGAATGAATCACTACTATGCTGCAAAACAATATGAACGTGTCCAAGGCATGGAGCCAGAGGGTGGTGCAGGGCACACTGGGTTACCTACCACGGTGCACCACATTTTACATTTCCACACGCACTCCTGGTTAGTCTGCTCTGCACTGACGCAAGCACCCAGGTCTGCATGTGACCAAGCTACATATAGACATCTCCAGGCATATGCCAACGTAACTCGTGTTGAATGAACTTTGTAGGGCAGTCTTTCCCTGTTGCCTCCCCCCTACCAGAGCTTCTCTGCGCTGCGTGTAGCTAAACGCTGCAGCGTGGGTGCAGCCTGCTTTTCACCATGGCTTGTAGCCACACGAACCTTACACACCATCACCACTGTCACAGGCACCAACTTTCCAAAGTGCCAAGGGGTGCTCGACGCCCATCTCTGCCCCAGGTCCCGCCCACACTCCACCCCTTCCTCCAAGGCCCCACTCCACCCTGCCTCTTCCTGCCCCGGCTCCAACCCCACCCCCTCTCACCCAGTCCCACCCCCTCCCCCGAGCATGCCCCCCCCTCCCCCCCCCCCCCCCCCCCCCCGAGCCTCCTGAACACCGTGAAACAGCTGATTGTGGCAGGTGGGAGGCAAGGGGAGGGAGAGAGGGAGAGGCGCTGACCCAGCTGGCAGGAGGCACTGGGGAGAGGGAGAGGTTCTGATGGGGGGGGCTGCCCGTGAGTGCTCAGGACCCACCATTTTTTCCCCACGGGTGCTCCATCCCCAGAGCACCCACAGAGTCAGCACCTATGACCACTGTAGCCAAGGCCTTAGACCAGGCCCCCAGCCCTGGGACCCTGTGCATCAACCCTGCTTACCTGGAAGGCCAGACTGAGTTGGATGCCATCATTTCTTCCCTTCAGGAATCTGACCAGTGGTGTACAGTGATCAGCCAGCCTTCTTAAATCAAAGTATTATTTATCTTAGCGGTAGAAACACAGACGTGGGAACTAGAGATGCGGGGGCCCCCCCCAAGTTTTACACAGGGTCCCAGCTGCCAGCCCCGTCCCCGGAGACACGCCCTGGTCCCGGCCACAGCTCAGGGGAGTGTGTGTGTGTGGACAGAGTAATGGGGCTGGCTTTCAGCACCTCCACTATTTAAAGCGTTCCAGTGCCACTGGGTAGGAACAAAGCAGATAGAGGAATAAAAAGGATTTTAAAACAGTCTGTGCACATCCCTTGATAGTAACCTAAGCAGGCCTAGCTTCATCAGACACCATCAGTGGGTCTCTGGTGTCTCTGTCTGGCCCCCCAAAAACAACTCTCCTTTTTCTTTTTAAACCTTGTAGTAGTTCTTTTGATCTCCTGTGTGTACAGGCCTTTTCCCTGTCCTGGCATTGTCTCTTAACTACCCTCAAGTGTTTGCAGAAAAATGTTTATCTTGAGCCTTTCTTCCTTTCCTACTTGCTTTTCCCTGACAGCCCCCTAGTTAACTCAAACAACCTATTCATACAGTAAACATCCCAATAATCAGGTCAACATCAGTATTAATAAGATATTTAGAGCTGTGCTATAATACATCACCAATAGGTTTGGTTTGATTACAACTTTCATAAAACCTCTCAGGCGTGCTTGAAAACTAACACTTAAGAATGCTCGTGATAAAGGCTGTTCTTTACAAATAAATTGCATTAGTTATTATTTTAACTATACATTATTTTTGTAGCTGTCAAATACTTGTTTTACAGGACAGATTCTGCTCAAATATCACTTTACATAGGGCCCGATTCTGCAATCTCTCTCCATACATAACTCCTATTGACTTTCATGGGAGCTCTGCACAGAGGAAGCTGATATTATGTGCCTGATCCTGCTTTTGTATAATCTTTGGGCCTGATTCTTTGTTCACTTGCATCAGCATAAATCAGGAGTAAATCCACTGAAGTGAGTGGATTTATATCATTGTACAGCCAGAGTAAGCAAGACAAAAAGAAGGCCACTTTTGGCTACGGTCCTATTAAAGCAATTACTCCATGGCCAACAACTGGTTGAAAAGCAACCTCACATTCTAGCTTCACATTTTCCTTTCGCCAAATCATTAATGGCTGGAGTCATAAAGGTTTAGTATCATTGACCTTCCCGCAGCTATAGAAGTTCATTGAGTATTCATGAAAATAATAACACTGGATCATTAGTTCATTTTCTATCAATTCTGATCTCTGTTGTGTTTTCCTAGAAGTCCCATTAGCATTTATGATTAAGTGCAATGGCAAAGTATTTCATTTTTTAGTCATATGACCCTCGTAATGCTTCCTCCAGCACTCTCCTAACATGGAAAAAAAGATGTGCCCAGTGTGCTGAATAGGAAAACTATGAATTAATCCCAACACAAACGATGCCAGAGTATTACAGTTACCAACAAACAAAAAAACAAAACATGCACCTTACCACCCAGTCTAAACAGCTGACTTGGAATGTTATTAGTCAGGATTTTGATTTCCACAGGAATGTAATAAACATGACAAGTGTATTTGTCTAGGCAAGCTAATTTTAGATGCTTTTAGTTGGTTGGTAGGAATGCTAAAACTATGGCTAAACCTTCATTTTTAAAAATATTTTTGTTGGACACAATGCGTGTAGGGTTTCATAACTGCAGGACTTCATATACCAGCCACTCAAGAAACTTGGAACCGTCAGCTTCAATGGATGCCTGTTAGCAGTTGTAGCACAGTGTATATTGTTATTTCTATTATGGTAACACCGAGAGACCACAACTGAGATCAGGACCTCGGTGGGCTAAGTACTTAAAAAAAAAATAGGGTCCCAGTCCCAAAGAGTTTACAATCTAAAGAGTCAAAGGGCACAGGTGGTGGAAACTGAGGCAGAGAGGTGAAGTTGGTGGGAGACTTAGGAATAGGTCTCTTGACTGCCAGTGCGGTGCCCTGCTGAGTAGGCTGTTTCCCCTACTTTGGAGATATCCTATCTCTTAGAACTGGAAGGGACCTTGAAAGATCATTGAGTCCAGCCCCCTGCCTTCACTAGCAGGACCAAGTACTGATTTTGCCCCAGATCCCCAAGTGGCCCCCTCAAGGATTGAACTCACAACCCTGGGTTTAGCAGGCCAATGCTCAAACCACTGAGCTATCCCTCCCCCCTTTAAGGAACTTCTAGCTAATGCTGAACCAATAGCCCTTCCGTCACTTTTTTCCAGTTCCACCAAAAGCAGGATGGTGCTGCCGAGCCTGACTGGCTGGATAACAAACTCTCCCCTCTAAAACTGGACGTGACCTCCCCAGTGTCCCTTATAACGAGACACAGGCCAGGTTAGTGCAATCTACTCAATTGACTCAAATAGCCGAGAGAAAGCCCTCACTGTTTAGGCACCTGTCAAATTCCACAGCCAAGTCTCACCCTTGTAAACTCAGACTTCAGCTTTAAAACAAGGAGGGAGATGAATTACCTTCTGTCAAGAGGGATAGATTTTGCAAGGGTTTTCTTTTTGTACAGTTGGGGTGTACAAGCTTATCTAGGAAACACATTTAGTTTACACCATTAAAATCAGTCTAGCAACTCCAGCAATGGCAACCTTACTCCATAGCTTACTCCACAGGAGATGGGGCTTAATAGACACTTTAGATTTGTTGGCATTTGCAGTGTAGCAATCCTAAAGCCAGAATCTCCAAAGCCCTTAGCTGAGTAAATTATGTTATGTAAACACGAAATAACATTCCTTAAGCCTCCCCATAAGGGATTGAATGGGGAATTAGAGAACATTCTGTTTATCCCGACTGATGAAAGACATTGGCTACACTCCATTACTGCGGCTGAGGAGTGTACAGGGCACTCTGGAGGTCATGTTTGTGCAGAGGAGACTAAAAGCCATTTTACCGTTCCCTCGAGCCTGCACTGTGCTGCTCCGTTAGAGGGACCCGAGTGCTGCTCTGATTTACACCTGCTGCCACTGGCCTCAAAAGGCTGTTATCACGGGGAGGGACGGCAAAGGAACTGCTATGGTGGTTCTTTGCCTCTAGCACAGCAGTTCCCAAACTCTGGGTCAGGACCTCAAAGTGGGGTGTGACCCCATTTTAATGGGGTCTCCAGGGCTGGCATTAGACTTGCTGGAGCCCAAAGCTGAAGCCAAAGTCTGAGCCCCACCACCCAGGGCCAAAGCCACAGCCTGAGGGCTTCAGCCCTGGGTGGCGGGGCTCAGGTTACAGACCCCCTCAACGGAGGCTGAAGCCCTCCTCCCTACACCTGGGGCAGTGAGGCTTGGGCAGGCTCCGGCTTCGGTCCCCTCTCCTGAGGTCATGCAGTGCAATGAAGTTTGAGAACCCCTGCACTAGAAGATTCACCCCTAGGCTGGGCTGATGGTGCTGTGCCTAGATACAAGTTAGCCTGTGTAGTCTGGTGGACCTGTCCACCAGCTTGGGGACAGCAAGGCCCAACTCTGGTTTAGTCTTCAGCACAGGCTCCTTTATTCTTCTGCCAAACAAACAAACACTCACAACAGGGATAGACTTGACCTAGGCTGATACTGCAGGGTCTCCCACCCAGTAGCTAAGGGATCACAGCCCTCAGGGGGACCACTGAGCTTACCTGCCTGGTTACAGCCATCTGCTACTGCTCCTCAGGGAAACATTTGTCTGACTGTCTGCCCCAGCTGGCCTCCTTCCCCAACTTGGGTCCTTACTTATCTCTCCCTGCTAGGAGTCAGAGCAATCATTAGCTGCTGCTTAGTTGGATCAGCTGGTTCCCAGCACCTATCTGCTGGGCTTCTCCTTAGGCCAGGGCTTGCTGCTCCCTGGCTCTGCAGACACTTAAAGGGGCAGATCACCCTGCTACATGCGCTCCTCCCTCTCACCCAAAGAGTGGCATTAGAGAAGCATTTTGTCTTCCCAGTCCCCTGCTTTTCATGAAAAACATCCACATCGGTCCTGGCTCGATGGTGGACCATACATGTATAAGGCTGCAGAGCTGAGTACCACTGGCTCAGCCTTGGATTTGTTTCTCTCATGATGTGCAGCCATTTTAGAGGAGCATGGTCTGGAAGGAGAGTAAAAGGTGCCCCACATAAATGGTATCTAGGGGCCTCAACGGTCCACTTTATCCCAAGGCACCCAAATCAACTGCTGACATTCTTGTTCTCAGGACAGCAGCTTCTTACTCAGGGATAAAATGGGGGGCTCTCAATCCTTGAATACTTGCAAGAGGACAGCTCCCAGGCCTGTTCCAATGCAGCCATCTGTCAGATGAACTCTTTATTAAAGTCTGGGTTGCAGAGTGCCAGGGCACTGCTGAGGATTCATTTTATTACACCAAATGCATCTGCACATATGAAAGACCACCACACTTTTTGGGGTGCCTGGTTTCACAACAGGTCTGTTAGTGGGGCCATAATCATGCAAAAGTGGGGTATGAAGCACTGATAGCACCTGGCCAGCCCGAGGAAAGATTTGATTGATGCTTTGTGGTGGTGATAGATAAGGTAAAAGCCCTGGTAGAATGCCCTATCAAGGGTCTGATCCTCCCATTCCCCAGCATAGAGCCTAGGTACTTCATCTCTGTGCAACCACCCTGGCACTTGGCTGGGCTGGCTGTGAGACCTGCTGCACTAGGGGACTGGAGTACTACTCTGACAT
>NW_020699257.1:0-2528 GCF_002925995.2 Terrapene triunguis
AGTGGGACTTTAAAGGGCTCTTCAAGAATGCAGCACATGCTTCCTCACCTATGGGAGAGACCTTTAAAAACTGCCTTAAATCATCCTAAACAAGAGCCACTGTTCAAATCAGGCTTGGCTGTGTGCTGAGTTATACCCAGTACAGTCCCACAGAGCCGTGTGTGGCAACCAGGTATGGGCTTGTCTACGCTGCCAAGTTGTCGACAAAGCTTTTGTCTTTCACAGGTACTTTAAAAAGTTTCCCCCCACCCCAAAGACAAAAGTTTTGCTGTGGCAAGTGGCAGTGTGAACGCAGCTTTGTCGGCAGCGCGAACGCCACTTGTGGAGCTGGAAGTATTTTGTCGGCCAAAGTGTCGACAAAGAGCATTTACACACACGGGCTTTTAGCGACAAGGCTGTCTCGACACAGCCTTGTCGCTAAAAGTCAGCGTGGTGTAGACAAGCCCTGTGTGAATCAGAGTGGTAAAAAAAGACTGGTGCCTGAAGAGAATTCCTTTCCTTACTACACTGTGCATCCCAAGCACCGCTGTGCTTTTCAGGCTTAGAGGGAAATGTTCCATTTTAGGGAGAATGAAAGGCCATTTGGGAGGTGATGGCCTAGAGCCCTGGCAGGCAAGGGCCTGGTGAGGGCTGGACTCAGCCATTGGTATCAGCTATTTCCTTTTAGTCATTCAAATGGATTTTGGGTCCTGGCTGACATGCCAGCCATCATGTGAAACGCTTCCCTGTGGCCTTTTGACATGCACACATAGGAATCTCACTGCCAAGTCCCTCTCCTAGGAGGGGAGGAGGAAGGCTGCAAGGTGATCTCCCACCTCCATGCAGCCAGGGGCCAATGCTTGCCACTCCCATTCTGGAGCCTCCACATGTATGTACTGACCAGGGCTGTCTGCAAAGTACGCAGCTATGTAGGGCACCAGGAAGTTTGGCGCAGCAAATTTCCTGGTGCCCTGTGCAGCCCCTGCTCTGCCTCTTCCCCAGGGCCTCTGCCCCTGCTTTGTCCCAGCCCTGCCATCACTTCACCCCTTCCCCAAAGCCCCTGCCCTTGCTTTGCCCCACCCCACCTCTTCCTGCCCCTGCTCTGCCCCAGCCCCGCCCCTGAGGACTCTGCAGCAGGGCCAGGCCTGCACTCACCGGTGGCAGGAAGTACAGAGACCCGGCCCCAGCCGTGCTGCCGGTGAGTGCTAGGGGGTGGTTCCCGCTGTCTCCCAAGCCAAGCCCCCCCTGCAGAGGCCTGGGGTCTCCTCCCCATGGTAGGCTGCCCCCCTCAGGGGCACTGTGTAGGGCCCCAGAATAGCTAGGGACGGCCCTGGTATTAACAAATAAAATTGACAGAATTTTAAAATATTGTGCACAGAATTTTTAATGTTTTGGTGCTGAAAGCCCTCGGGAATATGGCATGCTGGACAGTTGTGGGGTGGGGGGCTGGGAGGGGGTGCGGGGCAGTGTGGGGAGTCTGTGGGAGGGAGGCCACTGGGCATAGGGATCGATGGTGATCTCTGGGTGAGGGGCCACTGGGCATGGGGAGGGATAGCTCAGTGGTTTGAGCATTGGTCTGCTAAACCCAGGGTTATGAGTTCAATCCTTGAGGGGGCCACTTAGGGATCTGGGGCAAAATCTGTACTTGGTCCTGCTAGGCAGGGGGCTAGACTCGATGAGTTTTCAAGGTCCGTTCTAGGAGATGGGATATCTCCATTAATTATTATTATTATTTTATTATTATGAGGGTTGTTGGGCATAAGGGAGTGGGGGGACCTGGGCAGGGTGGCAGTGTGGCAGGCATACGGGCAGTGCAGGGCTGGGGTTGGGGGCGCAGGTGTGAGGGAAGTGCAGGGGTTAAGGTGAAGGTGGCACTGTGGAGAGGTTGGGGTGAAGGTGGCAAAATGTAGGGGTTAGGAGCACAGTGTAGGAGTTAGGGTGCAGAAGGGGACAAGGGTTAGTGGCAAAGGGGGTGCAGGATGGGGAGCCCACGGGGGCCAAGGGAAAAGGCCCCAAGGCCAGCCCTGCACCCTGGTGGATATGAGAGTGGGTTTCTGCTGTCACCCTTCCCCTCATGCATCATTTTCCTTCCCTCCATATTTCTGCTCTTTCTCCTTTTGCTTCTTTTTCTCACAAGTCCGGCTCAGCCAGCCCAGACAGCTCCAACTTTTGCACCAGTGCTGGTAGGGTGACCAGATGTCCCAATTGTATAGGAACAGTCCCGATATTTGGGGCTTTGTCTTATATAGGTGATTATTACCCCTATCCCCGGTCCTGATTTTTCACACTTGCTGTCTGGTCACCCAGTGCTGGTAACATGCACTCAGAGATGCTGCAGAGCGGTGGGTTGATCACTAGGACCCAGGAGCAGCTGGGAGGTGGCTCTGGGGGGAGCGATCGCTGGGCTCAGGCCCGGTGTAAGGACACAAACAGCTCCCTCTCCCAATTCCCTACTCTGGGTGACTTTGGATGCACTGAGCATGCGCTCCCGAACTGAGCATGCCCAGTAACCTTCGCTGTTGCCACTGCCCTCTCTCTGCCTTTACTTC
>NW_020699258.1:0-8277 GCF_002925995.2 Terrapene triunguis
ACATAGAGCTCTCTTAAATTCGACTTCTGTACTCCTCCCCAACGAGAGGAGTAGCGCTAAATTCGAAATGGCCATATCGAATTAGGCTAGGTATGGATGGAAATCGACGCTAATAGCTCCGGGAGCTATCCCACAGTGCACCACTCTGTTGACGCTCTGGACAGCAGTCCGAGCTCGGATGCTCTGACCAGCCACACAGGAAAAGCCCCGGGAAAATTTGAATTCCTTTTCCTGTCTGGGCAGTTTGAATCTCATTTCCTGTTTGGACATCGTGGCGAGCTCAGCAGCACTGGCAACAATGCAGAGCTCTCCAGCAGAGATGGCCGTGCAATCTAATAGAAAGAGGGCCCCAGCATGGACTGATCATGAAGTCTTGGATCTCATCGCTGTGTGGGGCGATGAGTCTGTGCTTTCAGAGCTGCGCTCCAAAAGAAGGAATGCTAAGATCTACGAGAAGATCTCAAAAGCCATGGCAGAGAGAGGATACAGCCGGGATGCAACGCAGTGCCGCGTGAAAATCAAGGAGCTGAGACAAGGCTACCAAAAAACCAAAGAGGCAAACGGACGCTCCGGATCCAAGCCCCACACATCACGTTTCTACGAGGCACTGCATTCCATCCTAGGTGCGGCCGCCACCACTACCCCACCACTGACCGTGGACTCTGAGGATGGGATATTGTCCGCGACCGGTTCCTCGTCGGACATGTTAGCGGACGGGGAAGATGAAGAAGGAGATGAGGAGGACGAGGCAGTCGACAGCACTGGCACCGCTGATTTCCCCGACAGCCAGGAGCTCTTCATCACCCTTACCGAGATCCCCTACCAACCGTCCCCAGCCGTTAGCCCGGACACAGAATCAGGGGAAGGATCAAGCAGTAAGTGCTTTAAACATCTAAACATTTATTTTTAACAGAACTGGAATATTTATAATATTAACAATGTGTTTTTCATGAAGTGATTTAAACATCTAAACTTTTATGTACAACAGAACTGGAATATTTATAATATTAACAGTGGGTTTTTCATGATTTCTTTGCCTTAGGCGCTTAACTATTTAGTCCCAACTATTTAAAAAAAATCAAACAATGTCCGGTTTTTCATGATTCTCCAGCCAAAGACGCTCCACTCTTTACTTCCTGCCAGTGCAGCTACACCAAAATACGGTCTATATGGCCGGGGATAGACGCGAAATCCTCATGGGAGATCTCAACATAGGTCTCCTGCAGGTAATGTTCAAGCCTGGTCATCAGGTTCCTGGGGAGAGTGATTTTATTGGGTCCTCCATGGTACGAGACGTTTCCTCGCCAGGAGACAATCAAATACTCAGGGATCATTGCACGGCAAAGCATGGCGGCATACGGCCGTGTTTTTTGCATGCTTTCCCTAAGCATGCGTTCCTTCTCGCTGTCCGAGATCCTCATCAGGGTGATGTCGCTCATGATGCCCTGCTTTGAATTAGGGAGGGGAATGTTAGTATTGGGACTGCTTTACAGCGACGCGGTGGAGGCGGGAGAGGGGCAGCATACAGGGATCTTTCCCTGGGAGAGCCGCGAGGGGGTGGGACAGGGGCAGAGTTCATGCTTGCCGGATTGCTGGCAGCAGAGACTGGCATTGCTTTCAATGTGAAAGGAGGCCAGTGCTACTATTAAAGTTTTAAGCAGCCACAAGTCTACGGCTTACCATGTTTGCCTGCTACAGAAGTTCAGGTGTCCTGCCCCGCTTCTCAGATCGCCACTGCAAGACCCCAGGCACTGAAGGCGAGGTCCGAAAATTCGACCTTGTCCTGAGTGCGCATGTGAGAGGTGCAGTGCATGGTCTTGTTCACAGAGAAAGACTATGTTCTTTGTTCACAACTTCATTTATCTGTCTCAGGAATTCACTCCCTTTTTCCCATTCCCACTGCCACATCTGCGACTGTCTCCCAACCCAGCCTGGCATCACACTCCCAGAGGCTAGCGCAGATTAGGCGGAGGAAGAAGAAGACGCGTGAGGACATGTTCTCAGAACTAATGGGCTGCTCCCGAGCCCAGGCAGCCCAGCAGACACAGTGGAGGGAGAACTTGTCCCAAATGCACCGAGCAATCATGGAACGGGAGGAGAGGTGGCGTCAAGAGGACCAGCAGGCGACTCAAACGCTGCTTGGACTAATGAGGGAGCAAACGGACACGCTCCGGCGCCTTGTGGATGTTCTGCAAGACCGGAGGCAGGAGGACAGAGCCCCGCTGCAGTCTATCTCTAACCGCCCTCCCCCACCACCAAGTCCCACACCCCCCTCACCCAAAGTCCAAAGAAGGAGGGGCGGCAAGGGCCGTTAAAACTTTCAGTCAACCCCTGCAGACTGCTCAAAATTTGAAAAGTCCTTTCCTACCCACCTCACACAAGTTTCCCCCTCCCCCCCGTTTCATGTGTGGTTCATAATAAAATATTATTTTCTGTTAATTACTGTTTCCATGATTTTCTTTTGGAGGAGAGTCTGTCTGAAGGGGGGGGAAGGGGCTTGGTAATTGGACAGAACAGTCACCTTTAGCAGGGTACAGAGGCGGGGGCAGGTCCAGCATCAGGACACATACACAGTGCAGTCACTAGTTACCCTGGTCAGTCTCGGAGGTGGTTTTCATGTTCTGTGTGTGGGGGGGGTGCTCTGTGACTTTCTGGCGGGGGAGGGCAGTTACTGATCTTATGCAGCGGTCCTTATCCTGGATCACAGAGCCACGCAGCAGGGGATCTGTAACCCTCCTCCCACTGCCAGAAAGTCACCTAGCCGACACATACACGCAGTCCCGCCCAGGAGTGCTGGCAGGCTCCGTTGAAACAACCAGTCCACCAGTGCGGAGCCTGTCATTCCGGGAGTTTAGAAGCATCATTTGCATCAGAACACTAAACCCGCCCCCCGCCACAGTGTGCGTCCCCGGTTTAAAACCTTCCCGCAAAAACAGTAATAAAGACAACGGTGTTCATTAACAGAACAGAACAGATTTTATTTTTTGGGAAGGGGGTGAAGGGGGTATGTAGCTGGAGAGGATAGTCAACATAAACTGGGTAAAGAAACGGGGGCAGGTTCAGCTTCTGTGTCCACAAACTTAACAGTCACTGGTTACCCTGCTCAGTCAGGAACCTAGCTTTCAAAGCCTCCCGGATGCACAGCACGTCCCGCTGGGCTCTTCTAATCGCCCGGCTGTCTGGCTGGGCGTAATCAGCAGCCAGGCTATTTGCCTCAACCTCCCACCCCGCCATAAAGGTCTCCCCCTTGCTCTCACAGAGATTGTGGAGCACACAGCAAGCTGCTATAACAATGGGGATATTGGTTTCGCTGAGATCACAGCGAGTCAGTAAGCTTCTCCATCTCCCCTTGAGACGGCCAAAAGCACACTCCACCACCATTCAGCACTTGCTCAGCCGGTAGTTGAAGAGTTCTTTTTCAGTGTCCAGGGCGCCAGTATAGGGCTTCATGAGCCAGGGCATTAGCGGGTAGGCTGGGTCCCCGAGGATCACTGTAGGCATCTCCACATCCCCAAGAGTTATTTTGTGGTCCAGGAAGTAAATACCTTCCTGCAGCCGTCTAAACAGACCAGAGTTCCTGATCACGCTAGCGTCATGAACTTTGCCCGGCCATCCGACGTTGATGTTGGTAAAACGTCCCCTATGGTCCACCAGTGCTTGCAGCACCATTGAAAAGTAGCCCTTTCTGTTAATGTACTGGTGGTCCGGTCCCAGGATAGGGATGTGAGTCCCATCTATAGCCCCACCGCAGTTTGGGAATCCCATCGCGGCGAAGCCATCTATGATGACCTGCGCGTTTCCCAGGGTCACTACCTTTGAGAGCAGTACCTTAACGATTGCGTTGGCTACTTGCATCACAACAACCCCCACGGTAGATTTGCCCACACCAAAGTGGTTCGCGACTGACCGGTAGCTGTCCGGCGTTGCAAGCTTCCAGAGGGCTATGGCCACTCGCTTCTGGACAGTCAGGGCTGCTCGCATCCGGGTGTCATTGCGCTTCAGGGCAGGGGACAGCAACTCACAAAGTTCCAGGAAAGTGCCCTTCCGCATGCGAAAGTTTCGCAGCCACTGGGATTCATCCCAGACCTGCAGCACTATGCGGTCCCACCAGTCCGTGCTTGTTTCCCGGGCCCAGAATCGCCGTTCCACAATATCCACATGACCCATTGCCACCGTGATGTCCTGGGCGCTGGGGCTCGTGGTTTCTGACAGTTCTGTGCTACTCTCCGACTTCAGGCCCTCACGGCGGTGCCGTAGCCTCCTCTCCTGATTTCTCTGCATCTGCCTCAGGGAAAGGTGTATGATAAGCTGCGAGGCGTTGAGAACGGCCACAACTGCAGCGATGGTCGCAGCGGGATCCATGCTCGCAGTGCTGTGGCGTCCGCGCTGTCACTGATCAGAAAAGTGCCCGAACTGATTTCCCGCCGGCGCTTTCAGGGAGGGAGGGAGGTCGGTAGTGACGGACGGATGACGACAGTTACCCAAAAGCACCCTCTACACATTTTTTTACCCAGAAGGCATTGGCGGCTCGACCCAGAATTCCAATGGGCAGCGGGGACTGCGGGAACTGTGGGATAGCTGCCCACAGTGCACCGCTTCCAATGTCGACGCTTGCCCCGTTAGTGTGGACTCACAAAGTCGAATTACTGTCCTTAGTGTGGACACACACGTTCGACTTTGTAATATTGATTCCACATATTCGATTTAAGTGAAATCGAACTACCCTCGTAGTGTAGACATACCCTATCAAAAGGTATAAATGCTTGCTGTAATTGTTTACCTGGGAGAGACCTGCCTAGGAGGGGGAGACCCTGTGTCCTAGTGCACTCTCTCCCTGTATGCAATTGATAGAGAGAGAATAAAGTATCTGACTTTGCTGTACCCAACCAAGAGTGAGAACTGTGTTTTTCTCCCACAGTATTGATGAAAAGGCTTCTTGTTTCCCTTTATTCCGGTAGCCAGTTTGAGCTCATTTTGTGCCTTTGCCTTTCTAATCTTGCCCCTGCATTCCTGTGTTGTTTGCCTATATTTATCCTTTGTAATCTGTCCTAGTTTCCATTTTTTATATGATTCCTTTTCTTTTTTAGATCATGCAAGATCTCGTGGTTAAGCCAAGGAGGTCTTTTGCCACATTTCCTATCTTTCCTACTCAGCGGAATAGCTTGCTTTTGGGCCCTTAATAGTGTCCCTTTGAAAAACTGCCAACTCTCCTCAGTTGTTTTTCCCCTCAGTTTTGATTCCCATGGGACCTTACCTATCAGCTCTCTGAGCTTACCAAAATCCGCCTTCCTGAAATCCATTGTCTCTATTTTGCTGTACTCCCTTCTACCCTTCCTTAGAACTGTGAACTCTATGATTTCATGACCCTCCCCCTCTACAACAACCCTCCCCAGCAGCTCTCCCAAAATCTCCTACCTGAGCTGGATCCACCAAAGCCATTTCCCTTCCCCAGCCCCTAGGAAGATGGGACGGTCTGGAGCAAAATGGGGTCCTTATTGTGGAGCCTGTCAGGGCAAGAAGGGAAATTCGGGAGGTTTCTGAATGAGTGTTAGTCCATTTCACACCCCGATTCCCCCAGGCTCTGTCCCTGTAGACAGACACTCTAGACTCTGCCATGCTGGGAGAAGCCTCAGTGACGTTATTACAGCACAGACCCGACCTCTCCCCTGGGACTAAACCCACCAGACGCTATTACACTCTCCCAGGAACAGTCTCTCTGAGCCAAACGCCAGAAAAGAGCAGAATTAAAAGAGCCGCTTTGGGGGATCCACTGACACTGTCCCCAGAACAGCCCATTCCCTCAGCAGCGCGGGGACCAGGCAGAGGCAGGAACTGGCTTTTCCTCTCTCTGCCCCTCCCCTCTCCCAGGAAAGTCACTGCCCCAGGGGGCTGCAGGGAATGGAGCTGGGTAAGGCTGGGTGCCCGGAACCTCCCTCCCCACTGATTGCTCCAGCTGCCCTGTCCAGTCTCTCCCCTCTCCCTCCTGCACGAAGAGCCGGTCACTGTCCTGCATTCCCGTGGGCATTTCCTCGCCAATAGCTACAGCCACTGCTAACGGGGTGAGCCTGGGGGCATTGGGGCAGCAGCTCTGCGCCGCGCAGACACTCGGGGCAGAGATGGGGCGAGCAGGAGCCATTTCTGCAGAGTCACTTTCCAGCCAGGCCCCAGCACTTACCCCAGACCTCTCGTATCACCTGCAGTCTCAGGAGCTGATGCCAGCAGAGCCCAGGGGGGTGGGGGGGAGGGTGTAAACTATTTCCCTGAATCAAGTCTCCTTCGGCAGCTCAGTCACCATTTCAGCTAGAGCAGAGCTGCGGTACCTGGGCACTGGGCCACCCGGGGCCTTTAACACCACAGCCCTGGGGAGGGGGTGCTGAGATGGACCATCCAGTGAGGAACACAAGTCCTTCTACCCTCCACCACACCCTAGATTGGAACTGCTGCTGACGGCTCCCCCCATCCGTGGTAACTTTTATCCCTTCTGCCTCCCTCTATCTGGGGGTTTTCCCCTTTGCACCTACCTGGCAGGGCAGGCCGCCCCCCCCCCAATCTGAACCCCTAGTCCTGTCCCAGTTTTGTCCCTCTGCCCATCCATCCCCTCCGATTTCCCCCCTTCAGAGGGATATTCCCTGCCTTTGATTGCAGGGAGCAGATTCTGATGGCGCGTGAGGGCAGCAACTTGCAGACGTTACTGAGCATGTGAGAAGAACATTAGAAGATAAGAACAGCCAGACTGGGTCAGACCAAAAGTCCATCTAGCCCAGTGTCCTGTCTGCCAACAGTGGCCAGTGCCAGGTGCCCCAGAGGGAATGAACAGACAGGAATCATCCAGTGAGCCATCCCCTGTCGCCCGATTCCCAGCTACTGACAGACAGAGGCTAGGAACACATCCCTGCCCATCCCGGCTAACAGCCATTGATGGACCTGTCCTCCATGAACCCATCTAGTTCCCCTTTGGTCACAGGACCCTGCTCAGGAACAGTGAAGTTGCAAGTTCTAATAGGAAACAGCTTCTGATACAAGGGCAGCTCCTCTTCCTCCTCCCCTCCCGTGGGGATGATCAGCCCCCCAACTGCCTCTCTGCCCCTGGCCTCCTTCAACCCATTGCCCCCTTCAGCCTTCCCCCAAATGTCCCCTTCCCCCCATCACCCCCTTCAGCCTCCTCCAACTGCACCCCATCGCCCCGTTCAGCCTCCCCAAACTGTTCCCTTCCCCCCACCGCACCTGGTCACCTTCAGCCCCCCGTTGCCCTCTTCAGCCTCCGGCAACTTCCCCCCACTGCCCTGGCTCCACCACTCTCAGGTTCCCTTCCCCACAACCATCTGCTTCCTTACCATAGGTAACAGGGGCAGAAAATGCTTTTGAAAAAACCTTTTGCAAAGTAAAAATAAAACAAGCCAAACAACCCCCTCCCTTGCTTTGTGCTGGGTGCCTAGCTGTGGGCTTGTCTGTGTGTGTGTGTGTGTGGGGGGGTGTTGTTCTGAGCACACTCTGTTCAGGGAAGGGGTGGAGTTGGCCAAAGGGGCAGGTTGAATCTTTAGCAGAGAATTCCTTTCTCCATTCTGTTAGCTAAGCGTTGCTGTTAAATGTCAGCCGACGAATGCAGCATTTGAAGCAATCTGACTATAAATCCCCTGCCCTCTCAGTTGCTGCAGTTCTCACACTCTCTGCTCTTGTGATGTCACCACAGGACATGGTGTCTTATTCCCATAGCGTCTTGTATATTAGACAGGACCTAAGTTTATAAGGTAAAAACTGAAGCATAACTCCTTCCCTTCCCCCTTTTGACTTAAGAAAAATAAATCCTGTCCCCTCCCCCAGCCCCAGCCCAGCCCCACCAGAGCTGCTGCGGCCAGGAGACAGGTGTTCTCTCACCTGGCCCTGAGTTGCTGTGGTGAGAGAGGGCTTGGGGGAGTCCTCTCTCACTGGGGCAACCTCTTCCCCAAACCCCTCATTCCCAGTCCCAGCCCAGAGCCCGCACCCCCAGCCGGAGCCCTCACCCCCCTGCACCCCAACCCTCTGCCCTAGCCCTGAGCCCCTCATTCCCAGCCCCATCCCAGAGCCCATACCCGCAGCCAGAGCCCTCACCCCCCTGCATCCCAACCCTCTGCTCCAGCCCTGAGCCCCTCATTCCCAGCCCCAACCCAGAGCCCACACCCCCAGCCAGAGCCCTCATCCCCCTGCACCCCAACCCTCTGCTCCAGCCCTGAGCCCCTCATTCCCAGCCCCGTCCCAGAGCCCACACCCCCAGCCAGAGCCCTCACCCCCCTGCACCCC
>NW_020699258.1:8377-10261 GCF_002925995.2 Terrapene triunguis
GCCCACACCCCAAGCCAGAGCCCTCAAGCCCCTAAACCCCAACCCTCTGCACTAGCCCAGAGCCCCTCATTCCCAGCCCCACTCCAGAGCCCACACCCCAAACCTCTGCCCCACTTCAGCCCCCTCCCACACTCCGAACCCTTCAGCCTCACCCCTGCCACACACCGTCCATGTGCAGAATGAATTTTGTGATGTGCAGGAATATACAGGTGATGTGTCACATAACAAAATTGCCCATATTGGTGCACATCACAAAATTTATTCCGCACGCGGACATAAAAAGTTTGAGGAAACACTGCTCCTGACTTTCAACTGTGACATCTTGAATTTCATACAGTGACTGATCAGAATATCCTATCTCCTAGAACTAGAAGGAACCTTGAAAGGCCATCAAGTTCAGCCCCCTGCCTTCACTAACAAGACCAAGTACTGATTTTGCTCCAGATCCCTAAGTGGCCCCCTCAAGGATTGAACTTACAACTTTGGGTTTAACAGGCCAATGCTCAAACCACTGAGCTAAGTGCTCTCAAGTGAGCTATAGACCAACAGTGGTTCATAGAAATTATTCAGCAAGTATTTTAGAAGACCTAGAACATTAGAGGAAATCCTGACCTGCTAAGAGACAATTAATGGAGAGAAGCAGCAAGATTAATCCCATACATTGGATTGGTTGTGACTTATTTGCCTGATTTGAAAAGAGACCAAAAGGACCTGAGTCTCCTCGCTGGCGATAGCCCCCTGCTCGGCCAATCAGCACTGAGACTCTGAGAGGTCTCACCAGATGTCCCAAAGGACGGCCCAGGTCACCATCAGAGGGGCTCACTCTCAGATCCAGCCTCACCTCTTTGTGAGGACCTCCCACAATTAGAGCAACCCCCCATACCTCACCCACACTCCACACACACCCCTTCTTGGTAGAGGGAGGGAAGCCGGGGAAAGGGGGAAAAGAAGCAAGAGAAGAGGAGAAAGGAGGGAGGAAAGAGGAAAAGGGAAACCAAAAAGGATAAACCCCAATGTCCCCAGGGATTCCAAGTGTCAAAGTCCTAGGCAGGAAATCAAATTTGGCCACCTTAAGCCAGTGTTTTCTGGGCCTAGAATGCTGCCTGCACCAGGGGGATCAGACTGAACAGGTTCCAAACCTCTCTGGGCCTCTTACCTTGGAAAAGGGAAGTTTGTTTTCGGCACAATCAGTGGTAGGAAAGGAGAAAATTCCACAGAGGTTCCTCCTCATGCTCACATCCGTGAATCCTAATTCTCTCTCAGTCCTCGAAGAGAGACCTCGCGAAGGAGACTTGCGGCAGCAAAGCCGGGGGGGTCTCAGAGACTGGCCTGGCCCTGCACCTCTGTCCTGCCCGGCTGATGTCAGGGTCTCTCTGTGAGGTCACCCCCTCCCCACCACCTTTGCCCAATAGGCCGAGTTCCTGCAACAGGCCTTTGTGATGTCACTGCCACCCCCACCCCTCCCCTCCAAGCTGATGTCCTGCCCCTGGCCAGCCTCGTTGGGTGTTTGTTTCCCCTGGATCTAGGGTTGCCAACTTTCTGACCCAACAAAACTGACCACCTTTGCCCCGCCTCATCAATGACGGAATGCAAGGCTGAGTTCACTCACCAACCCCCTGAAACATGTCAGTGCCCCAGAGAAAACCGGACCCCTGCTATTGGAACGAGATGCTGGAGATCTGAATGGGAAAGGGACTGTCTGAATTGTCAAGATGGGGAACGAACAACAATCTACAGCAATGTCATTAACACAAACACACTCCAATCCTGCTCCATCCGGAAGGGAAATGGGCAGGAATTCCTGCTGTCCAGCAATGGACACACTTACAGCCCCGCACAGCAGTGAGTGGGCCGGGGAGGCTGGTCTGAGCAAACAATGTGAAG
>NW_020699259.1:0-4305 GCF_002925995.2 Terrapene triunguis
TGGGAAACTGGAGTGTCTAAGGGAATTGCTTGTCAGACTTATGGTTAGCCAGTGGGATGAGACCGAAGTCCTCTCTGTTTGGCTGCTTTGGTGTGCCTGAGAGGTGGAGAACCACCAGCCTGGGGCTGTGACTGCCCTGCTCTAAGCAATTTGTCCTGAATTGGTTCTCTCAGTTGTGTCCCACCAGAGGCAGCATCGTTACAAGGTCATCTAGTCCAATCCCCTGCTCAAAGCAGGACTTGATGAACCTGTTCTGTTCATTCCCTCTGGGGCACCTGGCATTGGCCGCTGTTGGAAGACAGGATACTGGGATAGATGGACCTTTGTTCTGACTCAGCATGGCTGTTCTTATGTTCTTAACAGTGATATAGCGGAAACTGGCCTGTACCATAATCCTGTTCATTCACTTATGCTTAATATCCCATAATACCTTGCATTAACTTAACTAAGCATTTGGCACAAGTAGATAGGAAACTTGTCAAAATGTGTCACTTGTAAAATCATATAAAGAATAGCAGCTGAAATTTGTACCTGGGGGAGTGCACCATCTGCGTAAGGTGAATGCAGTATCGCTGCAGGGCATGGCTCTTTGGAGACTGGTGTCCTATCGAACCTTGTTCCTGCGCCATATTAATAAACTGACATTGGTTATTTGGGCTCTAGAGTATATTGCATAACAAAATAAGGAACCAAAGTGTGGTCAAACAATACAATTTATCAACAATTCCAGGTAGTTTGAATCACCACCCATAGATATCACTGCAGAGATCCTATGGCCCATTTTCCCTGGAAAACTTCTGCTTTCTGGCACCCTGTGGAGTAGCATAAAGAGAAACGGTCCCTCGGCCTCCATGACATAGCTCCGCCGTGGCTCCCCTCCCCTGCCTGAGGCCCTTTCTCCATAGTGCCAGGGGGCATGGGCGAAGTTTGGAGGACTATGGGGGGGGCTGCCCCCCAAACTGGATATGTTGCTAGTGGGGGGGCACAATTTAAAGGTTCAGCTGCCCCCCTGAACAGCTCGAGTCACAGACCCCACCCCGCGCAGGCCCCTCCTAGCCACAAGGCACCCGGCACCGCCATGTACACCTGGGAAGGGGACAGCTATGAGGAGTCCTGTGCCAGGAGCTGGCCCCAGCCCCCCTGCTGGTGGGGTGGTGTCCGGCGATGGTCCCCACCCAGGGCCAGAGGAGCCCAGCGTCTCCGGCGGGTGGCAGAGGGCAAAGCGGAGCTGCCGGGGGTGGGCGAGGAGAAGGGGCCGGCCCCGAGAGGAGGTGGTTCCCAGGTGGCTGGAGGGTTCATGGCTGTTCCTGCTCCGAGCCGCCATACCCCATGATCCGTGGCTGTTGGGCCCCCTTGAGTATCGGCCCTGCTGCCCCCCAGGGACTGGGGCTGGGCAGTGACACTCTGTTTCCAGCTGGACAATGCCGTGATCTGGACCAACATAGGTAACAGCCGGGCCCGGCACGAGTGTGTCCCTCTGCCCAGCACTGGTGGCCCCTGCGTCGTTCCCGGGCGGGGGGTGCCTGTGAGGTGCACCAGGTTACTGGGGGTGCCTGCGGCAGGGCTGCCAGGTGATGACAGGGTTGCCTGGTGTCCAGTTTTTGACCAGAATGTCCGGTCAAGAAGGGAAACTGTCAGCTGACCAGACACTAGAATTCCTGTGGAAGCAGGGTCTGACAGCGAGCTGGGAGGGGGAGGGACGCTGGGTGTGTTTATGTAAATACAGGTTGTTCCTGCTCTGCTTAGCTATTGAGCAGCTAGAGCGGTGTCAAAGTCGTACATTTTGGCTGCTGTTGGGTACAAATCACTTTAGTGCTGAATGCAGGGGTAGTGAAATGCTGTTACCAAAATGTTGCAATTAGTATAGGAATACAGGGAAGCAGGGCTGTGCTCAACCTGTCCCAAAGGAGTGGGGGGTCACCGTCAGCTGAAAGGACCTCGTTAAGCCAGAGCCCCGGCTGCCAGAGCCCTGTGAAAGTAAGAGGAGTGGGGTCAGATATCCTAGAGAGGAGGTGTGGACTGTGCGAGGAGTCCCAAGTCTGGGTTGACCTGTTCCTCCGCACTGTTCGAAGAAAGAACTAAGTAGGCTTCATTAGCATCCTCTTTTGTTATTTTAAATGCTCCATCACTGAGCGCTGAAATCACTTGAGATGGGGCAGTGTCTCTGCCCGGCCTGCAAAGAGCTGAAAATTAATAAGAGACGGATGTGCAGAGATTGAGGCGGCGGCAGCAGAAGATGACTGACAGTCAGCGGGTGAATGAGTGGCTGGTGAGCAGCCAGCCGGGTGGCTAGCGGAGAGGCGCAGCGAGCGGACAGCGGTTCGGCTGGTGGAGAGGGGCGATGGATGAGTGCCCGAGCAGCGGAGTGAGTAAGGTGCCTCCTTGAACTCTGCAGACGCACCTTTGAACTCTGGGTCTGCACTGACCAAGGACAGCAACTGTGAGTGGGGTGCAGAGAAGGGATGGGCACGCTAAAGGGACTTTTGGGCTGCTGGACTTAAGAACCTGAGAGGAAAAGGCCACTGCCCAACTTACTTGGGGGTGGGTCTGTTCCTCTTGATTTATGTTTATGAACCCTGTTTGTGACGTTTTCCCAAATTAACGCCCAGTTACTTCCCTCCTTTTATTAAAAGTTTCTATCCTACACTCAGACTCTGTGCTTGCGAGAGGGGAAGTTTTGCCTCTCAGAGGCGCCCGGGGGTGGTGTGTAATTTTCCCAGGTTACTGGGTGGGGGCTCAAGGTGGTTCTCTGTTGTATCGATGGAAAGGACCCCCCAGATACTGAACCGGGCCCTGGTTGCTGCTGGCTTTGCCTGGCAGAAGGGTTACACCTGCAGTAATGGGCCTCCGCCACCAGGGCGTGGGAAGAGCAGCCGCTGCTGTTGGAGCCTGGAGCACGGCATTGGTTAGAAGCGGCTGCTCTTCCCGGCCCCCAGCCTGATGGACAGAACTGGCTGCTCCTGGACCGGGCTCCAAAGTAGGTACCAGCCCCCAGTGTGCCCCGATTTCCCCACCCCAGCCCCTCGGTCTGGGGACTGACCCTGCCATGCCCTGCTGTGCCCCGATTGGGCAGGCTCCACGTCAGCTCCTCCCAGCCCGGCTCTGCAGGCAACAGGTGAGTCCCGGGGGATGGGGGAGTGAGCGACGGGGAGGGTACAGGTGGGGCAGGGGGCGGGGCCTCTGGGGGAGGGATGGAATAGGGGTGGGGCCTCAGAGGAAGGGGTGGGGGGGCCTCAGGGGAAGAGGCGTGGCAGGGGCGGGGCCTCAGGGGAAGGGGTGTGGCAGAGACGTTCGGTTCTCAGGCATTAGAAAGTTGCCAACCCCCGGTGATGAGCTCCAGGCACACAGCGGGCTGCTGAGGCACAGGGTGTTGGTGGGGTCTGGCTGTGGCACCTGCCTGGTCCCGTCGCCCTCTCACTGGCCCTGGTCCCTGCTCAGGCGAGGGGCCGCGCACGCCCTGCAGTGCCCCTCCCCTGACGGATGCGAGGCGGCCCGGGGAGGCCAGGCTGATGCTCACAGCCCCTGGCCTGATTTCCCATTTGGTCCGTCTGAGGGGGGGGATGGGTTGCCGGCCTGGTGGGCGAGGCGGGAGCGGGCACTATCAACCTGCATATATTTGTAGTGGGGGGGGCACAATGTAAAGGTCTGGCCACCCCCCAAATAGGTTGGTCACGCCACCCCCGGGCAGGCCCCACCCCCGGAAAGAAGCGGCCCTCGCCCTGCCGCGCCCAGCTGTAGCTCCTGTCTCTCCGCACGGGATGCAGCTTGCAGTTCACCTGGCCTCCAAGCTCACTTGACTGGCCTGGCTCCGGCCAGCCGCCTCACAGGGAAGGGGCCCGGCGGCACCATGTGACCGAGCACGGGGCTGGCTCTGAGTCAGCAGGAAACCCACACGCAGGAGTGGGGCAGCTCTGGCCCCACCCCGAGCTCCTGGATGCTGGGTGCTTTGCAGCCATGGCTTCCAAGCACCCCCCGGCTGTGGACACTGCACATTAGCCACCGTGTGGCCATGGTTAAATCCCCCACCCCCCGCTGGGTCCCTATGGAAGAACTGAACAGACACCAGGGCAGGTGCCCGGCACCATGGGACAGCAGCGACCCCACAGTGGGCCCAGCACTGCAAGCCTGGGGTAGGGGCAGAATTTGTCCCCCAAGTGTGGCCCCGTTGTCCTGGCTGGAGCTGCCCCCCAAATATTCCTACCCAAAGAGGAAGTGGTAGCAGCTGCAATTGTGTAGTGTTGCTGCTTATGTTCCACCTCAGAGCTGGCTGCATGTCTGCAATGGGTGAGTGGGTCTGTCTAGAAT
>NW_020699260.1:0-35991 GCF_002925995.2 Terrapene triunguis
TCATAGAATCATAGGACTGGAAGGGACCTCGAGAGGTCATCAAGTCCAGTCCCCTGCACTCATGGCAGGACCAAGCACCATCTAATCCATCCCTGACAGGTGTTTGTCCAACCTGCTCTTAAAAATCTCCAATGATGGAGATTCCACAACCTCCCTAAGCAATTTATTCCAGTGCTTAACCACCCCAACAGTTAGGAAGTTTTTCCTAATGTCCAACCTAAACCTCCCTTGCTGCAATTTAAGCCCATTGGTTCTTGTCCTACCATCATAGGTTAAGAAGAACAATTTTTCACCCTCGTCCTTGTAACAACCTTTTAGGTACTTCAAAACTGTTATGTCCCCTCTCAGTCTTCTCTTTTCCAGACTAAACAAACCCAGTTCTTTCAATCTTCCCTCATAGCTCATGTTTTCTAGACCTTTAATAATTTTTGTTGCTCTTCTCTGGACTTTTTCCAATTTGTCCACATCTTTCCTGAAATGTGGCGCCCAGAACTGGACACAATACTCCAGTTGAGGCCTAATCAGCACGGAGTAGAGCGCAAGAATTAGTCTTCGTGTCTTGCTTAAAACACTCCTACTAATACATCCCAGAATGATGTTTGCTTTTTTTGCAACAGTGTTACACTGTTGACTCATATTTAGCTCATGGTCCACTATAACCCCTAGATCCCTTTCCGCAGTACTCCTTCCTAGGCAGTCCTTTCCCATTCTGTATGTGTTCAACTGATTGTTCCTTCCTAAGTGGAGTACTTTGCTTTTGTCCTTATTGAATGTCATCCTATTTACCTCAGACCATTTCTCCAGTTTGTCCAGATCATTTTGAATTGTAATCCTGTCTTCCAAAGCACTTGCAACCCCTCCCAGCTTAGTATTATCCGCAAACTTTGTAAGTGTACTTTCTATGCCATTATCTAAATCATTGATGAATATATTGAAAAGAACCGGACCCAGAACTGATCCCTGCGGAACCCCACTTGTTATGCTCTTCCAGCATGACTGTGAACCATTGATAACTACTCTCTGGGAATGGTTATCCAGCCAATTATGCACCCACATCTACTGCTTCCCCCCATCCACAAGGCATGTTACGCTCTCAAAGAAAGCTATCAGGTTGGTTTGACATGATTCGTTCTTGAAAAATCCATAATGACTATTGCTTATCACCTTATTATCTTCTAGATGTTTGCAAATTGATTCCTTAATTATTTTCTCCATTATCTTACCTGGTGCAGAAGTTAAGCTGACTGGTCTGTAATTGCCTGGGTTGCCGTTATTTCCCTTTTTATAGATAGGCACTATATGTGCTCTTTTCCAGTCTTCTGGAATTTTTCCCGTCTTTCATGACTTTTCAAAGATAATCGCTAATGGCTCAGATATCTCCTCAGTCAGTTCCTTGAGTATTCTAGGATGCATTTCATCAGGCCTTGGCAACTTGGAAACACCTAACTTGTTTAAGTAATTTTAAACTTGTTCTTACTCTACTTTAGCTTCTGAACCTACCCCATTTTCAGTGGCATTCACTATGTTAGGCATTCAAACACCACCAGCCTTCTTGGTGAAAACCAAAACAAAGTCATTAAGCACCTCTGCCATTTCCACATTTTCTGTTATTGTTTTTCCCTCTTCATTGACTAATTGGCCTACCCTGTCCTTGGTCTTCCTCTTGCTTCTAATGTACTTGTAGAATGTTTTCTTGTTACCTTTTATGTCTCTAGCTAGTTTGACCTCATTTTATGCCTTGGCCTTTCTAATTTTGCCCCTACATACTTGTGTTATTTGTTTAAATTCATACTTTGTAATTTGACCTTGTTTCCACTTTTTGTAGGACTCTGTTTTAATTTTTCAATCATTGAAGATCTCCTGGTTAAGCCAAAGTGATCTTTTGCCATATTTCCTATCTTTCCTGCACAATGGAATAGTTTGCTCTTGTGCCCTTAATAATGTCTCATTGAAAAACTGCCAACTGTCTTCAATTGTTTTTCCTCTTAGACTTGCTTTCCGTGGGATTTTACCTACCAACTCCCTGAGTTTGCTGAAGTCTGCCTTCTTCAAATCCATTGTCTTTATTTTGTTGTTCTCCCTCCTACCATTCCTTGGACTCATGAACTCTACCATTTCATGATCACTTCCACCCAAGCTGCCTTCCACTTTCAAATTCTCAGACAGTTCCTCCCTATATGTCAAAATCAAGTCTAGAACAGCCTCTCCCTAGTAGCTTTCTCCACTTCTTATTTACAGTGTCACCTGAAAGTGAGAGCAAGTGTTCTCCGGCATTGCAAGGTATTTACGTGCCCGATATGCTAAACATTCATATGCCCCTTCATGCTTCAGTCCCCATTCCAGAGGACATGCTTCCATGCTGAATTACATTTCTGACTGAACTCCTTAGGGGAGAATTGCATGTCTCCTGCTCTGTTTTACCCGCATTTTGCCATATATTTCATGTTATAGCAATCTCGGATGATGACCCGGCACGTTTTTCAATTTAAGAACACTTTCACTGCAGATTTGACAAAATGCAAAGAAGGTACCAATGTGAGATAGCTACAACACTCGACCCCAGGTTTAAGAATCTGAAGTGCCTTCCAACGTCTGAGAGGGATGAGGTGTGAAGCATGCTTTCAGAAGTCTTAAAAGAGCAACACTCTGATGTGAAAACTAGAGAACCTGAACCATCAAAAAAGAAAATCAACCTTCTGCTGGTAGCATCTGACTCAGATGATGAAAATGAACATGCGTCGGTCCGCACTGCTTTGAATTGTTATCGAGCAGAAACCGTCATCAGCATGGAAGCATGTCCTTTGGAATAGAATCATAGAAGATTAGGGTTGGAAGAGACCTCAGGTGGTCATCTAGTCCAACCCCCTGCTCAAAGGCATGGTGGGAGAAGCATGAAAGGATACATTAATCTTTAATACAGCTAGCATATAAATATCTTGCGATACCTTGACTACAAAAATGCCATGCAAACACCTGTTCTCACTTTAAGGTGACATTGTAAACAAGAAACGGGCAGCATTATCTCTCATAAATGTAAACAAACTTCTTTGTCTGAGTGACTGGCTGAACAAGAAGTAGGACTGAGTGGACTTGTAAAACTCTAAAGTTTTACACTGTTTTATTTTTGAGTGCAGTTATTTTTTCTATATAATTCTATATTAGGTGAATTGTAAAATTAAGTGAACTAAAATACTATTTCCTTTGTTTCTTTTTCACAGTGCACATATTTATAATAAAAATAAATATAAAGTGAGTACTCTAAACTTTGTATTCTGTGTTGTAATTGAAATCAATATGTTTGAAATTTTGCAGAGGGGTAGCCGTGTTAATCTGTTTCAGCAAAAACAATGAGGAGTCCTGTGGCACCTTAAAGACTAACACATTTATTTGGGCATAAGCTTTTGTGGGCTGGAACCACTTCTGACTACCACGGCTACCCCTCTGAAACTTGTCACCATGCAAGGTACTGAATTTAGCCATATGAATTGGAAATCCATCAGCTTCATGAAAAAACTCGCAAAGTGGGTTCCAGCCCACAAAAGCTTACCCCCAAATAAATGTGTTAGTCTTTAAGGTGCCACAGGACTCCTCGTTATATTTGAAAATGTAGAAAACATCCAAAAATATTTAAATAAATGGTATTCTATTATGGTTTAACAGCGCGATTAATCACGATTAATTTTTTAATCACTTCACAGCCCTATTTAAACTCCTCTTATTCTCCCATGTTACACTTTATTCCCACTGTTTGGATTAAACAGTGTTTTGGTTCAAGGAGGCTGGCTGGTCACTCATCTCACCACTAGTCACAGCCTCCCAGAGGGAAGAACGACAGGTGCCGAACCCACTCGGACCTGCTGGGCAAGCACAGTCAACCTGCAGTGTGCTGGAGCCCAGGGCACAGTCTGAGGGTGAGAGGATCATGGGATTCCATCCCATGAGAAGGAAGGGTAGAGGTCACCAAATGAAGTTAATAGGTAGCAAGTTTGAAACAAACAAAAGAAAGTACTTTTTCACACAATGAACAGTCAGCCTGTGGAACTCATTGCCAAGGGATGTTGTGAAGGCCAAAAGTATAACTGGTTCGAGAAAAACAATTAGATAAGTTCCTGGAGGTTAGGTCCATCAGTGGCGATCAGCCAAGATGGGCAGGGACGTAGCTCCATGCTCTGGGTTTCTCTGAACCTCTGACTGCGAGAAGCTGGGAGCAGACAACAGCAGATGGATCACTCGATAATTGCCCAGTTCTCTTCATTTCCTCTGAAGCGTCTGCACCGAACACTGTCAGAAGACAGGACACTGGGCTACATGGACAATTGGTCTGACCCAATATGGCCTTTGTTATGTTCTTCATTTGTGCCACTGATACATGAGATGCTGCAGATAAGCCGTTTCCAGCGCCACCCTCTGTTATAGAGCTGGCGTAGCCACCCTAGCAGATGTCCAGGGGCTGCTCAGTGTGGGAGACCGATGTGGGGCTAGCAATGCCATGTAGGGGTGTGGTCCTGTAGCACCAGGCACAGAGACTCATGGTTTCAGCTATAGCTGGGCTGGAAAACAGAGTTTTTCCCCCCATGAAAAATTGTGACCCAAA
Organism: Terrapene triunguis; assembly: GCF_002925995.2. NCBI lineage: Eukaryota > Metazoa > Chordata > Testudines > Emydidae > Terrapene > Terrapene triunguis. The sequence goes on from NW_020699260.1 coordinate 4,595, forward strand.
CTGAAATGTTTCCTTTTCATCCATGTTTCGGGCTGAGTTTTCATAGAAAATGGATCACTTTTCTCCGTACGCTCAGCTGCCAGGATGCTGCCCAGCTGCAGCTGCCTGGATCCCCAAGAGAAATTGGAGGCTTTTCATCTGTCTATCCCTCGTAACGTAAATGAAGGTGGCACTGACAGAGTCTATGGCTGCACTCTGGGTATGGAAAGGTCGAAACCTCCCGACCTGTCTATGGCTGGGGTATTGTGCCCATCAGCTACTCTAACCAGCCTTCCCATCTCTGTGCAGCCCCCTCCACCCTGTACAAGGCCCCTTCAGCAGATCCTGCGGACAGTGGCTGCTTTGACAGGCCCTGGTAGCAAATCTCTGATGAGCCTGTGCTAGCAGGGAGCTGGAGAGGGCCCTAGAGCAGTTGTGGAGACCCAGAGGTTGGGGGTGGGGGGCCTAGGTACCAGTGAATCACTGAGATCTGTCCATAACTTTGGGAATCCAGGGATCCTGGGTTCCTCTTTTCATTCCTCAGGGAGAAGTGAAGGGACCTCCCCTCATGGAAAGATCCAAGGGAAGTTTCCATGTAGGGAGCCTTGTGGAATCTCCCCTCCCTGGCCTGCACCCTGGGTTTGTAATGCAGGAAAGGGGGCTGCCGGGGAGAAATCTGGTCCTATATTATTATTATATTATATTTTATTTTATTTCAGCAAGACCACAGCTGTGACAGCATCATCCTTACCACTCAGTGACCCTCGAGGTAGCCAGGTGACTAATCAGAACAATAGGAACAATGATGACAAGCCCGGATTCCAAAAATAGAGCCTGTAGCAGGCCTTGAGCTACAGTCCACTTGGGCAGCATCACCCCACATCCCCTGTGATTTGGCCTCCTGCAGTTTGCCATTGGCCGTGACGGGGTTAAAGCTGGTGCCCACTAAGCCAAGCAGCTGAGGTTCCCTGATGGCCAAGTGGCCCCCAAGGGAATGTGCAGGCATGCTTCATAAAGACACCTGCCTCCCTGTCTGAACAGATACTGCCTGCTGCCTGCACTACCTCTCGGATGGCTCCTTGTCCTTTAGGGTGAAGACCTCTGCTGTCAGCGGCTCCCCTTCTAGCAGGAATTGGGTACGTTGGCAGGTTTCACTATCTTTAAAATGCAAAGTGAAGGGGAAAGGCTGCAAGCTGTTTCCATTTGCAGATGTTCTGTGCAGCGGCAGAGGACTCAGCTGGGCTGTCGGGGTGACTTAGTGATGGGGCTGGAGGGCAGGCAGCACTAGGTAACTTGGGAACCCCTCCCCTACATCTGCCCATGCTTCGTGGTGGGTTGTTCAAACTACACAGAAACCTGACATTCAAAGCGAGCTCAAAGTGTTAAAACCCTGATGCCCTGAGTCAGGATTTCTCAAGGGCTCCCATATCTAGAAGTGCCGTGTGCTCTGGGCCCAATCCTGCCAGGCGATGAGGGAGAGGAGACTCCATAGAATAGCAGTGACTAGTTCCCAAATCACCTCAGGTTTATTTGCTCCTGAAAATTTAATCAGGAAATGCATTTTCAACGGTTTTATTCTCTGGCTCAATTGTGAACACAGGAATTCAGAGCTGTGTTTCTCTCTGGTAACATGTCCAATAGGGCATATTTCTGTTTCCTGACTGGCTGAGGGCTCCAGAATTTCTGCCCTGTAGATACTCCTCAGAGTTCCAGGGCTACTGGCATCTCTACCCCCGTCTGGTCTCCAAGTGCCAGATGTCAGGCCTTGTAGCCTTCCCTCTCATGGGGTGGAATCCCGCGATCCTCCCACCATCAGACTGGGCTCTGGGCTACAGCACAGTGTGAGTTGAATGTGCTTTCTGAGCAGGTCTGAGTGGGTTCGGCTTCCCTTTGGAGTCCGTGAATAGTGGTGAGACGAGTGACCAGCCAGCCTTCTTGAACCAAAATACTGTTTAATCTGAACAGTCGGAATAAAGAGTAACATGGGAGAATAATCATTTACAAACTACGGAACTACAACCTAGATGAAGCTACTATAAGGTGGGTACATAACTGGCTGGAAAACCATTCCCAGAGCGTAGTCATCAATGGTTCACAGTCAGGATGGAAAGGCATAACGAGCGGGGTTGCGCAGGGATCAGTTCTAGGTTTTGTTCAATATCTTCATCAACGATTTAGTTGATGGCATAGAGAGGACACTTATAAAGTTTGCAGATTATACCAAGCTGGGAGGGGTTGCAAATGCTTTGAAGGATAGGATTATGATTCAAAATGATCCAGACAAACTGGAGAAATGGTCTGAGATAAATAGGATGAAATTCAATAAGGACAAATGCAAAGTACTCCATTTAGGAAGGAACAATCAGTTGCACATATACAAAATGGGAAATGACTGCCTAGGAAGGAGTACTGCAAAAAGGGATTTGGGGGTCATGGTGGACCACAAGCTAAATATGAGTTAACAGTGTAACACTGTTGCCAAAAAAACCGAACATCCTTCTGGGATGTATTAGCAGGAGTGTTGAAAGCAAGACATGAGAAGTAATTCTTGCATTCTACTCCGTGCTGATTAGGCCTCAACTGGAGTATTGTGTCCAGTTCTGGGCGCCACATTTCAGGAAAGATTTGGATAAAACTGGAAAAATTCCATGGGAGAGCAACAAAAATGATTAAAGTTCTAGAAAACATGACCTATGAGTGAAAATTGAAAGAACTGGGTTTGTTTAGTCTGGAAAGAGAAGACAGAGACAGGACATATCATGAGTGCAGGGCACTGGACTTGATGACCTCTTGAGGTTCCTTCCAGACCTATGCTTCTATGATTCTATGAATAAGACGGTTTTCAAACATCAGTCTGTACACGTCTCTGACCCCAAGCCTTCCCATTCTGACAGGGACCCAGGCCAGCCAAGGTCCTTCAGACTTCCCCAGTGCTGTCTGTGCTTCTCTGAAGAGCTTCTCAGCAACAGCTGCCCCATCTCTGGACAGACTCCCAGCGCAAGCAAAACAAGCTGTGTAACGAGGCTGGAGCCCGGAAATAGGCTCTTCCCAGCTTGTAGCTCCAGAGTTGTCTCTGAGCTTCCTGAAGTGGTTACTGAGAGATGACTGTTGTAGTAACTTGCACACTCAACTGGATATTAGTGCAAATATGCTGTTTGCACTATTCACCCATTTCTGACACTAACCCCTCCCCTGCCCAGCTGTAGTAACTGTCTCTGTTAGCTTGTAAATTGCCAAATATCTACAGACACTTCCATGGGGAGAGGATACCGGTCCTGTGAGGATGAAGAGAAGCCTGTAGAATGACCAAACTCTCTGGATTCAGTCAACTCTGGGGAGGCAAAGCACTTCAGCTTCTCTTGGAGGGATTCCTGGGTGTCAGAGAGCATTTGGTAAGGGAAACTTAATAGAGCCTGGTTCTGATCAAATTTACACATGTAAATCTGGAGTGACGCTGTTGAAGTCACTTTTATAACTCTCAGGAGTGGAGAAAATAAGTATCTATCTATCTATATATCTAATGAGGCAATGAAACATGTTTATAAATAGCTTCAATGGAGGAAAGATAAATGCAATGACCGTTTTCACCATGCTCTTGCAATGTGATTACCCACATGTCATGATACAGTGGGCCAAACTCAGAAGTGGAGGGCTAGAAAGGTGTGGGAAGGTCACAATTGTAAAATCTCACAGTGCTCAAGTAGGCTGTGGAACTCCCAGCCACAAGGTATCCAGAGTGCAAGCGCTTAGCAGGATTCAAAGAGGGCCTGGATGTTTATATGGGTAACCAGAAAATCCAGTTACAGTAGTGAGGATATTTTTGAAAAAGTCTTGAAGGGCTGTAAAGCTTCCCGATTTACAGCACAAAATACATCTAACTAGTGGGTGTCAGGGGGAAACTTTCCCTAGGAGCAGGTTATCTCATAGGTGCCTATTGCAGGGCTTCTTCCACCTTCCTCCGAAGCATCTGGAACTGGCCACTGGTTACTGGGCTAGATGGACTGTAGCTTTGATCCAGTCTGGCAGTGCCTATCTTCCTATCGGTGATGTAAATCCAAGACTAGGTTTTTGCTCATCTTCCTTGAGCTCCTGGGAGTCTCTAGACTTGCACTGAGAGCAGAAAGATGTCCTGTTAAATATCATCTAATCTCCTTTTCTTTCTCCTTTCAGGAAGGAGAATTCTGAACTCCTGGGACCTGCCCAGTACATTATGTCTGCTGTCAATGACACCAACTTCAACTCTGCAGTGTTCCTTCTCACCGGGATACCTGGGCAGGAAGACGTCCATCTCTGGATCTCTATGCCCTTCTGCTTCATGTATGTTATTTCGATAGTAGGAAATTCAGTCATTCTGTTCATTATAAAAACAGATCCAAGCCTCCATGAGCCCATGTACATTTTCCTTTCCATGTTGGCCGTCACTGACCTTGGCTTATCGATAGCCACCATACCGACAATACTGGGCGTATTCTTGTTTAACTCTAGGAGAATCAGCCTCGATGCCTGTATTGCCCAGCTGTTCTTCATCCACACACTTTCGTTCATTGAATCCTCCGTGCTCTTGTTGATGGCCTTTGACCGCTTTGTCGCGATCCGTGACCCGCTGAGATATGCTTCTGTCTTAACTCCACCGAGAATAGCTAAAATGGGACTGGTGTTTATGTTAAGATCAGTGGCCCTAATATTCCCACTCCCCTTTCTCCTGAAACGGTTCCGATACTGTCGAGCCAATGTCCTCTCCCATTCCTACTGCCTGCACCAGGAGGTCATGAAGATGGCTTGTTCGGACATCACAGTCAACAGTGTCTATGGCTTGTTCATAATTGTCTTCACAGTGGGGTTGGACTCATTGCTCATTTTTCTCTCTTATATGATGATCCTCAAAACAGTGCTGAGCATCGCGTCCCGCGCAGAGCGCCTCAGGGCCCTAAACACCTGCGTCTCCCACCTCTGCGCTGTCCTGGTCTTCTATACATCATTGATCAGCCTGGCTGTGATACACAGGTTTGGGAATAGCTCTTCTCACTTGCTTCAGATTTTCGTGGGCTACATCTACATGCTGGTCCCGCCCCTGATTAATCCAATCGTGTACAGCATGAAAAGCAAACACCTTCGTGCGAGGATAATCAGGGTGTTCATCAAGTGATGGATCAGTTCATCACCTGGCTCCAGCGCTGGTGATATGGGAGATGAAAAACACAGGGAATGGCAACAGCCACTTATTCCATCCTGGATCCTATTCACCTGAGGCCCCTCCCTCTTCCCCATCTCCTCCCTGCATCCCTACCCCTACTACTGCCCTTTACCCAAGGCTCTGCCCCCTCTGTAGGCAGGAAACCCAACCCTGACCCCAGGAAGCAGGGCAGTGGGGGGTTCCTGAGTAAGGGATGAGAATGGGACCAGAGAGTAGGAAAGCCTGTAATTTGGAGAAGACTGAATAAATGCGGCCCCACAAAGATGGCTTTTGTTTTAAGTATCCCAGGCTGAGAGTAAGTCTTTGCAAGAACCTTACAGGGAAGGGCAGCATCTCTCTGAGCCTCTGCACAGGTCAATAATAGCCCTGCCCTGACTCACAGTGGTGGTGGGAGGATAAATACATGCAAGGTGCACAAATACTCTGAGACCCTAAGATCAGGGCTATGTCAGGGTTCCACAGAGCAACACCTCTGACCTTAGCCTATAAAAGGCTTCTTACCACAGCCTCCTGTGACAGCTGGCTTCTGGGAAGCCCCATGACTCCGACCCCTTGGTGTCTGTGGCAGACGTGGGGGTGCTCGGGGTGACAGTGAGGGATAGGTTGTGGATTTCTGAGGGAGTGTTGGAGCATCACGGGATCGCTGGGAGTTTCAGTTCAGTCACTGGACCAGTGTTGGCCAGCCATTGAGGCTGAATCAGTCTAACTGCCAAACTATGGATCAACAGCCATGGGGTCCTCACCTTAGATGGTCTGGCTGGGAGAAAGCAGTCTGAGGGCAATGGTCAGCTTCACACATTGGCCCTGTAACACAGACACGGCTGAGCACTATGGTGACTGGGTCCAGGCTCACACAGGTTTCAGCAAAGGCTGCTTCCACAAGAAAGGGGCAAACAGAGGGGAAGATGCTCCGAGAAACACAGGAAAACTAGGATGGATTCAAAGAGCTCCTTGGCTTCCCAAAAGAATGTAAGTTGGGCCAGTTCTGTTCCTGTATGTCCAGAGCAAAACCTGTCTATCTTAGCTTGTAGTGAGATGTGAGATGGATGAGCATAGATGTCTGACAGCTGCTTGGTATTTAAAAAATATTTTCTCTAATCCTTTGTGCTGTTTGCTAATGAACTTCGTTTTAAGGAGGTCTGGTCACAAGCACCCAAAGGGAAGAGACTGATGTGTCCTGTCAGACCTGCTTGGTGATAAGCATTTAGCATAGATGGGGTGTTGTTCCCAGCTCAAAGCGTGGGACAATTGTAAGATTTCCCCCAAGACAAGAAAGGACCTGGTTTAGAGGGTAGAGAGACCATATATCCCAGTTTTACTGTTTAGATCCCAATTCTTCTTGTCCAGCGTCTATCCTTGTTGACTGTCTATCAACATTCAGAGGAGCAACTTGTTCAAGTTGCAGCCAAGATAATGATTTAAGGCCAGAAAGAGACATTACATAAACTAGTCCAGAGGTTCTCACTCGGGGGGGAGGGGTTCCCTCTGGGGGTGAGAAATGTATTTGTGGAGGTGTGTGAGAAGCTTTAGGGAAAAAAACTTTACTGTGCACATTTTCCACACAGCAACAAATAATTAGCAAATCTGGTTGCTCCAGACAGATCTAGTCATCAGATGGTGCTGTGGATTTGACTAGGTGGCACTGTGCATTTTCATGGATTTCTGTTAATCTTGAACAGCATTATACAAAGTTTTTGCCATCGGTACGTGGCTCCGTTTGCTACGGCGCGGTGTGCACATTTCATTGTACGCATGGATCACAAATGCATTTCTGCTTTTGCTCTTATTCCAATGGATCATTGGCTCATTCATGCAACAGAAAAAATCCCACTCCACTGAATGAAGTGAAGCATTACCACGCCATAGACCAGTATATGCATTTGTATGGTGGGGCGGGGAATGGGGACATAAACTCTCACAGACACAAAGAGAAGAGGGCGTGATCAAATAAGTTTGAGAATCATTGATCTAGTCTGACCTCCTGTATACCACAGGCTGCAGAAATACATCCATTTATCCCCATATTGAAATTTTTCCACTGGTTAAGTGCCCTCGCTGTTAAAAATGTGTGCCTCATTTCCAATTTTAATTTGTCTGGCTTCAATTTCCAGCCAAAGGTTCTTGTTATACCTTTCCCTGACAGATTAAAGAGCTGGTGTTTTGTTCCTGTGAAAGTGCTTGTCCACTGTCATCAAGTCAGCTCCCAGCCTTCCCCACTTCTACCCACTACACCTCTGTTTGTAGAGCCAAGGGAAAGCTGTAAATGACAGAGGAGTAGAAAGACCTGTGTGTATTAGTCAGTCCCATGATGGCTGTGAGCCACTGATGTGATGCTGCTGTGAACAAGGCAGATGAGATCCTAAAATGTCTCAGGAGAGATAGGGAAGTTGTTAATACCCTTATACCAGGCACTGGTGAGACCTTCTCTGGCAAACTGTGTAAAATTCTGGTCACGTGTATTCCAGAAAGAAGAATTCAGGCTGGGACAGGTGCGGAGAAGGGCTGCTAGGATGTTCAGGGCAATGGAGGGCCTGGCTGACGAGGAGACTGAAAGAGCTTGGCTAGTTTATCCTAATACAAGGCAGTCTGAGTGGGGTCAGACTGCTGTCTGAATACATCATGGGGAGGGTAAACACCAGGGAAGGAGATGAGGTCCTGAAGCTGAAGCACAGTGTTGGCAAAAGAAAAAACAGGGAGAAACTGTCCAGTAGTAAACTAAGGCTGGAAAGGAGAAGGAAGTTTCTGACCATCCAAGGAGGGAGGTTCTTGAACAGCCTCCCAACAGGAGCAGTGCAGGGTGGGGCAAACAATCCAGCTCATTTTAAATTGGAGCATACACAGGCTTACATAACGGATGATATCCTGTGGTCACAGTCGCCTGCCATAGAAGGGGACTGGGACCAAGGATGTTCCTTCCAGGCCTATGTGCCTGTAAGCAGTCTGAATGAGCTCTCCCCTGACATCTGGTGGTGAGCTGTGGAAAAGGACTTCAGGGGCTGATCTCATTTGCATGGGCACACCCACCCTGCCTAGCTGCTCAGCATGATGGGATTGCTGGCCTCAATGGTCACTTTGGCTGCTGTGGGATCCCCAGTCTCTTTTGTTATTGGGGCAAGGATAATAAAGCATCATCATACTGGTTGTGTGAATGAAGGACAACAGAACTGTACTTGGCATTTTCCAATTGAGGTACTCACTGTCAACTGAACAGCATTCACTAGACAGGGGACATGGGTTCCAAAGACCAGTGAGTTACACTCCACTGTGTAATAAAAAAACTAATTTAGAGTCCATTAAAAAGCAACAGAGGGTCAGACAAAGTGGGTATTCACCCATGAAAGCTTATGCTCCGATACATCTGTTAGTCTTAAAGGTGCTACAGGACTCTTGGTTGCTTTTTACAGATCCAGACTAACACATCTACCCCTCTGATACTTAGATTCTATTGAAAGTCTTGTTACATACTGCAGAGTAGCAATCAGTGACATCTAAGTCTAAGTACTAGATCTGCTTTAGGACAGTATCTCTGATGCAAGAGACTTCCCCGCTAACAGCTGAAATCACTGAGAGCTGTGATAAGTGGGGGCCCTGAAGACATCTTGGTGCAGCCAGCAGGATGGCTGGCTGAGAGGCATAGCCAGCAGGTGGAGAGACATGGCAATTAGGCATTGGTGCAGTGACTGAGGGCCCAGGCAGCAGAGTGTGTAAGGTGTCTCCTTATTCCCCCACCCCTTCCGCCCAGGCTAGGAGGTGACTCTGAGGATGCACCTCTGAACTCTAGGTATGCATGATCCAACAACAGCAGCTGTGAGTGAGGTGCAGGGAAAGGATGGGCACATTAATGAGACTTTTGGGAGCTGGACGACTTTGTTCATGATTTATGTTTATGCATCCTGTTTGTGGTGTTTCCCCAAAGTAATGCCACATTGTTTCCCTCCTTCATTAAAATATTTTTTGCTACACTCAGACTCTGTGCTTGCGAGAGGGGAAGTATTGCCACTAAGAGGCGCCCGGGGGTGGTGTGTAATTGTCCCAGGTCACTGGGTGGGGGCTCGAGCTGGTTTTTCATTGTGTTATTGTAAAGGAACCCCTACATACAGAACCTGGCCCTTTTTGCTGCCAGTTCTGACGGGCAGAAGTGTTACATGCCTATGGGTCACATTTCCCATTTTGTGTCTCGCTGGGAGCTCATGTGGAGTTGCTTGTCCACTGTGACCCTGCTCTGGGCCCTGGCCAATGGATTTGTCCCTCAATAGATTCAGGAGAAAGCATGACTCAGTGTTATCATCTGGAAAAGGAATTGTTCTTGGATTCCTGTTTAGTGATGTCACAGGAGTTTAATTCCCTGAGTTTCTGGTAATTTCTGCCAGCTGCCCCCTCCCCAGCCACTAGTCCCAGAGAGAAAGGATGGTTCAGGGTTGAAGTGCTGGCCTGGGACTCAGAAGAACTGGCTTCAGTTCCAGGCTCTTCCACAGACTTCTTCTGTGACCTTGGGCAATTCACTTAGTCCCTCTATTCCTAAGCCATATGCATTTTAATGTGGCTCAATGTGAACGTGTACAACTAGGAAGAAGGGACGCAAGCCATCCTTACTGGATGGGGGACCCAATTCTGGGAAGCAGTGAGTCGGAAAAAGACCTGTGGGTTCTAGTGGATAATCATCTGAACATGAGCTCCAAGTGCAACACTGCAGCTGAAAAAGCTGGTGTAATCCGGGATGTACATGCAGCGGAATCTCGAGTAGGAGCAGAGAGGTTATTTTACCTCTGTATTTGGTCCTGGTGCGAGCACTGCTGGAATATTCAGTCCAGTTCTGGGCTGCTTCCCCCCAGAGCGCTGCTTTCGCGGCTCCCATTGGCTGGGAATCAATGTGGCCGTTTTCGGGGAGCCCCCCAGTTAAGTGCTTCCCAGGACTCACCTCATCCCATGCCCCAACCCCCTGCCCTACCACACCCAAACTCTGTTGCTGCTGGGAGGGGGAGGCGAAGAGCCATTATGGAGCCAACCCCTCCCCCCAGCACCAGCAGGGGTCCCGGGCAGTGCATCACTCCCCCCCCCAAGCAACCTGGTCGCCCTCCCCCATCACCCACAGAGCCCCCAAGAAGCTCCCCCCTCCAAGTTTTATTCACTGGTATTTTTATTAAAAGTCATGGACAGGTCATGGGTCATGAATTTTTGTTTACGGCCTGTGACCTGTCCCTGCGTTAATTATCAGAATTTTTTTTAAAAACAACATTAGAAGCACTAAGCCTGCCAAACAATCAGTGGAGCTACTGGAAGATCCAGGGGCTAAAGGAGCACTCATGGAAGATGAGGCTGTTGCGTTGAGGTTAAATGAATTCTTTGCATCAGTCTTCACTGCAGAGGATGTGAGGGAGATTCCCACACCTGAGCCATTCTTTTTAGGTGACAAATCTGAGTAACTGTCCCACACTGAAGTGTAAATGGAGGAGGTTGTGAGGCTGCACCCCATATTCATCATATTGGTAGGATGAATATGGCTCTGGGCGGTACAGCATGGGGAGAAGGTGACCAGCCCTCTGTGGAGAAAGAAGTGGTTTGGGACTATTTAGAAAAGCTGGATGAGCACAAGTCCATGGGGCCAGATGCACTGCACCCGAGGGTGCTAAAGGAGCTGGCGGATGTGATTGCAGAGCCATTGGCCGTTATCTTTGAAAACTCCTGGCGGTCAGGGGAGGTCCTGGATGACTGGAAAAAGGCTAATGTAGTGCCCATCTTTAAAAAAGGGAAGAAGGAGAATCCGGGGAACTACAGGCCAGTCAGCCTCACCTCAGTCCCTGGAAAAATCATGGAGCAGGTCCTCAAGGAATCAATTCTGAAGCACTTAGAGGAGAGGAAAGTGATCAGGAACAGTCAGCATGGATTCACCAAGGGCAAGTCAAGCAATGGAATGGGTTACCTAGGGAGGTGGTGGTATGTCCATCCTTAGAGGTTTTTAAGGCCTGGCTTGACAAAGCCCTGGCTGGGATGATTTAGTTGGGGTTGGTCCTGCTTTGAGCAGGGGATTGGACTAGATGATCTCCTGAGGTCTCTTCCAACCCTAATCTTCTATGATTCTATCCTCCATGACTTTATCTAGTTCTTTTTGAACCCCATTATATTTTTGGCCTTGACTGTGTGTTGTGTATAATACTTCCTTTTCTTTGTTTTAAACCTGCTGCCTGTTAATTTCCTTTGGTAACCCCTGGTTCTTGTGTTATGTGACGTAGTAAACAAGACTTTCCGTATTTACTTTCTCTACACCATTCACGATTTTATAGATCTCTACCATATCCCCTCTTTGTCATCTATTTTCCAACCTGAAAAGCCGCAGTCTTTTTAATCTCTCCTCAGCTGGAAACTGTTCCACACTCCTAATAATTTTGTTGCCCTTCTATGTACCTTTTTCATTTCTAATATATCTGTTTTGAGATGAGGCGATCAGAACTGAACGCAGAACCCATACCAGGGGATTAAATAGTGGCATTGTTATACTTTCTTTCTTCCTATCTATCCCTTTCCTTGTGGTTCCTAACATTGTGGTAGCTTTTTTTTTTACTGCTGAGGCACACTGAACTGATATTGTCTGAGAATTATCTATGAGGACTCCAAGATCTCTTTCTTGAGTGGTAAAAGCTATGTTAGAGCCCATCATTTTGTATGTATAGTTGGAATCATGTTTTCTAATGTGCTTTACTTCTATCATTCGAATCTTTTAAAAACCTAGGAGGGGATCCTCCTCAAAACCTTATTGTTACCCTGTACCACATATTCTTCAGAGTTGTATGATTATGACATAATTATGATACATTTTGTACAAGTTATGTCTTGTCAGGTGTCCTAGGATAATCCTTTTCAGTGTGCATGTATCATTTTTGCATCGGAGGTTATGAATATAGACTATGTATCTGTATTTCAAATGTAGTTATAACCGGGTGACACCCACTAGGCAAAATGCTTCCAGGCTAGATAGCTGGTTGTGAAGGGCCTATAAAGGGTAATGGGCCATTAGGGGACACAATAGGAGGAGCAGCTTATCAGGAAAATTCCATGGCTGTTTCCTCGAAAAATGTGGGGTACTATGTGAGATGAATTCCAGGTCATTTTACCATGGGGATAGCTGAAGGACTCACAGAGTGAGTGGAGAAGTCCCATTGTATTAGTTCTGACCAAGGATATCCTAACCCTTTTATGCATCAGTTTGTGAAAGATCAACACAGTATTGAAATTTGATGCCTCCCTGATATAAAGAGTAGATTAACTATTAAAACAGTTGGTAGCTGTCAGATATATATTGAACTTGAGACCTCACAAAGGCACACTGGCAAATACCGTTGATGCCAGAATCCTGGGAGAAGAAAGCCTTTTACACGCCCTTCGGCCTGCATAAATTCAGGATCACGTCATTTGGCCTTTACGGGACGGCACTGATTTTTCAGAGGCTAATGGAATGGATATTACAACTGCATGGGTGGTATGCAGCGGTACACTGCTACGATCAATTGAAAATTATTTTTGGTCCTACTTCTGGCAGCAGTCCCACTCAGAGTGCAGATGGCAGTACGTTACACACAGAAAAGAAAGCCATCATCAATTGCTAGTCAGAACAGTTTGCAAGATGCAGTTTGCCCTGAAAATCTGAGCCCCCGTTAACAGCGAATCATTTCTTCACTCCTGGGAGTGGCTCTCCAGGGTCTATTTTCTGCTCTTCTCACTGCTCACAGAGTTCGGGGAATTGCACGGGAGTCCTGGCCAACCTGAGAGTCCACAGGGACTGTTCAGGGGAATCATAAAGGTCGCTGTGCAGCACGCCGAGTGTCAGACATGTGACATTCATACACCGATTCTCAAAACTCTGCCTTGCTGTTGCAGTAAAGAGATTTCCTTTGTCTGCTGAGTGGGATTTCGGTGAGTTGCCTCTTTCTGCATTAAAGATAGTGCTGAGGGCTCAGGAAGGGCTCCAGGGTTCAAGTCAAGAACCATCTGGGCAGGAATTTGCCACCACGGTGACTTGAATTGTTTAGGACTGTCAGAAACACCAAGGGATTTACCTGGTAAAGTTGAAACTACAAATATATTGGAAATACTTTAGACAAATATTTGTTTTTAAGTTCAGCTCCCTTTCTCTTACTGTGTCCTTCTGTCTGTCTCAGTAGCTTCCTTTTTTGTGCTGTGTGTTTTTTTCCTGTGGTTCACTCAAATTTTCCAGTTCAGCAACTTCACTGCCCTGTTAGGAAGTGCAGCCAAAGCCTCTGCAGTGGGTATCTGTGTTACCAGAGGGCTCACAACAAGAATGGGCCGCACACTGGCTATATTCTGCTCTCACATTCTGCCTTCGCTGGGTCACTCCAGATTGACACTGGCCAATCTGAGAGCAAAATCAGGGCCCCTGTGTTTTGAAATTCCCAACTTTCATTCCCGGTCTCAGAACGCCACGTGAACTGGGGGTTTCCTTCAGACTCTTTCAGCTGGGAGCCGAAAGTTAAACACTGAGGGTGAATCTGGTCCCCTTGAGATCAAAGGCAAAATTCTCAGCAGAGCCAGGAATTCCCCCTAAATCCACATGTAGGGACTTAAATAAATGCCTTGATTTACATCGGCCATGAGTCTCCAGTGACTTCATCTGGAGTTGTCCTGTGTCCTCTAAGGACAGGTGAGCTTCTTCAGACCCAAGAAGAACTGACCGGAGAGTTGCTGAAATCTCAAACTCATAGGCTTAAACCTTCAAAACAATGAGGATAACCATTTTTTGTCAAGGGGGCAGAGGGGTCTGCTCTCTCTGAGCCCCTGCATCTCTGTTTCTGGAGAGGATGAGAACCACAAAAGGCAGTAAAATTAAAAGCATGTTTCTGGCTTAGAGGTGGTGTTGCAAATGTCACCAGGGGAGGTGCAGAAACACACAGTGTGTGGGGGTTGGAGGCAGGACAGCGGGACATGCAGTATCCAGATCACAGTGACTCGGAGTCCTGAAACTATGCAACATGGGGAATGGACGTCCTCCCCGATGCACAGACCAAAGAGGTGTCATGAGGCCTCCTGGGTCTAGGAGATGTCTCAGAGTGCAATGTAAAGTGGACCACACTGTAGCAGATTGTCTCTGACACCATCCCCCATCCGGACCTCCTTCCTCCTGTGAGAAAGCCCACTACAGTTTCATGGCAACGTCAGCAATTGCCAACATGGAAAAGCAGCCTCAGGAAGGGGTGTCTGGGTTTCTAACTGGCCGCAATACATCAAAGGTTTGTGTCTTTTTGAAGAGGAGTTACTCACACTGGCTCCTTTTAGTCCCACGTCCTCTCTCCCTCCTGCCGGGTCTGTCTGAAAGACAGTTCAGTCTCATCTCCCCCTTTTCCCCGGTGCAGGCAGACACTGAGTTTAACCTAGTCTGAGGAGGTATTTCTGTGAGATGTCACTGTGGTGTCTGGCACCTGGTTTTGGTCCTGGGTGAGGGGTGTCCCTATGTGGCAGGGATGGAAGTTCTGGGGGTGGGGGATCTACATGGACCGGTGACCAGCACCAGGGGTTGTGGGGCAGGAAGAGGGCTGTACACAGGCAGGCTGGCAGTGCTGCAGGCTGTGGGGGCAGGTAGGGGGTGTACACAGAGAATTGGGCCCTGCTGAGGGATGTGGTGGAAGGCAGGGGGTGTGCAGTGACAGGCGAGTAGCACTGAGGCTTTGTGGGTGCTGTGACATTCTATACCTTGGGGGAGCGTACTGTAACCCCCATATTCCTCATTTTCAGATAATTGTGATCTTACATATAGAGCAGGGATGGGCAAACGTTTTGGCCCGAGGGCCACATCGGGATTGCGCAACTGTATGGAGGGCTGGTAGGGAAGGCTGTGCCTCCCCAAACATCCTGGCCCCCGCCCCGTATCTGCCCCCTCCCACTGCCCACCCCCTGACTGCCCCCCTCAGAACCTCCAACCCATCCAACTTCCCTCGGCTCCTTGTCCCCTGACCGCCCCCTCCCGGGACCCCTGCCCCTAACTGCCCCCCAGGACTCCACCCCCTTATCCAACCTCCCCTGCCCATTAATTTCATTTGGTGCCCCCTAGTCCTTGTATTATGGGAATAAGTAAATAACTTTTCCTTATCTACTTTTTCCACATCACTCATGATTTTATATACCTCTATCATATCCCCCCTTAGTCTCCTCTTTTCCAAGCTGAAAAGTCCTAGCCTCTTTAATCTCTCCTCATATGGGACCCGTTTATGTTCTTCTATGTGTCTGACAATTTTATTCTTTACTATTGTTTCAACTAATTTGCCCGGTACTGACGTTAGACTTACCGGTCTGTAATTGCCGGGATCACCTCTAGAGCCCTTTGGCGTCACATTAGCTAACTTCCAGTCATTGTAACTATCTTCCAGTCCTTATATTTTATTTTATTTTTGGTAACCACTCTGACTTTTTGCCTATTACGTAATATCAATCTTTGTAGTTAATAAATCTGTTTGTTTGTTCTACCCGAAGCAGTGCGCTTGGTTTGAAGCATGTCAGAGACTCCCCTTGGGATAACAAGCCTGGTGCATATCAATTTCTTTGTTAAATTGATGAACTCATATAAGTTTGCAGCGTCCAGCGGGCATAACTGGACACTGCAAGACGGAGGTTCCTAGGGTTGTGTCTGGGACCGGAGATATTGGCTAGTGTCATTCGGTTGCACAATCCAAGGAGCAGCTCACATGCCAGCGGCTATGCATGAACAGCCCAGGAGTGGGGGTTCTCACAGCACAGCAGGGTCAGGCTGGCTCCTGGAGTCAAGGATTGGAGTGACCTAGCAGATCACCGGTCCGGATAACACCAGGGGAACGTCACAGGGTCACAGAGCGGCATGTAGACAGACAAGTGGGCAGTGCTGCTGAAATAATTTTTTTCTCTGTATTTGTTGGTCCAAGGCCAGCTTTGGGACCTTTCCTGGTACAGAGTGCGTTTGGGGAGTTTCAGAATCTCTTTGCCCTGGCAAGCCACAGAACTGCAGTCTGGGTGACACAACCTTTACTCAGTTTTGCTTCCAATTGTTCTTGTTATGTAACTTCAGGCATTTCACTGGTAGAAATAACCATTGATATTTTTGTGACACTGTACTCCATATTGTTCATAGGGATATTACTATGATATGATTATAGGCTATAGCATAATTATGATGCATTTTATGCAAGATGGGTCATGTAATATGTCATTGGAAAAGTTATGACTTTCTGAATATGATTATCCTATTTATATGAATGTATGATTTTTGTCTGAGGTTATGAATATTGACTACTTATCTGTATTTCAAATGTAGTTACAACTGGGTAACGCCCACTAGGCAAGATGTTTTCAGTCTAGATAGCTGGTTGGGAAGGGCCTATTCAGGGCAATGAGCCATTGGGGGAAACAATAGGCCATAAGAGAAACTGATCTCCCACATAAGAATGCATCAGACAGCCTATAAGTCATGGATGGAATTATAAGATCATCTAGTCTGACGTCCTGCATAATTTCACCCAGTTACCTCTATATTGAGCCCAATGACTTGTGATTGACTAATGCATTTCTTGAATTAATCTAAAATTTATCTTCCAGGAAGGCATCCAGTCTTGATATGCAGGTGTCTGTAGAATCCACCACCTCCCTTGGGAGTTTGTTCCACTGGTTAAGCACCCTCACTGTTAAAAAAGTGTGCCTCAATTCCAAATTTAATTTTTTCTGGCTTCAGTTACCAGCCATTGGTTTCTGTTATACCTTTCCCTGCTAGATTAAAGAACCTGTTAATAGTTGGTATTTCATCCCTGTGAAAGTGCTTGTACACAGTCATCAGTTCAGCTTTCAATCTTCCCTATTCTATTCACTACGGTCCTATTTATATAGTGTCATAACTATAAAGGGAAGGGTAACAGCCCTCCTGTGTACAATACTATAAAATCCCTCCTGGCCAGAGACTCCAAAATCCTTTTACCTGTAAAGGTTAAGAAGCTCAGGTAACCTGGCTGACACCTGACCCAAAGGACCAATAAGGGGACAAGATACTTTCAAATCTTGGGCAGGGAGGAAGGCTTTTGTTTGTGCTTTTTGTTTTGGGGGTTGTTCGCTCTTGTGACTAAGAAGGACCAGACATCAATCCAGGTTCTCCAAATCTTCTGAACAAGTCTCTCATATTTCAAACTTGTAAGTAACAGCCAGGCAAGGTGTGTTAGGTTTATCTTTGTTTTCTCAACTTGTAAATGTTCCTTTTGCTAGAGAGTTTGCCTCTGTTTGCTGTAACTTTGAACCTAAGGCTAGAGGGGGTTCCTCTGGGCTCTTTGAATCTGATTACCCTGTAAAGTTATTTTCCATCCTGATTTTACAGAGATGATTTTTACCTTTCTTTCTTTAATTAAAAGCCTTCTTTTTAAGAACCTGATTGATTTTTCCCTGTGTTAAGATCCAAGGGGATTGGATCTGGACTCACAAGGAATTGGTGAGGGGAGTGTGGGGGGAGAATGATTAATTCCTCCTTGTTTTAAGATCCAAGGGGTTTGGATCGGTGTTCACCAGGGAATTGGTGGAGGAGTCTCTCAAGGCTACCCAGGGAGGGAAAGGTTTTGGGGGGAAAGACAGAGTTTCCCAAATAACTCATAAATCATTTGGGTGGTGGCAGCAAAAGCAGATTTAAGCTGGTAGTTAAGCTTAGAGGTTTTCATGCAGGTCCCCACATCTGTACCCTAAAGTTCAGAGTGGGGAAGGAACCTTGACAGATGTTATGACTCTACAAGGGCATGTGACCCGGCCCCATAACTCTGGACTCCATCTTGGGGAGTCTGTAATTTTCCCACAAACTGGTCTGGGAACCAAGTTTTGAAACAAAGGGTTCCTGCCCTATGCTAAAGCTATATAAAGCAGGAAGTGACATCATCGGTGGTTCTTCACTCCACACTCAAGAGGACTCCTAGATTGTTAATAACGATAAAATATTTACCGTACTATTTGTTATAAACCATGTAACCCCCCTCGCTGTGCTTCTCTCCCTTCACAGGCACCTTGAGCATTTCTGAGTCGAATCGACGCATCGACCACCTCATGGCAGCTTTCAACCTCACCCCTTCTGATCCTTCAACATTCATCTTAATGGGCATCCCTGGCCTGGAGGCTGCCCACATCTGGATTTCCATCCCTTTCTCTACATTCTACATTATCAGCCTCTTGGGAAATTTCACACTTCTGTCTATTGTAGGTAAGGAGCAGACCCTGCACAAGCCGATGTACCTGCTGCTCAGCATGCTGGCACTCACAGACATCGCCACACCTACTTTGGTTGTGCCAAAGGCACTGTGTATATTTTGGTTCAATTGGAAAGGCATTACTGCAGTTGGCTGCCTCACCCAGATGTTCTTCCTCCACACGGTTTCTGTTATGCACTCAGGCACCCTCGTGACAATGGCCTTTGATCGCTACGTTGCCATATGTAACCCTCTGAGATACACCACCATCCTCAGCAATGCACAACTAGCTAAGCTAGGGCTTGTAGGTTTGATAAGAGCTATTCTCTTCATTCTGCCCCTACCCCTGCTCATAAGTCAGCAGCCATTCTGTGCCAACCGCATTATCCCCCACACGCAGTGTGAGTACATAGGTGTGGTGAAGATGGTGTGTGGGGACATCACAGTCACCAGGATATATGCCATGGTGCTAATGTTTGTAATCAATGGGTTTGACCTGACGCTCATTGCCCTGTCCTACGGTCTGATCATCAGGGCCGTCCTCAGAATCTCCTCTAAGAACGCCCACCAGAAAGCCCTCAACACCTGCACAGCCCACATCTGTGTGATGCTGACATATTATACCCCTGGCCTCTTCTCCAATCTCACCAACCGGTTTGGTCAGGGCATCGCTCCCCATGTTCATATCATCTTGGCCGACCTCTATCTCCTCATCCCTCCCATGCTCAACCCTATCATTTATGGGGTCAGAACCAAAGAGCTTCGTGACAAAGTAGTAAAATACACCTGCAGAAGTTGATCGCCTGTGGCCACTGACTTTAAACCTGTGTGACAAGAGGGGGGAAGCATATCTCCTCGTTAATCAAGGGCACCCTGTCCCAGTTTGGTTGAGCTAAGCATTGTGGAAGTTCATAGTCTGAGAAGTTCCTCCCACACAATATCTTATCACTCCATCACTAAGCACTGCTCTTTCTATTGCTGAGTTCCCTCTCTTTGACCATCACCTGACCTCTTTCATTGTCACCCATCAGCCTCAGCCCCACACACCCTGTTACTCAGCCTTTCCGTAACTCTAAGGCTATGTCTACACTACCGTGGTAAGTGAACCTACTCTCCGCAACTCCAGCTACGTGAATAACGTAGCTGGAGTCGACATACCTTAGATCAAGCTACCACAGGATCTACACCACGGAGCAGTTGATGGGAGAAAATTTATCTTACTCTTCTCATTGGGGGTCTGCAGTCAATTTGGTGGGTCTTTACTAGACCCTCTAAATCAACCACCGGTGGATCAATCTCAGAGCGACGATCCCAGCTGTAGCGTAGACCTGCCCAAAGACTACCATAAAATACTGTAGCATTGATGCAAAGTGGTTTTCCATTAGTCCCTAAGCGGTCATGGTTCTTGTTCAGTTTTACAAACAGAAGCTACACTTTCAGATAGCCAAAGAGAAAAAGAAAGAAACGGCAATGCTGAACTTCTTTATCATATGAACAGTGATCCTGTGAGCAAAATTTGCCTGATTTTTCTACGTCGAATCCATCAGGAAACCTGGAGGATAATCCTAATGTTTCAGGTGGAAAGTCCTAATACAGGAAAGCTGCTGTAGGAATTGAGGACATTCTACTAGAACTTACTGGTGAGAGTTGTGAAACCGTGTGTTTTTGAGAACTGGACTGCTGTATTTAACTACTACATCACCTTTGAGTACAAATAACTTACTGCTTTGCCCAGTTGATTTTGGAGTGGAACAGACTATGAACTTTCCTTACGTCCCAGAGAGGGCTCTTTGTGATATCCCCGTGCCCACAGAGCGGGGTTTCTTGTTTTCGTGAACTTTTCCCATTCTTTTGTTCATTGTTCTTACAGTTGATGTTTAATACATTATATTTGGTTTGAACTTAATTTAGTGATCAGTGGGTCAGGGAAGCGTCCGGTGAGAGTACCCTGGAGTGGGGACACCCTAGCCCCTGTCCTAAGTGACCACAATGATACTGGGGGTTTAGCCTCCCAGGAACCCTGGGCCCAGCCATGTCACCGTTATGAGGATTCTACCACACAGGAGAGTCCTTGAGGTCAGACAGGCCTGTGGGAAAAGGGAGTGGGGACTCAGACCTTTTCCTCAGCGAATTCCCCTGGGGTAATGCAGAAGCCAGGAAAGTTCCCAACAATAGTTCCCCACTTATATTAGGGAACTGGGACAAACAGATGGGTTGGATTTTAGTGATGTATAAGGAGATGTGTAACTTGTGAAATCTTCATATAAATGATAAAATCTGAATGTGTAACTTTGGGGAGCACACTTTCTGAGTAAGGTGAATGTAACATCACTGCACAAGACGGCTTCCCAGAGACTGGTATCAGGTAAAAGCATTTTCCTGTACTATTTTATTATGGGGCTAGAGCAGTAAACCTGACATTGTTTATTTGGCCTCTTGAACATTTGAATATTTCATAACAAATGAAAGCCTGGTTAAGCAATTGACTACACAATTGATCAATAACCAGTATGAATCACTCCTTCCTCTCAGATTCAGTATTTAGACACAATGAAGGCAGCCACAGAAATAATTCTCCTGAGCAAAGATCCCGATGAAGTTTATGAGCCTCCAGCATTAAAGAAATTAATAGAAAAAAATAGTTTTGTTTTTCTCATTGTGCTCCAAAGAAAGATTCTGGATACGGTAAATGCTGGTTCAAAATGGCTACAATCTAAAGACAGAGATGTATACGAAGCAGCAGGATTACTTCCCAAAGCCAATGAGTTTGTAGCTATATTTCAAATTGAGTTAAAAGAAGCCAAACGTTCAGCAAGTAAATTAACAGGCAAATGGGAAAGAGAAATCACGTCTGAAGAGAAGTGCTTGAGAAGGGCAAAAAGGCCGGGGAGCAGCTTGTTTTATGGCAGATCAGGGAGGAGAGCAGTCCTGCTACCAGCAGCTCCGGGGGAGATGAGCTGAGGGAAGGCAGAATCTCCCCCTGAAAAACTGCCCAAAGTTCCCTCCATGAGGGAAGGGAGGGCCTGCTTCAGGGACAGCCTGAGAGGGAAGCACTAATCGCTCGTATGAATGCTGGACTTGATTGATCCCCTTTATTTGCTCTTTGGACTGCTCCAGCAGGGGAGAACCTGGGGACTGAGCTGGCCCTCAGAGGTTCAGCCATACCAGAGGAAGAGGCAGTTGCTGCCTGAGAAGAAAGGAGTAAGGCCTTGTTACATGCAACCACGAGAAGGTTCCTTGGGGTGAGCAGACACCTTTCATGGTGCTTTACCCCAGATGGAGACCCTGGGACATTTGCAGGGAAGTGGTAGCAAGTGGCCTGGGTAGGGCAGCAGGTATAATAGGCCAGGGTAGGCTAAACCTCCCTAGGCCATGCAGCCCCCAACCTTTGAGAGAGGGGACACCTGCGCCGTGGTGTCCTGGCCTGCGCTCCACCCCTGATGTCCCCTCCCGCTTTTTCCCTATGGCCCCACCCACACGCCACTTCTTCTTGTCCCTGCTCCGCCCCTCTGCCGAGGCCCCCTTTTCTTATCACTGAATTCTTCTTCTCCTCCCCCAAGAGGCCCCCACAGCCCACCACTCACCAAGCCTCTCCCCTCCTCCACTGGCCCATGGGGCCCTCCGTTCCCCATGGTGTAGGCTCTAGTCCAGACTCCCTCCCGTCCTCCACCCCCTCCTCCATGGCCCCACTACCTGCAGCTCACTGAGTCCCTCCTGTCCTCCATCCCCCTCCCTCATGCTCCCCCACCTGCCATTAGCTGTGTCCTTCCTCTCCTCCACTCCCCTGCTCACTAAATATCTCCTCTCTTCCACTCTCCTTTTCCCATGCCCCTTTGCCCACCATTTCCTGAGTCCCTCCTCTCCTACAGACCAGCCTCCCCTCCCCTGAGGCCCCTACCACCTGTCGTTTGCCATTGAAAAACTGAACCACGTTTAAAAGTGGGCCCTGGCCTCCTGGTCCCCCGTGTTCCAGCCCCCTTAGCTGAGTTGCTCCAGCATCAGCAGACATAACAGCAGAAGGAGTCTCACAGCTGGGCCAGGTATAGGAGCCAGACATAAACCAAAGAGCAGAGGCATGCAAATGCCATAGGTGAGTAAGTGGCACAAAGTCCAAAGAAGGAGAAAAAGTGAACTAGGGACACTAGAATAAGCAAATTTATGTCTTGGTCTTTCTCATTTATATCGGAATATTCCAAGACATGGTCATTTTTACATTACAGTGAACCGGCAGATGCAGTTTTCTGCTTTACTTACAGACAGATTTCCAGTGGTTTGAGAGACCCTGCATTCACTGAAAATGGAATAAAATACAGGAAAAATATAGGAAAAAAGCTTCCGTCATAAATATAAAGGGAAGGGTAACAACATTTATGTATGCAGTAACATCAAATCCCTCCTGGCCAGAGGTACAGAATCACTTACCTGTAAGGGGTTAATCAGTTCAATTAACCTATTTGGCACCTGACCAGAAGGACCAATGGGGAAAGAAGATACTTTCAAATCTGGAGGGGGGGGTTGTTTGTGCTCTTCGTTTTGTTCCCTCTCGGGACAAAGAGAGAGACCAAGCAGGTAACCCAGCTCCTAAAAAGATCATGAACTGATACATCTAAAATTACAGAAATTGTAAGTAATAGCAAGGAAATGCATTAGATTATCTTTTGTTTAAGCTTGTGAATTTTCCCTATGCTAAGAGGGAGTTTTATTCCTGTTTTTTGTAACTTTGAAGCTGAGCCTAGAGGGGAATCCTCTGTGTTTTAAATCTTTTTATTTACACTGTAAAGTTACATTCCATCCTGATTTTACATAGGTGCTTCTTTTACTTTTTTCTTTATAATAAAGTTCTTTTAAGAACCTGATTATTTTTAGTGTCTAAAAATAAAGAGTCTGGTCTGTACTTTTATTAAAGGCAATTGGTTGGTATATTATTCTCAAGCCTCCCCAGAAAAGGGGGGGAAGGGGCTTGGGGGGATATTTGGGGGAAATAGGAACTCCAAATGGTCCTTTTCCCGAATCTTCGTCTAAATGACTTGGTGGTGGCAGCAATACCGTCCAAGGACAAGGAAAGGATTTGTGCCTTGGGGAAGTTTTTAACCTAAGCTGCTAGAAATAAGCTTAGGGGGGTCTTTCATGTGGGTCCCCAAATCTGTACCCCAGAGTTCAGAGTGGGGAGGGAACGCTGACAGCTTCATAAACATATACAATCTGCCTGCAGGGCATTTTGGCCCTGGGAGTGGTGAAGGAATCACACAGTGAGTAGAGAAGTCTCATGGTTCTAGTTCTGATGCAGGATAGCACAACCCATTTCTGCATCAATTTCTGAAAGATCAACACAGTATTGAAATTTGATACTTACCCGATGAGGACAGAACTGGTCACCCTTGCAGGGAAGTGGCACTATATTTGAAAAAATGCATAGAATCAACTGAAGAAAAAACCTTACATGAACCAAACTATACCATAGAAAAATAATAAGAAATTAGCAATATGGATATCACCTGACCAGGATGGTGATACTGACTGTGAAAACCTCAGGGAGCTTAGAGAGGCTATACAAATAAAAAACTCAGTAATAGTGTGTGTGTGTGTGGGGGGGGTTCAGCTATCCCTATATTGATGGGGTACATGTCACCTCAGCACGGGATGCAGCGACAAAGTTTCTTGACACTTTAAATGACTGGTTCTTGGAGCAGCTAGTCCTGGAACCCATAAGAGGAGAGGCAATTCTTGATTTAGCCCTAAGTGGAGCACAGGATCTGGTCTAAGGGATGAATATAGCTGGACCACTTTGTAATAGTGACCAGAACATCATAAAATTTTACATCCTGTTTGGGGTGGCACATCCCAGCAGCCCACCATGGTAGCATTTAATTTCAGAAAGCGGGCCTACACAAAATTGAGGAAGTTAGTTAAACAGAAATGAAAAGGCACAGTGCCAAAAGTGAAATCCCTGCAAGCTGCATGGAAACTTTTTAAAGACATCATAATAGATGCTCAATTGAAATGTACACCACACATTAAAAAGTACAGTAAGAAGACCAAAAAAGGCCGTTGCAGAGAAAATTAATGAATTCTTTGCATCGGTCTTCATGGCTTGGAATGTGAGGGAGATTCCCACACCTGAGCCATTCTTTTTAGGTGACAAATCTGAGGAACTGTCCCAGATTGAGGTATCATTAGAAGAGGTTTTGGAATAAATAGATAAATTAAACCGCAGTAGGTCACCAGGACCAGATGGTATACTGAGGCAACTACTGTTCAACATATTCTTAAATGATCTGGAGAAAGGGGTTAAAAGTGAGGTGGCAAGGTTTGCAGATGATACAAAATTACTCAAGGTATTTATGTCCTAAGTAGACTGCGAAGGGTTACAAAGGTATCCTGCAAAACTGGGTGACTGGGCAATAAAATGGCAGATGAAATTCAGTGTTGAGAAATACAAAGTAATGCACATTGGAAAACATAATCTCAACTACACATATATAATGATGGGGTTGAAAATAGATGTTACCATTCAAAAAAGAGTTCTCGGAGTCATTGCGGATAGTTCTCTGAAAACATCCACAAAATGTCTAGCAGCACCCAAAAAAGCTAGCAGAATGTTGGGAATCATTAGGACAAGGATAGGTAATGAAATAGAAAATAGCATATTGCCTCTATATAAAACAATGGTACACCCACATCTTGAATCTGCATTTAGATGTGGGCGTCCCATCTCAAAAAAGATAGATTAGAATTGGAAAAGGTACAGAGAAGGGCAACAGAAATGATTAGGGGTATGGAACACATACCATATGAGGAGAGATTAATAAGACTGGGATTTTTCAGCTTGGAAAAGATACAACTGAGGGGGGATACGATAGAGGTCTATAAAATTATGCCTGATGTGGAGAAGGTAAATAAGAAACTGTTAATTATTCTTTCTCATAACACAAGAACTAGGGGTCACCAAACTAAATTAATAGGCAGCAGGTTTAAAACGAACAAAAGGAAGTATTTCTTCACACAACACACAGTCAACCTGTGGAACTCTTTGCCAGAGGATGTTGTGAAGGCTAAGACTACAACAGGGTTCAAAAAGGAACTAGATACATTCATGGAGGATAGGTCCATAAGTGGCTATTAGCCAGGATGGGCAGGGATACAAAACCATGCTCTCAAGTGTCCCTAGCGTCTGTTTTCCAGAACCCAGGAAGGGGCAACAGGTGTGGATCACTTGATGATTACCTGTTCTGTTCATTCCCTCTGAAGCACCTGGTATTGACCACTGTCACAGGACAGGATACAGGGCTAGATGGGCCATTGATCTGACACAGGATGGCCATTCTTATGTTCTTATAAAGAGTAATTTTTAAGGGTTCCTTTGTCAGAGGTTTTCCTTACCCCTCTGGAGTCACGCCATGATGGGAACGTATTTCCTGATCCTGAGCTGAATATTTAGCTAATGCATATCACTGTATGGTTGCTAGAATGTAACACATAAGTGTGTATCTGCTTGTAATTGTATTTTGGATGAAATCAGCACCAAGTTCCCTTTGGACTAATAAAGGAATCCTTGTGTGGAAACTTATTTGTGCTAAACCTGAATATATTTAGTAGGAAAATTATTTCCAATATCTGGCCTTTCTGGTCATATTGTGCAGGGACTGGAACCACTTTGAGGAAGTTCTGAAGGAACAGGGAGAATGGCTGACTGAGAAGATGGAGGCTGACACCCCGGTGAGAGTATGCGTAGAACCAGCAGAGTTGGTAGGAACAGGGGAGGAAAAAGATGATGCTGTGGAGGACACTTCCAGCCAGTTCAGTGGGCATGCGACAACCACAGCCCTTGATAGCATCCAGAATGCATTCACACGGGGAGTGGCTATCCTGACCCGCAACACAATTCGGGAACGAGGAGCAGACCAGATGATCAGTCATGACTAAGGTTAAGATTTTGTCATAGTTATTTTTACTTAAAGTCACAGACAAATTGCGGGCAATAAACAAAAAATCGTGGACGTCCATGACCTGTCTGTGACTTTTACTAAAAACAAGGCAGGGGGACTTACAGAGGGATTATTAAAGCCCGATCACGAGGATGAGAACCCGAGCCTCACTTCTGGAGGTGGGAAGATCCAGCACATGTGGCCGCCACAGCTAACAGCTCCGTGGCCCCCACAGCAGCCCCAGCAACACAGAGATCCGGGGCCCCAGAGAGCTGAGCGCTGTTGGCTCCTTGGCCACCCATGAGATCTGAGAGATCAGGGGCCCCGCCGGCTGACAGCTCTGGCACCGCCGCCCCGGGGCTGAAGTGGAAAATGTCCTGGAGGTCCCTGAAAGTCACGGAATCTGTGACTTCCATTACATAATGTTATCCTTAGCCATGCCTATGAATAACTCTCTGTGGTGAATGGGGAAGTGGTGGAACCCCAGTGACTGAGGCAGTGGCCACACTTTTGGCAGGAGGTACAACAGTCGCTGACATGATCCAGACAGTAAAGCTGTTCACCCCTGGGCTCAGAGTGTCAGCTGGCTGCTGTTAAGTGCTGAAGGCTGGAATGTTGTTGCCTCCGTAACGCTGTTCAGGCTGCTCAGAGCTTCTGTCCTTGGAGCTCCAGTGTAATCAGGATTCATAGATAAGGCAGCCAACTAATTCAGCAGACCTCAATGTTACTCATAAAGAAAGACCACAGGCATGGTTTGGTGACAAAGGCACTTGGCCAGGTTTATTGCCCTCTAGGCATAGACCTAGCACCCTGGCTATGAGCCAAATGAGCAAATAAGCTTATGAAATTCCTTTCCCGGGTGGTAATATTCCAAGAAATCCTTACTGATCAAAGACCTAACTTCACTATACAACTAATGAAAGAACTGTGCAATCTACAAAGGGTAAAGACATCAAGAACGTTGATCTACCATCCCCAAAGTGATGGGTTGGTAGAGTGATTTCACATAAGTTTGATTGCGACATTAAAGAAGTTTGTAGCCCTGGATTGCAAAGACTGGGACCAACTCTTCCCCCACCTTATTTTGCTATCAGGAAGGTGCCTCGAGCCTCCAAGTTTTCTCTTTGAACTGTTGTATGGTAAGAAAATTGCCTCAAGACTTTGTGGGCATTCGCTAGAAGAATTTTGCTAAATGTATAACAGGTACAAGAGAAGGCCTATAACAAAGGGGTTCAGCTGCGAGTGTTCAGACTGGGGGACTGAATGTTGTTACTATCAAGATTGCTGTTCAAATTACTGGTTCAATGGCAGGGACTGTTTGAAGTAGTGGGGCATGTGGGCCCCGTTGACTATGAGGGCCAGCAACCAGAGAAGAAAAAGGAGATTGAGATAAGAACATAAAATTGGCCATAGTGGGTCAGACAAATGGTCCATCTAGTCCAGTATCATGACAAGGGGCTTCAGAGGGAAAGAACAGAACAGGGCTATTATCGAGGGATCCATCTCCTGTCGCCCAGTCCCATCATCTGGCAATCAGAGGCTAGGGACACCCAGAACATGGGGTTCCATCCCTGAACATCTTGGCTAACAGCCATTGGTGGACCTATCCTCCATGAACTTATCTAGTTGATTTTGAACCCCATTATATTTTTGGCCTTCACAACATCCCTTGGCAATGAGTTCCACAGGTTGACTGTGTGTTGTGTGTAGTATTTCCTTTCTTTGTTTTAAACCTGCTGCCTATTAATTTTCTTGGGTGACCCCTGGTTCTTGTGTTATGTGAAGGATAAACAAGACTTCCGTATTCACTTCTTCCACACCATTCATGAATTTATAGACCACTATCTTATCCCCTCTTATCGTTTCTTTTCCAAGCTGAAAAGTCCCAGTCTTTTAAATCTCTCCTCAGATGGAAGCTGATCATTTTTGTTCCCCTTCTCTATACATTTTCCATTTCTAATATGTCTGTTTTGAGATGAGGAGACCAGAACTGCACGCAGTACCCAGGATGGGGGACTAAATAGTGGCATTATTATACTTTCTATCTTCCTATCTATCCCTTTCCTAATGGTTTCTAACATTCTGTTAGCATTCTTGACTGCTGCTGCACACTGAGTACAGATGTCCCCCGGGTTATGCAAACCCCGACTTACGCAAATCTGCAAGCTAGAAATAGTTTTGTTTTTTTTTGCGTAATGGTCGGGTATATGTTTCCGACTTATGCAAAATTCAAGTTACGCAAGGCCTTCCGGAACGGAACGCTTGCGTAAGTCGGGGAGCGTCTGTAGATGTTTTCAGAGAACTATCTATGATGACCCCAAGATCCCTTTCTTGAGTGGTAAGAGCTAATTTAGACCCCATCGTTTTATATATATAGTAAGGATTATGTTTTCTAATGTGCATTACAGATATCATTTGAATATTTAAAAAGCCTAGGAGGGGATCCTCCTCATAAGCTTATTGTGACACCGTTCCCCCTATTCTTCATAGTTTTATGATTATGATATAATTATAACATAATTATGATTCATTTTGTCCAAGATATGTCTTGTCAGTGTCATTGGAAAAGTTTTGATTTGCTGAAAAGGATTATTCTATTTCTGTGCATATATCATTTTTGTATCTGAAGTTATGAATGTTGACTATGTATCTGTATTTCAAATGTAGTTATACCTGGGTGACACCCACTAGGCAAAATGCCTCCAGTCAGGACAGCTGGTTGTGAAGGGCCTATTCCGGGTACTGGGCCATTAGGGGAAACAAGAAACCATAAGGGGAAGCTTATCCCCCACCTGGTGAACCTTCCTGAGAACGCTCGAGACAGGCTATGGGTAATGGCTGCTATGATTCAGAAGGGCATGCAAGGGCATGTGAACAGACCACATGATACTGAACTCCATTTTGGGTACCTGAATTTTGCCACAAACTGGACTGGGAACTGTTTATGGAACAAAGGATTCCAGCCAGAGGTTAAAGCTATAAAAGGTGGGGTGTGACATCACTTAGTGGCCTCACTCCCCACACAAGAGAACTCCTGGCAACACATGAGGAAGAAAGACCGAACTGGGGGAAGTGCTGGTCCCAGGCTAAAAACATTTCTAGCCTGTGTATGGAAACCTGGTGGACTACTTGTATCACCAGCCAGGGTGAGAAATTGCTAATTCATATCCAAACTAACCAGCATTTTAGGCTTAGTTTGCGTTTTTGTTGATTTACTAGCTAATCTGCTTTGATCTGTTTGCTATCACTTATAATCACTTAAAATCTATCTTTTTGTAAATGGTCCTTTTACATTACGATACATTGCTCCAATACATCTGTTAGTCTTAAAGGTGCCACAGGACGCTCTGTTGCTTTTTACAGATCCAGACTAACAAGGCTACCCCTCTGATACTTATCTTTTTGTAGTTAAACTTGTTTTTTGCTTTATCTAAACCAGTGTGCCTTTGAGTGAAGTGTCTGGGGAAAATCTCTGCGTGGTTAACACAGGTGCTTGTTGCATATCTTTCCCTCATCAAGGGGAGGGCAAACTCTGGTAATGAGTTTATATTGAACAGATCCCTGTGTAGTGCAAGATAGTATAATTTTGGGTTTATACTCAACTGGGAGGGGGACAGTGAGCCTGAGACACTGGAAAATTGGCTGGTGTCTGCTGTTTGTATTTGGGTGGCCTAGGTAGCTCCGTTTGGGATTGTGGTGTCATCTGCTAAATACTAACCAGTATTTTAGGCTTAGTTTGCATTTTTGTTGATTTGCTATATAATCTGCTTTGATCTGTTTGGTATCATAATTGCTTAAAATCTATCTTTCTGTAGTTAAACTTGTTTTTTGCTTCACCTAAACCAGTGTGCCTTTGAGTGAAATGTTTGGGGAATATCTCAGCTTGGTTAATACATGCTTGTGGCATATCCTTCCCACATCGAGGGACAGATGAACTCATAAGAACAGAAGAATGGCCATGCTGAATTGGACCAAAGGTCCATCTAGCCCAGTATCCTGTCTTCCGACAGTGGCCAGTACCAGGTGCCCTAAGAGGGAATGAACAGAACAAGTAATCATCAAGTGATCAAACCCCTGTCGCCCATTCCCAGCTTCTGGCAAACACAGGCCAGGGACACCATTCCTGCCCATTCTGGCTAATAGCTATTGATGGACCTATCCTCCATGAATTTATCTAGTTCTTTTTTGAACCCTGTTATAGTCTTGGCCTTCACAACATCCTATGGCAGGGAGTTCCACAGGTTGACTGTGCGTTATGTGAAAAAATACTTCCTTTTATTTGTTTTAAACCTGCTGCCTATTAATGGAATGGATATTACAACTGCATGGGCGGTATGCAGAGGTACATTACTACGATCAATTAAGAATGGTTTTTGGTCCCGTAACTTGTGGCAGCATTTCCACACAGAGTGCAGATGGTGGTACATTACACCCAGAAAAAAAAAAGCCATCGTCAATTCCTAGGCTGAACACATTGCAAGACTCAGTTTGGTCTGACAATCTGAGCCTCTGGTATCAGTGAATCATTTCTTCACTCCCAGAGGAAGGCTCTCAAGCTGAAGATCTCCAGGGGTTTCCGCATGCGGCTATGACCACGGGAATATTATTCTCACTAAGGTCTAGCCTGCCATTGAGACACCTCCAGGGAGCTTTCAAACGGCCAAGGGCACATTCGACTACCATACGGCACCTGCTCAGCCTGTTGTTAAAACGCTCCTTGCTGCTGTCCAGGTGCCCTGTGTAAGGTTTCATGAGCCAGGGCTGTAAGGGGTAAGCAGGATCTCCCAGGATTACTATGGGCATTTCCACATCCCCCACTGTGATCTCGTGGTCTGGAAGAAAAGTCCCCGCCAGCAGCTTTCTGTATAGGCCACTGTTCCTGAAGATGTGTGCGTCATGCACCTTTCCAGACCAGCCTGCATTGATGTCTGTGAAACAGCCACGGTGATCCAGAAGCACTTGCAACACCATGGAGAAGTATCTCTTCCTATTGCTGTACTCTGATGCAAGGTGGTCTGGTGCTAAAATTGGAATGTGTGTGCCATCAATTGCACCGCCACAGTTAGGGAAACCCATCCCTGCAAAGCCATCCACTATTTCATGCACATTTCCCAG
>NW_020699261.1:0-4744 GCF_002925995.2 Terrapene triunguis
GGGCGCTTCCCCTCCCGGGCTCCAGCTGTGCTGGGCAAGCGCCGGCCGGGGGCGCAGGGTCTGGGGGCTGCCCGGCAAACCGTGAAGCCGGTAGCGCTCGGGCAGCCCTTTCCCCGTGGCTGGGAGTGGGAGGGAGGAGGGGGCGGAGTTAGGGCGGGGAAGGGGCGGAGTTGGGGCGGGGCTGGGGGTGGGGAAATGGGCGGGGCCAGGGCCCGTGGAGGGTCCTCTTTTTTTATTTAATAGATATGGTAACCCTACCGGAAACCCCCCCCCCCCCCCCAGCTACTTTCCAGGCCCATCTGCTGCCCCCCAGGAGCTCAAGGTCTCCTCGGCTGAGCCCTGCAGCTGGATCCAGCTGCCCAAACTTGTTGCTCCTGGCTCGTTGATCCTCTCCCTTCCACTCAGCAAATCCAACCCGCTCTCAGCTCCCAGGGCCTGGGCCAGCTGTGGCTCTGAGGAATCAAAACCGACCCCTTGGCTCAGCTGAGCCCCTGCCCGGCCAGCACCGCTTGTGCAGAGCAGCCCAGGGACACGGCTGAAACGGGCCAGAACCAGCCTGCGTCTGGACCAGACGCGAGCCTGACGCTTGAGCCCAGGCAGGCCCAGATGCTGGACACTGCAGCCAGGCAGGGGTGGGACTGGGCATGTGGCCATTCGGTTCCACCTGCAGCCTCTGGGGCTCTAGCCCGTCTGTCAAGTGTCACCTTGGGCTAGTGTCTGCACCGGAGCCTAGCCAGGCCCAGCGCTGGGAGCAGGAGCGCTGGGCATGGCTGAGAGTGAGACACCAGGTGGGAAGGGGAGTCACACCCATGAGTGGGGCAGGCCCTGTGATTCCGCATGGCCTGCTCTGGACCCAGCAGGCAGGGTGGGGCTGCCCACTGCCGCTCACATGCCTGGAGGAGCACCCAGCCCAGGATGTGCCAGCACCTGCAGCCAGCCTGGCAAGAGAGCCTGGCACGAGGCCTGCATCCCCCAGCCCTGTGTGGGGCCTGCCCTTCAGCCCCCCCAACCCTGACCCCTGCCTCTGTGTGGGGCCTTCCCCCCGTTCCAGAGCCTGTGCCTTGGCACTGCCCCAACCCAGCACTGCCTCCTGCCCCATACAGAGCCTGCCCCCCTCAATACAGGGCCTGGCCATCAGCCCTGCCCCATCCCACAGGGAATGCCCCCCTCAGTCCTGCCCCCCCAATTCAGGGCATGCCCCTTGACCCTGCCCCTCCCTAGCACAGGATCAGCGCCCTCCCAGCCCGCTGGCCACACAGGATTGACCCTTTTAAACAGGGAAACTGAGGCACCAAGCAGTGCTGTGACTTGAGCCTCTGGCTGTTGGTTTCTCAGCCTGGCTCTGCTCCCAAGGGCCGTGGCTCTAGCTGCCAGGAGCCCAAAAGTGCTGCCAGCGTAGCCGAGAGGGGCCCAGCTGGGGGGCCAAGGAGATTGCACCCGTTTGCCTGGCTGCCCTTGTAGGGTGGACGAGGTCTTATTGGCTGGGTCCCTCGTGGCCCTGGACATGGGGAGGGTGTTTGTTTGAGGCCTGTCGCTGGAGTTGTGAGTGCTCAGCGTAGGCCAGTGCCCAGAGGCCCTGGGGTCAGAGGGCATAGAACCCAGGTGTCCTACTTGTCCCGGGTGCGCCCGTTTACTCCAGCGAGACGCTCCCAGTGCAGGGGGGGCCCCACCGGTGCCAGCTTTACCCAGGCTTCAATAACCCCCCTTCACCATGCGCGGTGATGTTGTGTCACCCCTGTCGTAGGCACTTTCCCCTCCCTCAGCCATGCACACCTGGGCCATCGCCCATGGCCACCCCACAGCTCCAGGTCATGCCACCATGGCTGTGTCTGGGGGGCTCATGAGGGGCTGGGCTGCTGGCAGGGTGGGCAGGGACGTGGCACTGTGGCTCCTGGGGGCATAGCTCAGGGGGGCACATGTGGGGTTGAGTTGCTGGGGGTGGGGGTAGGGCCATGGTGCCTGGGACATGTCTGTCACTAGCACACTTTAGGGGCCAAATTAAAGCCTCATTTATTTATTCACTTTCCTTGTGTCTCTAATGGGGGGCAGCCCCCCCCCCTTGCTCCCAGGGCCCACCTACACCTGACAGCCACTCCTCTGGGGCAGTGACTTGGTGCAATCCAGGCGCCTGCTTGGGGGGCACGGGTGGGGGAGGCATTGAAAACATGGTCTACTCCTGGCACACCTCATTCACCCCACTCTCTGTCAGGCTCCCCACCCAGTGCAGGGCCATTCTCCCCATTGTACAGGGAGAAACTGAGGCACAGGGACGGGACCTGCCCAAGGGCACCCACAGAGACAGTGGGAGGAGAACCCAGGTGTCCTGGCTCCCTGGCCCAGGATTCAATTGGTCTGTTAGTGCACTGTCATGGTCTCCCCCCACACCCACTCCCAGTCAAACGGCCTGCTGGGGTAGCATGGCCAGGGAGACCCTCTCCACCCCCAACTCTGTCTCCTCCCCTCCCCAGTTCCAAGGCCTCCCTCTCCCTAAGCACCTTTCCCTGGCAGCCTCCCCACCCCCACTGGCTCTCTGTCCTTGGTCACTGCCCTCCTGGTGTCTGTCCCTGACCCCCCCCCGCTCCTCCCCCCATTACTGCCCTCCCACTCCCCTCCAGTCACTGACGCCCGCCCGGCTCCACTCTGCTGGGCCCAGACTGCCTCGCGGAGGTGCTGCCTCAGGGCGTGGCGCAGCCGGCTGCTGGTCCCAGAGCCAGGCCTGGCCTGCAGGGCCTGCCGTTTGCCCCTGGGCCCTGGGGGAAGAAAGCCCGAGACATTGAGCAGAGCCCAGCCCTGCCCCTGGGCAGCTCTTGAGCCAGCGTGGGGCGGGGGGGGGGGATCAGAGATGCTGCAGGAGGGAGGGGAGCCCAAGTAGTGCCCAGCTGGGCGGGGGTGTGCACTGGGCGCCGTGTGGCTGTGCAGTGGGGCAGGGCTGGGGTTGCGTGGCATTGTGCAGCTGGGGGGGGGCGTGGTCCATGGATGTGTGTGTAGCGGGGGGGTTATCCTGTAGCGGGGGGGCTGGCACTGCCCCTGCCATGCCCTGCTCCCTCCCAGCCTGGGCACTGGCCAGCTGCATGTTACAGCTTCTCCCCAGGGCAGGCATGCTGCCAGGAGCGGGGCCTGGCTCCCTCCGTGGGGGATGGGCTGGCAGCAGCCGCTGGTTTGGCTCCATCTGCGGCCCTGGGACGCGCCGTTCCCCACCCACGTGCACAGCCGGGCACTCGCCCAACAATTGCCCGTGGGGACACGCACCGGGGCCCTGGCGCCCCTGGGTTCACTGCCCCCCCCCCCCCCCCCACACACACACCCACACAAAGTGGGCACACAGCCCTGGCTGGAGGGAGCCAATGCTGCTTTCTGCCACTGGGGGCCAGCCATGCCAGCTGAGCCGTGGTGCCTGGTGCAGCCGGAGGGGGATGTGGGGACAAGGCCTTCGCGCAGGTGGGAGCTGGGGCACGTGGCCAGGGCGTGACCAACACATGGCCAGGAGCAAGGGTCAGAGTGAGTGAGCCCACGAGCATAGCAGGTGTGAGGTGTGTGTCTGTCTCAGGGTGTGTGTGTGTGTCAGTGTCAGGGTGTGTGTGGGTGGGTATTAATGGCAGGGGGTGTGTGTGTGAGGATTTGTGTGTGTGTCAGGGTGGGTGGGTGTGCTAGTGGCAAGATGTGTGTGTGTGTCTGCGTGTGTGATAGTGACAGGGTATGTGTGTGATAGTGGCAGGGTGTGTGTCTGGGTGTGTGTTAATGGCAGGGTATGTGTGTGTTAGTGGCAGTCTGTGGGTGGGTGTTAATTGCAGGGTGTGTGTGTGTGTTAGTGGCAGGCTGTGTCAGGGTGTGTCTGTGGGAGGGTGTTAATTGGAGGGTGTGTGTGTGTTACTGGCAGGCTGTGTCTGTGGGTGGGTGTTAATGGCAGGGTTTGTGTGCATGTCAATATCTCTGTGTGTCACTTAGAGCTGAGTGAATTTTTTCAGCTGACTAGTTGACCCGATGCTATCTGGCAATTCGCCGTGACCTCACCAACCAGTTCTGGCTAAAAC
This sequence comes from Terrapene triunguis, assembly GCF_002925995.2. Taxonomy (NCBI): domain Eukaryota; kingdom Metazoa; phylum Chordata; order Testudines; family Emydidae; genus Terrapene; species Terrapene triunguis. The sequence goes on from NW_020699261.1 coordinate 4,032, forward strand.
ACTTTGGGGGCGACGTAGGGGCCAGTTACAGACCGGGGTGGAGGTGGCACCTCCCTTACAGCCGGGGGTTAGTGTGCTCACCTGGGGTGTGGGGGAGCCAGGTTCAATCCCCCCGCCTGGTGGGGAGAAGGGCTTTGGGTTTCACCCCTCCCAGGTGAGGGCTCCCAAGCTCCTCTCCCCCCGCTGTGCCACTCTGCATAAATCAGAATGACTCGCTGGGCCGGGGACGCTGTAGCCGGGGGCTGGGTCCTGTGTGCAGGTGGGCACAAGGAGACCAAAGTTCATGTCCCTGCTCCAAATATGTCGATGTGGCAGTGTGTGCTGCATGTTTGTGTCCACGCACAATGCGTGTTGTGTGGTTGAGTGCAGTGTGTGTTGTGTGTACTGGCTCCATGTGCAGTGCACGCTGCATGTCCACGTGCACGGTGTGTGACCCTGCGGGCTCGTGCTGCTGTTTGCTGGGCCTGTCCCGGGGGTATCTGGGATGTCACCAGTGAGTACTGGCCATGGGGAGCACCAGCCTTCCTGGCAGCTGCCTCCCCCATGGACGTGGCCGTGGCCATGTCCCTGCCAGCCCACAGGTGCTGGGACAAGAGGCCTGGCGTCTTCTCCCACGGGCTGAAGCCTCGTGCAGATGCTCCCTCCCCCCGTGCGCACGTGCTGCTGCCTTAGGCTATGTCTACACTACAGAATTAGGTCGGATTTATAGAAGC